>NC_134877.1:7624343-7804343 GCF_041734735.1 Babylonia areolata
CTTATCCTTTGCCACAACAGTGGGAACGTGGAGAATGCGACGGTCTGTTGATGAACGTAAACTTAATCTTGTTGGAATGTAAACAGCGAGAAGATCAAAAAGATAGGTGAAGAACCAGAGAAAGCATAAAAACAACACAGTACTATTGAACAAGAATGCTTTGGAATCAGGGATAAAAATCCTATGTATACAAATCGTCATTTAGCCAGTTACTTTAATTACGTTAATTGTGGGCCTATCAAAGCACTGATCGAAGAGCCGTATCAAAACAAGAGAAAATATTGTTGTTGTTATCGTTGTTGATATGATGAGGTAAGGCAAAGAAGATGGTGCTGAAACCATGTCTGCACTCACGCCAATGAGCGCTTTGTTATCAATATGATGAGACAACTGACTCAAGAGCAAAGAAGATCGCAGGGTATTCACCAGACCGACTGTGAATACCAGCCGACTTTGAAGGACTTGTCCGAAAGCCCACCACTCACGCACGCTGTGCCGTGCAAGCATTTGAGAAGCACTGAAAGACAAAATGCGAGCCGTAAGGAGGCTGTACATGAAATAAAACGGACCTCAGCCAAATTGAAACATTACGCGGCAGTAAAGGTAATTGCCCAGAAACTACCGCATAAAAAGGGAATCCGGCGAGGAAGATGAGACAGGGGAACGCTGATAACTCTGCCCCAGAAATGCGAAAACACAGACCATCTGTTTGGCACCTTGATGCCATTTTCTCCGCCATTAAACGCCCAGAGACCATTTAGCCAATCAGCGGGCAGAACGATAAAGTCCCATGGTGCCTTGCACCCTAGGGTGCTCAGCGAGCCCCGGCCAAATGCTTTCAACGTGTTGTATAATCAGAGTAGAAGCAGCGTATTGTACAATTAGAGTAAAACACATAGAAGCAGCGTATTGTACAATTAGAGTAAAACACATAGAAGCAGCGTATTGTACAATTAGAGTAAAACACATAGAAGCAGCAGCGTATTGTACAATAAAAAATAAAAAAAACACACATAGAGGCAGCGTATTGTACAATCAGAGTAAAACACATAGAACCGCGTGTCAGTTATACAGTTGAAATAAACAACACAGAACCACGTGTTGCACAGTGGACAAAAACCACGTGGAACCGCGTGTCAGTAGCACAATTAAAATGAACCGTCTGTGTGGCGGACTAACACAGAGAAAGCCTGAATAGAAACGTATGCTGCTGTCAAACTTTGACCAAAACAAAAACAAACAAAAGAAACAAGAACACTTCCCGACAAAGAAATTTAGACAAAAGGGATGGGGAAAAAACAAAGCAGTTTGAAATCATAGTACAGGAAGCAAACTGAAACTAAGTGGAAACAGTTTTGCGAGGCACTCAGCTATGACAGAACACTGACAGAGTTCTGGCAATTCTATAGTCGCATGGAAAGGAAAACCAGCACAACAGCACCTACGATATGTAAGATACTGATGGAACCAAGCTAAAGACAAATGAAGAAAAAGGATCTGCTCTGCTCAAGGGTTTATACAACACAGTGATAAAAAAAATTCCGATAAAAAGAAGAAATATGTGGAGAAATTAAACCAAATGCTTATGGAGACTGGACCTGATCTTGACATCACAATAGATTATCTGAATGAAGCAATAGAAAGATACTGTCCCTGGCCCAAACAAAGTTCGCTGTTCGGATATCAAGGAGGTACTGGAAGAAGACATACGCAAACTTTTTCAATCTGTATCAAAACAGCTTCGACAATGTACAGCTTCTTAAAGCCCATACCAAAACCAGGGAAGGACCATCTTCGGGTAAGCGACTACCGGATCCTAACCATGCAAAATATTGCTGGAAAGCTCATGGAACGCATAATGGCAAGGAACCCCACAGGAGATCTTGAACAGAGGCACATTATCCCTCCAAATCAAGGTAGGTACAGAACAGGTAAGTGTACAAAGGAAAATGCGGCTACTTTCGCATAAGAGGTCTATGATGGATTTCAAAGGAAAGAAGAAACATTAGTGGTAGCAACTGACCTGGAAGATGCTTACACTAAAGTACAGTTTGCACACATTATGGAGCTGCTATTAAAGTATGGAGTAAGTTTGACACTAAGAAGATCGATAGCAGCAGCAATTCGGGAAAGAACCGTCTTCCTACGTCTCGGAGATTGGATGTCTGCACCTTCTAAACTATCCATGGGACTGCCACTCTCTCCTGTCCTGTATAATATCTCAACGAAAGGCAACAAAAGGCATCCCAGACCTAAACAACAATAAGTAGTTCGGGTAGCTTACTATTGCGGACAATGGCCTAGTCTTCAAAACTTAGAAAGATGCACAAGAAAGAACTCCAACTGTCCAGGAGGTGCTGAACAATATCGCCCAATGGCGCAAGGTCACATGATCTTACATCAATCCAGCGAAAGCCCAAACGTTGCTATGTACTCTCAACAACAAAGCTGTGCACAAATCACCACCAGCTGTCTCTTTCGGCGGAATTTAGATCGCAGAAACTGTTTTGCTACCTAGAAATACAGTTCGACAGGATGCTGACTTTCAGAAAACACCTGTAAGCACTGTTCTAAAATGCAAAAAGGATTTTCACTTTTAAAGGCAATGGCAGCCAAAGGCATCGAACAACGCCACCTCTTCCAGCTACATCAATCACTCGTTCTCAGTGTTATCGACTACGGAGTAGGGCTAACAACGCTCTCTCAAAGCAGCCTCCTAAAGTTAGAAAAAATTCAAAATGAAGCTATTTGGCTGGTCTAACGAAAGATACCCCTAAGGAGTTCAGGCGATACCGCCTTGATCTTTCTTCAGTGCAGGCCAGAAACAACCTAGAACAAGTTATGGCTGACTTCAGAGCATTCGACAGCTTTCTTTTACAGAAAACGAGACCGGGTTATAAAAGGGTCCCGAAAACGATATCCCGATTACCGCACTCTGATTGTGTGTGCATGTGTTTGGACACGAGTGTATGTGTGCATGGTGGTGGTGTGTCCATCGAGATCGATGATGACCATCGTTGTCATCCAGATGGGGGATGGGGGATGGGGGGAGGGTGGTGGTGGGGTGGGGGGAAGGATGGTCATGAATCTATCTGTGAGTGCGCAGATAGTCCAATCTGCGCACGAAATGTTCGCTGACAGTTGGGGCAGACAAAGACAGGCATATCATTGTCAGGGAGCTTGTTTGCCCGTGACTTTCTGGCCTGCCTCTTCTCAACAGCTGCAGCAGTCCTGTCGGCCTCGCACAACCTGGCGCCTTTGTGCACAGCAGCGCGCCATTTGTCACGGTCCACTGCAGATTCCTCCCAGGAGTCAGGGTTGATATCAAACGCTTTCAGAGAGACTTTCAGAGTATCTCTGAAGCGCTTCTTCTGACCTCCGTGTGATCTCTTCCCTTGTTGCAGCTCGCCATAGAAGAGCCTTTTGGGCAGCCGATGGTCTGGCATGCGCGCCACGTGTCCAGCCCAGCGAAGCTGGGACTGCATCAGGATGGTGAAGATGCTGGGAAGGGTGGCTTTTGCGAGCACATCTGTGTCAGGGGTCTTGTCTTGCCACTTGATGTTCAGTAGCTTCCTGAGGCATGTTGTGTGGAAGTGGTTCAGCTTCTTGGCATGTCGTTGGTACACTGTCCAAGTTTCGCAGGCGTACAGTAGTGTGGGGAGAACTACTGCTCTGTAGACCTTTAGCTTGGTCTCAAGACTAATGCATATTTATATGCCAAATGTTTTCCCTTTTGTCACATGATATTGCTATGTTGTTTCATTGTTTCGAATGTATACAAAACGACACGTGGCAAAAGAAGGGCGGGGGAAAGAGCGATGGAAAGTAAACGACAAGAAGAAGAAGATTGTCACATCTCATGACAAATCGGTTGTAAGTGCTTAACCCCCTCCTTGTTCACCCACCCCATCTAGCTAGAGAGCAGTGTGGGTTGTGCTGATTGCACGTAATTCTCAGTCTGTCTCAGTCTCACTTCAGGCTGTCACTGAACTGAGATCAGCCTCTTCCTTGATAGCAAGTGACAAGATTCTGGGCTTTTCGCCTGCTACTGTCAGAAGAGGCAGCCGTGCCAGTCTTTGGGTGCTTCAGGGCTGTTTGCCCGTCATGACGCTCGTCAGTGGGGATCAGTTTCCTCCGAGTGGTTGTGTGCGCTTCGTTTCTCTGTGTTCTGTGTTCTTCCAGCCTTGGGGTTGTGGTACCTCTTCTGGAAGTGTTTGCAGCATTCCCACTTTCCGTGTCCATCCACTGACTTCCCTACCCTTCCACTGACCCTCCACTGTCTCCCCGGGAACCCCACTGCCTGCCTTTGACTTCCATAGTCCAGGCCTCCGTTGGCTGCTGCCGCCTGCCGCTGCCTTCCGTCGCCAGCGTTCTCTGGCCTGGTGCTCGGCTGTCTGGGTCTTCGTCTTCGTCGTCACTGCTCTTCGTCCTCGTCGTCACTGTTCGTGTTCGTCGTCACTGCTCTTCGTCTTCGTCGTCACTGTTCTTCGTCTTCGTCGTCACTGCTCTTCGTCTTCGTCGTCACTGTTCTTCGTGTTCGTCGTCGCTGTTCTTCGTCGTCGTCACTCACTGTTCGTCTTCGTCGTCACTGTTCTTCGTCGTCGTCACTTACTGTTCGTCGTCGTCGTCACTACTTCATCGTCACTACTTCATCATCAACGTTGTGCTTGTGTTTCCATGTCTTAAAGCTCTGGTTTTTTGTGGGGGGGTTTTGTGTGTGTTATTATTTATGCATTCTGTTAAAGTGTTGTTGCAGCCGGGGTTGTGGTTATTGTTTGTTGGCAAGCTCGGTGTGTGATTAATTAAATGTATGTGAACCCTGGGAGGTCAGGTCAGGTCTCTACCTGCCACAGGTACCATGTAACCCTGTGCTACCTGTCACATGTGGGCAGATGGAGCTCGACAGCCTGGGAAGGCAGTCCATCTAAGACAAGGAAAAGTCTGAAGTAAAACCCATGAAGTGCTAAGGAATGCAGGACAGTCTCGACATGCATTGACCCTGGGTCCATGGCCATGTCCCGACTTTCAGTAGCCGCGCCCCCGTGCCTCCGAGGAAGGTTTTTGAGCCAGAGGCTAGGACAAGGACAGTCTGATATAAAACCTACGACCTGAGGACCTCACTGTCACCGTCCCAGCTTGCTAGGCTATGGCAGATGAACCACGGGTGTAAAGGGTGGGGCCAGTACTGCGCACACTGCACTCCACCTAAAAATTCCATTGCGCAGGCTTGAAGGACACGTCCACGTCCGCGCCACCAACTATTCCAAGCCCTGTAGCGATGGGAAAGGGGCGAAAACGGCAGGTGGAAGATGTCACTGGAAGCCGCAGTTCCAATCCTGCATGCAGGCGGTTCAGGATATTGGTCGCCTGATTGTTGACCCGGAGGTGACAGCATCACTCGGCAGCACCCTGAACGACCAAGCAGCCTTTTCTAGGGACAGCACTGCTTGCTCCACACGGAGAGGGGCCTAGAAAAGGTGGTCCAAACAAATGCTCATCTCCATACCCCCCAGTTGGCTAGCCGCGGTCAACGGGCATCTCCAAACGCGGTCGAACAACAATAGAGAAGAAAAGGCCGGCACCTGCCTCACAATTAGGTGCAAAAGGACTAAAGGTAGCATGCTGGAACATCCGAACCATGCGTGACTCTGCAGACAGCAACCACCCAGAAAGGCGTTCCGCTCTAGTCGCACACGAACTTCAGAGACTGAACATTGACATTGCTGCCGTCAGCGAAGTCCGCTTTGCAGGGGAAGGCAGCCTCCAGGAACACGGCGCTGGGTACACCCTCTACTGGTCAGGCAAGCCAGAGACCGAGAGACGCCTTTATGGCGTAGGCTTTATGGTCAGGAGCACCATTGCCTCCAAGCTTGAAAACCTGCCAACAGGACACTCAGACCGAATTATGTCCATGCACCTCCCACTACGGAACAAACAGCATGCCACTCTGTTCAGCGTGTACGCTCCAACCCTCCAAGCGGACCCCACAGAAAAGGTCAAGTTTTACACTGATCTGCGCAACCTCGTTCAGAACACCCCTGCTGACGACAAGGTCATCATCCTTGGCGACTTCAATGCCAGAGTTGGCCAAGATTCAGAAGCCTGGAAAGGAGTCCTTGGCAAGCATGGCGTTGGTAATTGCAACGACAATGGGCGCCTTCTTCTCGAGTTCTGTGCAGAGCAGCAGTTTACCATCACCAACACCATTTTCCAGCAGAAGGACAGCCTGAAGACAACGTGGATGCATCCTCGGTCCAAACATTGGCACCTCATTGATTACATCCTGATGCGCCAGAGAGACGTACGAGACGTCCTACACACCCGAGTGATGCCCAGCGCGGAGTGTCATACTGACCACCGCCTCGTCCGCAGCAAGCCCAAACCAAAGAAAGGAGGAGCTCCTAGGAAGAAATTCCAGGTCGGCAACTTTCAGTCAGCTGAAGTGAAAGCTGAATTCCAGGCGAAGCTTCAGGACAAACTTGAAGACCCCAGTTGCCCCACAGACCCCTCTCCAGAAGCACTATGGGCACAGCTGAAATCAGCCATCCTGCAGTCCTCTGAAGAAGTCCTAGGGTTCTCGTCGAAAAAGAACAAGGACTGGTTTGACGAAAACAACCAGGAGATCCAAGAATTGCTGGCGAAGAAGAGATCAGCCCACCAGGCTCACCTTGCACAACCGTCCTTGTCCGGTGAAGAAAGCAACCTTCCGGCTCATATGCAGCAACCTCCAGCGCAAGCTTCGTGAGATTCAAAATGGGTGGTGGACCAACCTGGCAGAGAGGGCTCAGCTTTGTGCAGACACTGGTGACTACCGGGGCTTATACGAAGCCTTGAAGGCTGGTGTACGGTCCCTCATACCAGGTCCAGAGTCCTTTGCGCAGCGCAGACGGCCAGGCGCTCTTCACAGACAAGACGTCGATCCTGAACAGGTGGTCGGAACATTTCCAGGCCCTCTTCAGCGCCAACCGCACGGTTCAAGACTCGGCAATTCTCCGCATCCCACAACAGCCAGTGAAATTACAACTGGACGAGCTACCAACCCTAGAAGAGACTGTCAAGGCCATTGAACAGCTGAAATGTGGCAAGGCAGCAGGGGTTGACGGAATTCCGCCAGAGGCGTGGAAGAATGGAGGCCCAGCACTACACTCCAAACTCCACAACCTCTTTGTCTGCTGCTGGGAGCAAGGCAAACTACCACAGGACCTCCGTGACGCAGTCATCATCACCCTGTATAAAAACAAGGGAGAAAAGTCGGACTGCTCCAACTACAGGGGGATAACTCTGCTCTCCATCGCAGGCAAGATCCTCGCCAGAGTCCTCCTAAATCGGCTGGTGCCTACTATCGCCGAAGAACATCTCCCAGAGAGTCAGTGTGGCTTTAGAGCCAACAGAGGCACCACTGACATGGTCTTCGTTCTCAGACAGCTACAAGAAAAATGTCGGGAACAGAACAAAGGACCGTATGCGACATTCGTCGATCTCACGAAAGCTTTCGACACCGTGAGCAGAAAAGGTCTGTGGGAGATCATGAAACGTCTAGGATGCCCCCCAAAATTCCTCAGCATGGTCATCCAACTACATGAGGAACAGCGTGGACAGGTCAGACACAGCAAGGACCTTTCGGAGCCCTTCCCAATTGGAAATTGAGTGAAACAAGGTTGTGTCCTCGCGCCGACCCTCTTCACGATCTTCTTCAGCATGATGCTCCAACAGGCCACTGAAGATCTTGGCGACGACGACGGTATCTTCATCAGATACCGCACTGATGGCAGCCTATTCAACCTGAGGCGGCTACAGGCCCACACCAAGACACTGGAGCAACTCATCAGAGAGCTTCTGTTTGCCGACGATGCTGCCCTCGTCGCCCATACAGAAGCGGCCCTGCAGCGTATAACGTCCTGCTTCGCAGAGGCTGCGCAGCTCTTCGGCCTAGAAGTCAGTCTGAAAAAGACGGAAGTTCTCCACCAGCCTGCCCCACGGGAAGAATTCCACGCTCCTCACATCAACATCGGTGAGACAGAGCTGAAGTCGGTCCACCAGTTCAGCTACCTAGGCTGCACCATCTCGTCTGACGCCAAGATCGACAAGGAGATCGACAACAGACTTGCAAAGGCAAACAGCGCATTCGGCAGGCTGTACAAGAGAGTGTGGAACAACAAACACCTGAAGAAAGACACAAAGATCAGCATGTACAGAGCTGTTGTACTGCCCACCCTGTTGTATGGCTCCGAAACCTGGGTCACCTACCGGCACCACATACGACTGCTTGATCGCTTTCACCAGCGCTGCCTTCGCACCATCCTCAGCATCCACTTGAGTGACTACATCACAAATGTCGAGGTCCTGGAGCAGGCAAAGACTATCAGCATCGAGGCAGTGCTGCTAAAGACCCAGCTACGTTGGGCAGGGCACGTGTCCAGGATGGAGGACCACCGCCTGCCCAAGATCGCGCTGTATGGCGAACTGTCCACTGGCCACCGTGACAGAGGAGCACCCAAGAAGAGATACAAAGACTCCTTGAAGAAAGCTCTTGGTGCCTGTCACATTGACCATCGCCAGTGGTCCGCAGTAGCCGCTGATCGAGAGACCTGGCGACGCACCATCCACCAAGCTGTCTCCTCCTTCGAAAACAACCGCAGGGCCAGCCTTGAGGACAAATGCAGAAGGAGGAAGAACCACGACGCTGCAGCCGCGAACCCAGACCAGACTTTCCCTTGCAACCGCTGCGGCCGACTCTGCTTTTCCCGCATTGGCCTTGTCAGCCATGAGCGTGCCTGCATCAGACGTGGACAACGCCCTTCCTAGATCTTCGTTAGCGAAGCCAGGCCATGATGTGAACCCTGAATTGTTGTAGTCTGTGTTTGTGTTGTCTGGGTGTTAGTGCTGGGCTGGGTGGGGGTTTCTAGTCTGCTCTCTTATAGAGTGTGACAAATGGTGGAGATGCGGGGTACGTTAGGTTAGAGTGGGAGGGGGGTGGGCGTAATCGTTTTGTCTGTTACCTGTGTACATATCCTGTTCCCATTTGACGTTCTATGATCGCTGATTAAAATTGTGCTGTGTGTCGCCTGAGAGATTTTCAGGTGAAGTTGTATTTGATGGAAATACCCATTGAACGGATTGGTCATTATTCAGGCGGGATTGTTTTGCTGTTTGGTTCATTTGTGTGATTGGTTGTTTGTTCGTTTGGTTTTTGATCTGATTTTCTCCAATTTTGGTGGAAAAAATGCCCACTCGGCGACAAATGGCTGCAGCCGCCACTCCCGAGTCAAAGTCCCAGAGGGACAGGGCTAGTGGTTCCAATCCCACTCCTGATGGGGATAAGCCAGATTTGGCTGGGTGGATCCAGGGTCAAATGAAAGACCTCAGCCCTGACAGTCCTTCCATGGATAAAGATAAAGGAAGATCTATTCCTCTTTCTGACATGGGCTTGACTGGTGAGGCCCTTGCGCGGTTTGTAGTTGATGCTGCTGCTAGGGAGGAAGAGCGTAGTTACAGGCGCTGGAGGGACCACAGGGAGGATGAACATAGGGAAGAGGAAAGATGGTATAGGGAGAAGAGGGATGAGGAGGATAGGCAGCGTTTTGAAAGGAAAATGGAGTTAAGGCAAGAAGAGGTCGAGGCTCAAATAAGCCAGCCGTTTTCCCTCGCTCCCTACGATGGGAAGGACGACTTCGACGATTTCCTGACCCATTTTGATAGGGTAGCGCTTCTCAGTAAGTGGAAGCCGAGTTCATGGGCAGCTCGCTTAGTATCAGTATCAGTAGCTCAAGGAGGCGTCACTGCGTTCGGACAAATCCATATACGCTACACCACATCTGCCAAGCAGATGCCTGACCAGCAGCGTAACCCAACGCGCTTAGTCAGGCCTTGAAAAAAAAAAAAAAAAATATATATATATATAAGTGTACATACATAAATAAATAAATAATAATTATGATGGGGGAAAAAAAGAAAAAAGGTAGTTGTAATGAAAATAATGATAAAATAATAATAATAATAAATAAATAATTAAATAAATAAGACAACAATGCTGATAAATAAGCAAATAAATATAAAACATGAAGACACACATTCACACATACACCCACATATGCATAACAGATATGCCCCCAAAACGCAGTTTCATAGATATGAAAGCACAGTCAAATACATATAAACGTACATGAGCTCCAACACACACACACACACACACACACACACACACACACACACAAATTTCCCTGCACCTCCTCTACCCCCTCCTCCACACACTCGGAGTTTCTAGTCTATGTATCGCAGCTTCCACGGCACACACACACACACACACACACACACACACACAAACACGCACACACACACACACTCACACACACACAGATGAACACTTACTTGTACAAGCACACACACACACGCCCATATCTCCCACCCCCAACCCCACACACATATATACAAAGATATATATATAATATATACGTTCCAATATCCTGATGCTCCCACAGTGTAGGCATGCATACACTCAAATACCTCATCCTCTATCTCACCTCCTCTCTGCACCCCCACCTCCCCCTCACACACACACACACACAACACACACACACACATGCACAGAACTCTGCTGACACTTGTGTACACTTACACTCTCACGCATGCACAAACGCACTCAAAAACACAGACCCACACATACACACAAACACACACATACACACACGCACAGAGGCTGCCACTGATTGGCCACAAGAGGGATGGGAAAAGATCTCTGATGCCAAGAATGTGGCGTCTAGTGTGTTGCTCAGTCTACTGTATTTGGAAAAGCCCACAGAGACTCTGTTCCGTTTTGAAGAAATTTGCGCAATGTTGGTTTGGAAATGATGCCGATATTTGTTTGATTTGCAAAGCATCGTGCTCTACCTTTCATGTTAGACTTACGGCCGCTCCCGCTCTCTGCTTTTATTTCTTTGAGACGATCGATGGTGTGATGGCCTTGTACCTGTTCTTTTTGATATTCTTTGACTTTTCTGAGGATTTCCGATTTTCCTAGATGTAGGCCGCTCGATGGTGTTGCGTTACCAGCAAGTCTGTCAGCTCGCTCATTTCCCTTAACTCCTGCATGTCCCGGGCAGTATGACCATGTGAGTTTTTTTATCTGAAAGTTGCGCATTGCCTTATGCCACTCTGGGCTTCCCATTCCGTTTTCAATTTTCTGTATGAGGTTCATTGAGTCTGTTAGAATCATGGCATGTTGGTTTCCGGGCGTATGGATGGACGATAGCCACTGGAGGGCATGTGTCACAGCTTCAACTTCGCTTAGTAACTTTGTTACAAGGTCGAGCTAGGGACGCTTGTCTGCGAGTGCCTCCAGAGAGACTTCATGACTACGAGTCTTTAAAAGCTGCTTTACTCCGCGAGTTTCGGCTCGATGCCCATGCATATTGCAAACATTTCTGATCGTTGCGGAAGCTTACAGAAGAGACCTTTGTCCAATTTCTGGAAAGACTTAAGGTCTGTCTGTCTCGCTGGTGCACAGCTGCTGGTCGCGATTATGACAGTGCAGAGGACCTAAGGGACTTGTTCCTTCAAGAACAGTTCCTGGCTACACTTAACCCTGACCTCGTCAGTGAGGTTAAGCGCGAAGAACCAGACAGGGTGGAGGATGTCGCACGCATTACCTCGAAGGTTGTCGGTGCCAGGAGAGCGGGACGGATGGCTGAGAGTGAAGCACGAGCTTCCAGGAAATCCGGGGATCATGGTCTTGGTTCCAAACCTCATGCAGAGCAAAAGGGTGCATCTCTTGGACAAGGTAGTTCCGCTCTTAGCGACAGCTCAAGGGGTGTCGAGGGCACTAGAGGAGTTACCTGTTTCCTCTGCGGGAAACATGGACATGTGGCCAAAGAGTGCCGCCAGCAGAAGAAGGTTTCTCTTATAGCACAGCCGAGCTTTCTGCAGCAGGGTTCCCATTCCCCACCTCCATCTCTTTGCGTTTCCTGTGCTGCAAAGCAGTACTCACCACGATGTAAGGCTGTCGTCAACGGGTTTTCAGTCCCGGCTTTGCGAGACACCGGAGCTCACATGGTTGTCGTTGCACGTCATCTGGTCAGTCCAGATTCTTTCACTGGAGCGACTGTCCGTGTGGTGTTGGCCGAATCAAGGTGCACCTCTGTCCTACCCATCGCCAGGGTAGAAAATTCCTGTCTCCTTTCGTGGAAGACAGGCTAGACGTGGCAGTAATGGAGGCTCCTGTAGAAGAAGTCCTTATTGGCAATACTGCCTGGCACGAGTATGGCACTTCAGTGCCCGTGCCCGTTTACTCGGACGCCAGTCTTGTGGGTGCTGTTGAGACGCGGGCCCAAGCCGCTGGCAGGGCTAAAAGGTTATCTTCCTTGCCTGTCAAGGACATCCAGATGCATGTGTCTAGGCAGGACCTAGAGCATCAGCAGGATAGCGATCCTGACCTGTGTCAAGCTCGGGAGCTGGCTGTGTCTAAAGCCGTCGAAAAGACACGATCTGGAGAGGTCATGTACTTCAGGAAGCAGAGAATACTGATGCGGCGTTTCAAGGACCATCGGGGGGAAGCAACCCAAATCTGTGTTCCTAAGGAACTGCGTTCCACCGTGTTGCTTCTTGCCCATGAAGCCCCATGTCTGGTCATCTTGGGGTTAAGCACACGCAGGGAAGTTTTCCCACATTTCTACTGGCCTGGCATGTGTGCTGACATTCGGCGTTTCGTCCGCTCTTGTGACAGATGCCAGAAGACGGTAGCTAAGGGTCGAGTCCCGAAAGTGCCACTCGTCAAGATGCCCCTCATTTCTGAACCCTTCAGTCGAGTAGCTGTCGACATTGTAGGACCTATATCCCCTTCATCTGAGTCTGGCTACAGGTACATTTTAACAATGGTCGACTATGCGACCAGGTACCCAGAAGCTGTTGCTCTCAAACACGTTTCGGCTGAAACTGTGGCTGAGGCGTTGTTTACCATGTGGACACGTACAGGCGTTCCTGCTGAGGTCTTGACTGATCGTGGTTCTCAGTTCACAGGCAGTGTCATGCAGGAAGTCTGTCGCCTTCTGTCTGTGCGGGGCTTGACCACAACCCCCTACCACGCTCAGTGCAACGGATTGGTGGAGCGTTTTAACGCTACTTTGAAGGCAATGCTGCGGAGACTATCGCACGAGAACCTCCCGAAACCTGGAGGGGGTCAGGCTGGTGTTCTCTTGACCCTCTCCCGGGAGGGTCACTACCTTGTCATGGTCAGGAGGCTTAGTGGCCAGTGATCGAACGAGCTATGTCGGCGGGGGCATCAGTGCTTCTTGGGTTTTGCTGCTCTGGTCCCAGGTCTTAATTGACAGTCTACATAGCCATCGTAGCTGTTCGGGCTGAATAAGTGGTGGTTTTTGTACCGATGCCCCTGATAGGGCTTCCCATGCCGAACAGGTCGTGAGTGAGGCCCAAACTAAACGTGACCCACTGTCCTTTTCGCTATTCTCTATTCTTCTTTTTACCGCCTCTTTTCTGTCCTCAGCTCCCCATCAAGCCTTCTTTTCCACATTCTTTTTTCTCTGCGGCCTTCTTCAGGCCCGCCGTGTTTTCCGTGCGGCGCGACCTGTGATGGAGGGGAATGAGATCCTGGGGATTGAGAGAGCACGCTGCTCTCAACACATCCCTTTGGCTCGGACCTCTCCTAAGACAGGCGGCACACATTGGCCCGTGTGTGTCAGTCGGCTACCCCCTCGTGGGGCTGGGTCAAGACTGGCAGTTTAGAGGCTAACGAAGGTAACCCCCGTAGTGCTCGGTTCTCTGTCCCCGGGAGCTGGGCATGATCGGGGGTGAACACGTTGGAGCTAGGCTGTTGGTCGTATATCCCTCCCAAAACCTGGAAGGGGTCAAGCTGGTGTTCCCTTGACCCTGGCCCCTAAGTTGGACCCCATGGTAGGTGGGTAAGGGAGGGATGAATTTATAATTTTTTTTCAACATGAATTCCAAACAATTACACACCCCTACATTTGGAAAAAGACGACGACAAGGAACAGACGACTCAGACTCAGATTCGGAGGTCGTTGAGACCTCTGGATTTTGGCCATCGTGGCTTGTGATGGAGGGCGCTGATGACGACAAGCCCTTGTCGGCTCTCAGCCCCTTCGCTGTCCAGAAGGGCTTTCAGTGTCTGGCAGGATCGCTGAAATCCATCAAGAGGCTGAGGAGCGGAGCATTTTTAGTGCAGACAGAGTCAAAAAGGCAGACACAGCTTCTTCTCAAGGCGACCACTTTTGTGGATAGGGCGGTGAAGGATTCCCCTCACAAAGGTCTCAACTGCTCAAAGGGGGTTATCAGATGCCCGGAGTTGAAAGGTGTGTCTGAAGCTGAGATCAAGAGCGAGCTGTCCTCTCAGGGAGTGACCGACGTGTACAGGGTGACGGTGAGGAAGGGGTCGGACAGAGTCCCGACCAACACTTTCTTCCTCACCTTCTGCTGCCCAGATGTCCCCAAGGACATTCGAGTCGGATACCTGATGGTTAGTGTAAGCCTGTACGTGCCGTCCCCTCTAAGATGTTTTAAATGTCAGAAATTTGGACACGTGAGGGACCGATGCAAGGAGGAAGAGGCGTGTGGCACCTGTTCGAAGGCGGCACACCAGGGCGATTGCGTCAGTCCAGCCCGTTGTGCGAACTGCGGAGGTGGCCACCCGTCCTCATCGAAAGACTGCCCCGCCTGGAAAAAAGAAAAACAAATCCTGAAGGTCAAGACAGAAAAGAAGATATCGTTCTTTGAGGCAAGGAAACAGGTGGAGGCCGCGTCGCCTAAGGCGTCGTATGCCTCTGTCGTCAGACCCAGGATGGTGGACGTCGCGGTCCAGACGACGTCCACAGGGACGCAGACGGACGACGTTCCTGCCTCGTTAGAACCGTTGGCCTTGGGTGGAGGCGTCGTGTCCACCCCTTCCCATCCTGTGCGGCAGTCCTCAGGGGCTGCTGGGCGGGAGAGAAAAGCCTCGGGCGGAGGCACGTTGTCCGCCTCCCGCCCCACCCCACCCCCCGGCCCCCCTCGCCCCGCCTCTCGTCTGCCTGGCCCTCGGGCTGGCGGAAGTGGCCGGAAACCCCCCGTACCTCCAAAACTCAAGGAGGGGAGGGTTGCGGCCTCGGCGGGATCGGGAAGGGCCGAGGTGGTGGATATTCCGACGTGGTCGGAATCAGAAAAATTAATTTCTAAAAATAAGTACTCCATCCTGGCCGACCTTGAGCCACCGCAAGCAGAGGAGCAGGGGGTAGTGATGGAATAGGCTGTTGCTTTATTTTTTTAACCTTCTTAATGGCAGTTATCCACTGGAACATCCGGGGGTTCTACGCCAATTTCCAGGAACTCCAGCTGCTTTGTCGTGCTTTGAAATCTTCAGTGCTGGCGCTGCAGGAGACTCTGCAAAGAGATGGCAAGGTTTTATCTCTCTCTGGTTTTAACTCTGTTTTTAAACCCGCTCAACCGAAGCAAGAGGGATTGACGGGAGGTGTCGCTCTTTTTATTTGCAAGTCCCTTTTATACAGTACAGTTCTTTTAAGCACCCCTTTACAGGCGGTGGCAGTCAGAGTCACACTTGAGAAAACCATCACTGTCTGCTCTCTCTACCTTCCTCCTTCCGTCCTTGTTCTGAGGCAGGACCTCATGAACCTGGTCGACCAGCTCCCACGTCCGTTTTTACTATTGGGCGACTTCAATGGACACTCCCTGCTCTGGGGAAGTGAGATTACATCAGCCCGAGGTCTTCTCTTGGAAACCTTCTTTCTGATATGGACCTGTGCTGTCTTAACGACAAGTCTCCCACTTACCTTCATCTGTCCTCTGGAAAGCTCTCGTGTTTAGATCTGTCAGTCTGCGATCCATCGTTGGTCCTGGACTACGAGTGGAAAGTGCACGACGATCTGCACGGGAGTGACCACTTTCCTGTCGTCCTCCACCCCACAGATGGAGAAGGTGACTCTCTGCCTGACCGCCTGAACTATGACAAAGCAGACTGGAGTTTTTTTACCACGAACATAAGAGCGGAGCTGCAGGAAGAAACAGTATTGAAAAGCAAGGACCCTGCTGACACTCTGACTCGGATCGTTTTAGATTGCGCCAAAGCAGCAGTCCCATCGTCTACCTCCAAGCCTCAGGTGCCAAGAACGCCCTGGTTCAACGCGGAATGTCGGGAGGCCCGTAAGTCTCGGAAGAGAGTGCAGCGACGCGTCTTTCGGAGACCGGAGACCGATAGCGTTCGAACCCATCAACAGCTGAGGGCGAAAGCCAGGTATGTTTTTAAAAAGAGCCAGAGGAAGTCATGGAGAGATTTTTGCTCTTCCTTAACCTCCAACACACCCAAGAAGAAAGTGTGGAGGGTTTTAAAAAGAATTAAGGGCAAAAACGTATGACCAACCTTTCATCATCTTAAACTTTCAGACGCTCTGGTCACAGAGAAGAAAGCAGATGCCAATTTGCTTGCCTCCACAATTGAACAGAACTCGAGATCTGCTAACAAATCTGCTCGGTTTCTTAAAACCAAAAACCTGTCAGAAAAAACACCCTGTAACTTCTCTTCCGACAACACAGAGAACTACAACCTTCCTTTCACAATGAATGAACTTAAATCTGCCCTTCAGACCTGTACGGATTCCTGTCCAGGAATGGACGAGGTCCATTATAAACTCTTAAAGCATCTTCCCCAAACCCGTCTGGACACCCTGCTTAAAGTTTATAACCACATCTGGGTCACAGGCTTTTTTCCACCCTCCTGGCGGAAAGCCCTCATAATCCCGCTGCCGAAACCGAGAAAAGACCCCTTGAACCCCTCCAACTACCGCCCAATAGCACTGACCAGCTGCATCTGCAAACTGATGGAGAAGATGGTCAACGGTAAACTGATGTGGAAACTAGAGACCGACGGCCTTCTGGCGAAAGAACAGTGCGGTTTCCGCAAGCATCGCTCTACCGTTGACCATCTGGTTCGTCTGGAAACCACTGTAAGAAATGCCTTTGTAAACAAACAACATGTGGTGGCCATATTTTTTGACTTGGAGAAAGCTTACGATACCACCTGGAAATTTGGAATTCTCTCGGACTTGCACAAGCTTGGCTTCCGAGGACACCTGCCTCAGTTCATCCACAATTTTTTTACAAGACAGACAATTCCAGGTGAGAGTCGGCACCACCCTGTCCGACATTCACGAGCAGGAGCTGGGTGTCCCGCAAGGGAGCATCCTGTTGCCGGCTCTTTTCAGCATCAAAATTAATGACATCGTTCAATCCGTTCAGAAGGGATCGGACAGCTCGCTGTTCGTGGACGATTTTGCCTTATATACAACTGGCAGCACGTATGCCAGCATCCAACGACGGCTTCAGCTCTGCGTCAACAAAATCCAGTGTTGGGCAGAGGAGAATGGCTTCACATTTTCGTCCTCCAAAACTGAATGCATCCATTTTCATAATTTTCGCCAGTTCTATCCGGACCCTGAAATCCGTCTGGGAAAATCCACCATCCCGGCGGTCAAGGAAGCCAAATTTTTAGGGGTCGTCTTTGATCAGAAGCTGAACTTCCTCAGCCATATTAAACAGCTGAAAGTATCTTGCCAAAAAGCCCTGAACATCATCCATGTTGTGGCACACACGAACTGGGGTGCTGATAAGAGAACTCTCTTGCACCTCTACAGAGCCCTGGTCCGGTCCAAACTGGATTATGGAAGTGTGGTATACGGCTCGGCCAGACCGTCTTACCTGAAACTGTTGGACCCTGTACACCACCAAGGGCTCCGTCTCAGCTTGGGTGCGTTCCACACCACCCCTGTGCACAGCCTGTACGCAGAGGCGGGGGAACCACCTCTCTCCAACCGCAGACTGAAGCTGACCCTGAATTATTATTTGAAATTGTTTTCTGAACCTACAAACCCTGCTTACGATGCTGTATTCAACAACCCTTTCGATAAGAAATTTACAGACAACCCAAACTGCATACCTCCTCTCGGACTCCGCATTCAGCCGCACTTAGAAAATGCCGATCTGGATGTCAGTGGCATCTCAGATTTCTCTAAGTTCCCTGACAGCCCTCCGTGGACCTTTACAACACCTGAGGTCCGATTCGATCTGGCCTCGTACCGTAAAGACACCACCAGTTCTCTGGCCTACAGAACCTACTTTTCGGAACTCTGCCACAAATTCCCCACTTTTCAAAGCATCTTCACTGACGGTTCCAAGTCAGAGGACGGAGTCGCTGCATCTGCGTTCTGTCCCGCCTTTCCTGACCGGCCCTCAATGGAGCACATCCTGTCTGACAGCTCGCTGTACACTGCGGAACTGACCGCACTGGTTCTGGCGGTAAAAATGGTTCTCTCTTCGAAACAAAAGAGATTCATGATCTTTTCCGACTCCTTGTCAGCCCTGGAGGCGATCGCCTGCAGGAATATCACTCATCCCAAACTGCTGGAATTTTATGAAGATTTTACTCTCGCAACGAAGAAAGGATACGAGGTTGTGTTGGCCTGGGTTCCCGGACATGTTGGCATTCGTGGTAACGAAAGGGCGGACCTGCTGGCCAGGAACGCTGTAAAGAAAGAATTATCCAGATCCTTTGTACCATACACAGACATGAAGCGAAAGGTGAACACTTACGTTACGGATCTTTGGCAAGAGGAGTGGAACACCCAGACGGACAACAAGCTCTTCCAGATCCGTCTGGACCTAAAAGAGACCCTCCCTTCGGGGGTGAAGAACAGAAAGGAGGAGTCTGTGCTGTGCAGACTGCGTGCGGGACACACTTTTTTTTTACTCATTCTTACTTGTTGAAGGGGGAAGAGGCCCCTCGATGTATTCCCTGTGATGAGCCTCTCACCGTGAAACACGTGCTCCTTGACTGTTGGGATCTGCATGACGTCAGACGCAGACATTACACGGTGGTTTCTTTGAAGACTTTGTTTCGTGATGTCCCTCCGTGGGCGCTGATGGACTTCTTAAAAGAAGTGAACATTTTTAACCAGATTTGAAGGTTTTAAACTATGGAAGTTTGTTTGTTTTTTTAACTTTGGAGTGGAAAGTTTGAAGTGGTGACTCGTTTTAATTGGTTGTTTTTTTATCCTTGTAGTAGTTATTAACGCGGCGATAGCCTTGAGATGGCCTTAGTGGTTGGCGAGGCTCTAAGCACCATAATTTCATTTTATTTCATTTATCGCACGAGAAAGCTCGAGCCTGGGACCGCTGGATTCCCGCTCTGTTATTTGCGTACAGAGAAGTTCCCCAGGAGAGCACTGGCTACTCACCTTTCGAGCTGCTCTATGGGAGAACAAAACGGGGTCCCATGCAGATCCTCAGAGAACACTGGCTCCACCCTGAGAGGCCAGAAATTCAGACTGCTGCTGGACGGGCGCAATAGCCAAGTGGTTAAAGCTTTGGACTGTCAATCTGAGGGTGCCGGGTTCGAATCACGGTGACGGCGCCTGGTGGGTAAAGGGTGGAGATTTTTACGATCTCCCAGGTCAACATATGTGCAGACCTGCTAGTGCCTGAACCCCCTTCGTGTGTATATGCAAGCAGAAGATCAAATACGCACGTTAAAGATCCTGTAATCCATGTCAGCGTTCGGTGGGTTATGGAAACAAGAACATACCCAGCATGCACACCCCCGAAAACGGAGTATGGCTGCCTACATGGCGGGGTAAAAACGGTCATACACGTAAAAGCCCACTCGTGTGCATACGAGTGAACGCAGAAGAAGAAGAAGAAGACTGCTGCTGAATACGTGGTGGAACTGCGAAACAGAATTGCAGAGTCCTGTACCATTGCTCAGCAAAACCTTGGAAAGGCCTCAAAGCGGTACAAGCGTTATTTTGACGCCAAGGCAAAGCGAAGACAGTTCTTCTCCTTCGCCCACCAAACAAAACAAACTGGAACTTGAATGGCAAGGTTCATCCATACACTGTTCTGCGTAAGGTGGGAATTGCAGACTACTGCATCCGGATTGGTGAGAAGGAAAAACTGTACCATACCAACATGCTTAAGCAATACGTTGAGCGTTCTGGGAGAACAGTCAGAACGAGGAAGCCTGTTTGATCTTTGTAACAATGTGTTGATGCCCAAATGAGTCAGCTGTATACTGGTTGTGTGTATCGTGATCTTTTAACAAGTTTTATTAGACAGTGAAGCCAGAAATTCTATAATTTGCAATTCATCCTGTTATTCCAGACTTCATAGTTTTCATGTTGTTGTTTTTTCATTTAATTGTTTTGCCTTTTCCTTACATTTAGTTTCAGGGTGGCAGTGTCTTGGCATTTATCTCTATGTTTGAGGAGACACTGTGGATGATATGGCAGTGGGAATGTTTGTTATTGTGTTTGTCATTCTGTGTGACATGTTTATGATTAAGTTTCAATCTTCGTTTGAACTTGTGAGGGGGGCTGTTGTCACATCTCATGACAAATCGGTTGTAAGTGCTTAACCCCCTCCTTGTTCACCCACCCCATCTAGCTAGAGAGCACACTAGAGAGCAGTGTGGGTTGTGCTGATTGCACGTAATTCTCAGTCTGTCTCCGTCTCAGTTCAGGCTGTCACTGAACTGAGATCAGCCTCTTCCTTGATAGCAAGTGACAAGATTCTGGGCTTTTCGCCCGCTACTGTCAGAAGAGGCAGCCGTGCCAGTCTTTGGGTGCTTCAGGGCTGTTTGCCCGTCATGACGCTCGTCAGTGGGGATCAGTTTCCTCCGAGTGGTTGTGTGCGCTTCGTTTCTCTGTGTTCTGTGTTCTTCCAGCCTTGGGGTTGTGGTACCTCTTCTGGAAGTGTTTGCAGCATTCCCACTTTCCGTGTCCATCCACCGATTTCCCTACCCTTCCACTGACCCTCCACTGTCTCCCCGGGAACCCCACAGCCTGCCTTTGACTTCCATAGTCCAGGCCTCCGTTGGCTGCTGCCGCCTGCCGCTGCCTTCCGTCGCCAGCGTTCTCTGGCCTGGTGCTCGGCTGTCTGGGTCTTCGTCTTCGTCGTCACTGCTCTTCGTCTTCGTCGTCACTGTTCTTCGTCTTCGTCGTCACTGCTCTTCGTCGTCGTCACTGTTCTTCGTCTTCGTCGTCACTGTTCTTCGTCTTCGTCGTCACTCACTGTTCGTCTTTGTCGTCACTGTTCTTCGTCGTCGTCACTCACTGTTCGTCTTCGTCGTCACTACTTCATCGTCACTACTTCATCATCAACGTTGTGCTTGTGTTTCCATGTCTTAAAGCTCTGGTTTTTGTTTGTGTGTGTGCTTTTTTTTGTTTTGTTTTTTGTTTTGTTTTTGTTGTTGTTGTAAGTTTGTTATTATTTATGCATTCTGTCATTTAAGTGTTGCTGCAGCCGGGGTTGTGGTTATTGTTTGTTGGCAAGCTCGGTGTGTGATTAATTAAATGTATGTGAACCCTGAATTGTTGTAGTCTGTGTTTGTGTTGTCTGGGTGTTAGTGCTGGGCTGGGTGGGGGTTTCTAGTCTGCTCTCTTATAGAGTGTGACAAAGATGATGATGATGATGATGATAGAAAAGAGGAGAAAGGAAAGAAAGAAAACTGCAACAAAAGTACAAGAAAGAGAAGTAAGCGTGAATACAGACCTAGAAATAAGACAGTGGAAGAGATTGAATATATGAATATCTCAGTTGAAACTTTGTTCTGTGAAATTGTCTGACTATAACCGGCCGTGATTTTTATTTCATTAGGCTTTGTATTGGTTTTTCCCCTGTGGGCATTGTTACACTGACTTGGATTAGGCATGAGAATGTTACGTTATTTGTGGGGAGGCGCGTCTGAGAAACCATGTATGATAACTGAAAGCGAATTGAAAGCGTGAGTGAGATGGGGATAGACAGTGCCGGAGAGGGTGGAAGATGGTAGAGAAGGAGAGGGAGAGAAGGAGTGGGGGTTAGGGAGGGAGAGATCTGATTATGGTATGGAAACATGCGTTTACAAGTTATTGGCTCAACGTGATTGGAAGGTGCATGATCATTGTTCATTGACGCATGATCATTGTTCTGTGTGCAGGTCCTGGAAGCTTTCGGAAAAAAGTCCACATTTTGCCTAGCTGGAATTTGTTAACATCGTTTGCTGATATTTCAACTGGACATTGCTGTATTAAGTATGTTAGTAACGAGCATTGTGCGCGTGCTTTAACATGTGTATAAAGGTGTATGGAGTATACCTGGGGAGGGAGGATGGGATAGGGGTATGGGATAGGGGTCGGGGGACAGGGTAGGAGGGCGAGAGAGCGAAAATTATGTATATGCATAAGTGCCAATGGCCAAAATACATCAATTTAAACCAACCCGAATTTCTCTCTCTCTCTCTCTCTCTCTCTCTCTCTCTCTCTCTCTCTCTCTCACACACACACACACACAAACACACACACACACACACACACACACACACACACACACACACACACATTCTCTCTCTCTCTCTCTGACACACACACCACACACACACACACACACACACACACACACACACACACACACACACACACACACACACACACACACACGAAAAAAGACTTTCCATGCTATTTCATGCAATATGTCTGCCCCATAGGTACACCAAGACGTCATGAGAATAGATCGAGGGGTATAGTCTTCACAAGAATAATGAGAAGAAAAAACGACCCCTCAGGCTCTGGCCCAGCCGAGCTTTTTTTTCTTCTTCTTCTTCTTCTTCCTTTGTGTGTGTGTGTGTGTGTGTGTGTGTGTGTGTGTGTGTGTGCGTGTGGTGTGGCGCATGTGTTTGACGTCCGTACACTTTCCTGTATCATTGAAACTGAAATAGAGTATATAGTTTTGCAAGCATCTTTGGGGAAGTCTTGGAAGTGAGCATTTAGAGGTGAGAGGAGAAGGAAGACAACATGAGGAGGGCTGTTCCCGTCAAAGGATCAGATATAAAAACATTTTTGCACGGTTATTGATGTCAGTTTAACGAATTTTGTCTTTGGCCCAATTTCCTGTGTGATATTATCGTCTCTGTGTGCTGTGGGTACGAGGGCACCCATGCTTTTAAAAATCGACGCAAGTAGCAATTCAGTTTCGATTCAGTTTAGCTTAGTGAGGAAGGTGCAGAATAGTTAAGACGTTCGTCTGCCAATACAGAGTCCGTGAGGGTATGGGTTCGAATCCCACCCTCGCCTTTTCTCTCAAATTTGACTGGAAATTTGAACTGAGCGTCTTGTTCAGAGGAGACGTCAAATCGAGGTCCAGTTTGCAGCGTGCATTTGGCGCACTGAAAAAAACCCCAATGGCAACGATATGTATTAGTAGCCAGACCCGAGATGTATCTGGTCACATTTCACACCGGGGTTTTGTTGTTGTCGTTGTTTTGATTTTGTTTTTAACGCACACCATTTTTCATTATTTTCAGTGGCCTAAGCAATTTTTCTGGGCTCCTAAAAACAGAAACTAAAAAGTGCCCAGTTATGAAGCCTGCAGAAAAAAAATGCCGGAGAAAAGTTAGTGATGACCGTAAGAAATCCAAGAAAGGAAGAAGAAGAAGAAGAAACAATGAGAGCGATAGAAAAGACGAAATTTCTGGCTCAAAGAATTTCCTGAAATGTGGGAGCCTTCGATACCTCCATGGGGTCCGGGCAGGAAGGGATTGGGACAGGGAGGAGTATTCCGTTCATTACAATGTGGGTATGGGTACATACATGATCCCGCATAACCTGAAAGTGAACGGTTTCATTTTAACATCCTCTTTCTTGTTCGTGCTATGCTTCATATTTTATTCATGTCCAACCTCATTTTCTCCTATTTTTGAGGGCAGAAACAGCAACACACGCAAGCACGCACGCACGCACACGGAAATACGGTTAAAAACAAAAAAACAACTACAACAAAACAAAACAAACAAGAGAGGCAAGGCCTTCAAGACTCACTTGTGATACACTTTTTAAAAAATCCAAGCTTTTTATGTATTGAGTATAATTTCAAAATGTAATGTTTAAGATGAGAAAGATCAGTTTAAAGTAAATTAAGTCCCCTAGCATTAATTACAGAGTAATTTCCCTTTTTTACTATCTGCACCAAAACGTTTGCAAAATAAATAAAACTTCCATGCTGAGCAAAAGAAGTTCCTGTTTGAACAGAAAATGATAATAATGACTGCTCTTGTTGTTGGGTCAGAATATCAGATCAAAGTGCCAAGTTTAGAGAATACAAAAAATATAAATATAACAGTAAATGCAGTTTGCATATAATTAGGCTTCATTCTTTATTTTTTTGTGCCCATCCCAGAGGTGCAATATTGTTTTAAACAAGATGACTGGAAAGAACTGAATTCTTCCTATTTTTATGCCTAATTTGGTGTCAACTGACAAAGTATTTGCAGAGAAAATGTCAATGTTAAAGTTTACCACGGACACACACACACACACACACACACACACACACACACACACACACAGAGAGAGAGAGAGAGAGAGAGAGAGAGAGAGAGAGAACCGAACACCGGGTTAAAACATAGACTCACTTTGTTTACACAAGTGAGTCAAAAAAAGAATGCTCTGTGACTCACGCTCCTGTGTTAGAAAGATAGCGGACGTCACCACACCCACGTGACACCCCCTCCCACCCCCAAAGGTGCTGGTCAAACCTTGCCACGTATTGTTAAGAGCTTGAATGAAAGCGCGGTGATTAGCTGAAATATGCAACGAGTTCTCGCCATCCCTCTGCGAGAAAGCGAGGGCTAACCCACCCCACCCCACTCCACCCCATCCCCCGACTTCACGAAAACACCAGTCCCAAAACGTCTCCCCCCCCCCCCCCCCCTCTCCCCCCCCCCCCCCCCCCAACTAAAACTGTTGAGCATTTGCTCATCAAGAAAGGTGGCTGTGTCATGTTTTCTAAAACCTAATGGATCTCCACAGCAGTATCGTCATTATCCTGAACATCATTTATAAAAAGATTAATAGATTAATAATCAAGTCAGTAAAACGTTTCGACGAATAGCCAGTACCTTTGATAATCAACGCTAATCAGCCATCGATTTTTTTTTTTTAAATGGCAGTTTATAAAGAAGTCATAGCTATCACTAGCATTTTCGCTCCATCTGAAAATACAGAACACTTTTGTGGCACACAAGGTGGTAATAGCTCCTTCAAACTTTCAAATAGTGCAACACTTTGTACACAGTAAATAGTTTGCTTTTGGAGTTCAGTCTAATATCATCATCTTAGATGAACAGACTACAAATGAATAAACGATAACGATTAGAATTCAGATATGTGTTTTTTGTGTCTGTTACAGACATGGCCACAGTAATTCTACAAGACTGCACAGTGATCAAATGATTCCAACAGTGTGTTTGTGTGTGTGTGTGTGTGTGTGTGTGTGTGTGTGTGTGTGTGTGACTTTATTTCTTTCTTCCTATGATTAAGTAAACTATATGAGTTTCAGTTTCAGTAGCTCAAGGAGGCGTCACTGCGTTCGGACAAATCCATATACGCTACACCACATCTGCCAGGCAGATGCCTGACCAGCAGCGTAACCCAACGCGCTTAGTCAGGCCTTGAGAAGAAAAAAAACAACAACAAAACTATATGAAACAAACGTTAATAATAAAAAAAAAAAATTCTTCAAAAATGATCAAAATTACATTGTCGGAAAGGAGCGACATGTTTTGAATGACGGGCCTTTTTTAAACCAAAAAATGTGCATTTTTCCTTGAGAGAAAGGGAAAATTAGGGGACTAATAATACTTTCTCGTAACTCAGTGATGAACAATAATTAACAGGACATGTGACAAATGACATGAAGTCGACAAGGAGTATGAGTAATATTCAGAATTCTCTCTCTCTCTCGTCGTCTTCTTATTCTCAAACTCATATTAACTCGCTCCGATTCTTTCTGTTATAAAGCGCTTCTATTTCCCTCTCCATCACTGTCACCCTCTCGTTTCTCGCGAAGGAAAGGGGACCGAGGAAAACACGGCTCTCCTTTTGTGTGCTGATAAAGTCTGCAGACATTCAAGGAGGTCAGAGAAGTCCGTCAAATTAGATTAATTAAGGCAATTGGTCTTGCTTCGGCAGTTTCATTAACCTTCGCTCGTTCTTCGGCCTCCCTGCTTGCATCAGTCGTGATGAGATTGTGCACGTGCCCATAACTGTGTGAACTGCCTAGAATGTCCCTTCTGGTGGTACCTGGATGCGTGCGTGTGTGCGCGTGTGTGTGTGCGTGCACGCGCGGGCGCATTTTCTCCGGAGAGAAAAGGAATGGAAGGAGAGAGGGTGGGCAGAGAAGAAAAAGGGCTGCAAGGGTGGTGTGGAGTGATGGTTATTAAAAATAATGGCGTAGCGTATTAACGGGAAAAACCCAAAAGCTTCCGGAGACGGACTTCCAAAGACAAGACAGTGTGTGTGTGTGTGTGTGTGTGTGTGTGTGTGTGTGTGTGTGTGTGTAGTCAATCATATTCCCCATTCGTTCGCCACCCCTTATCAAACAATAATAAAAAGTAATACTAATGTGTGTTTTTTTTGGTTTTTTAGTCCACTTCCAGTCACATCGCACACAGTGTTGGTTTCATTGTTTTGTTCTTTTTTCTTGATAATTATAATTGTACCGTTTTAAAACCTTGTGTGCAGTCTGATGCTTTTTTTCAAACATTTTCATTCACTCTGGGAACATGAAGACAAGAAAAGATAATATCAATAATGACACGTCAAGCTTATCAAACAAAGTATCTTTGCCTCAAAGGAAAGGAAGGGGACAGTCAGACAGATAGACAGACCGACAGTCAGAGACAAACAGCCACACATAAAGAGTGGCACCCAAACACTGCAAGGTCTGTGGATAATGTTGGTGGCAATCTTTGACTCATAAAGTAGGTATACTACTGGCAGTGAAATACGAATAAACAACAGCTAGAATAAATAGATAAATCAATATCAGACCTAATTCAATTCCTCAAAGTCTTCCACAGCTGTACATCTCACTATGTATTAAGTAGAACTCAATTTTCTGTTTTCATCGAGAGGTAAAAAAACCCCGCAAGCTTACAGGCTTCAGAGGTCTTGGTATGTACCTCCTAAGGCCAGTTTCACAGCTTTACTGTCAATGGTATGGTGGAGCTTCTTTAGAAAAGTTGCCAGAGCGGAAAAGAAGATTTCTTGACCGTAGGTTAATCTTGACCTTACGAGAGAAGTCGCTAAATGTAACAGAGTCGTGGAGTCCTGTCCCCAAGGAGACTCACTCACATTTTTTTAAAGAAATTCAAGCTTTTAACTGCTTTCTTATTAAATAGAATCAATTGCGTTTTTTTCTAGAGAAAACTCAAAACCGTTCGAGTGCGTATATTTATTCAATCTATCTAGATCACCATGAAAAAGTTTCTATACATATTTGACGTAATGTAGGCATGCCCTTTTCCTTAAGGATGTCTGGATCCATAAAGAGATGTTATCAGCACATTGTGCCAACTTGGTAGATGATGAAAAGCATGTGTGTAAATCATAAAGCATAATATTGAACAACAACGGAGAAATAGTGGAATTCTGCAGAATTATCATATCTATAGGCCTAGAGGTTGATACAGTTACTCCCACTGTCAGCACTACGTGTCTTTCACTTAAAAAGGATTCAACATTGTCATAAACACGACCACACAGACCAAATTGTTTCAGCTTATATAACAATATGCTGTGACACATTTTTGTTGCTCAGCGAATGGATAGCACTCATTACCTCCTACAAAGTTATTGCTGAGTTGATTGTATTATTATTTTGTGCGGTGAGATATCTATATATTTTCAGTGATTTCTTCTCCCTGTCCTAATGTCTTTGTTCGTTTGACAAACTGTCCACACTTCCTGTTTTGAATTGAAATATGTACAAACAAATTCCTCAGCCTTTTCTTGAGGGGACAGAAACTTTATCCTTCGTTTTAATAGTGTAGTACAATGCCGGATTTCATTTCTTTCATTTTTGCCCACACTATTTTCATATCTTTATGATCAGATACTTCATTTAAACAGAACTGTCACCAGTAGTCTTTTTCTTGCGCTATGACTCTATTCGCCTTGATTTTTGTGAAGCACTTTCTTTATAATAATTGATTTTGGAAGGTTATCATAAAAGCAACAACATTTAAATCTTCACAAACTATACAACTTTCAGAAACGTTTGTAAGACAGTTTTGAAAAGTTTCCCAATTTGCTTGCTTTTAATTAGATTTGGGGATTTCACCTTCTCCGCTATGAGTAGATATGGTACTTTCCTAAAAAGATAATGTAATTGGCACGTGATCACTACCTAGTGGATCATCGCCGGTATCCCACTGTACTGACAAAGTTAGGAATGGTGATATAAAGGTAAGGTTGAGTGCCGATGCTCTATGATGAACCACATCTGGGATACATGTAATCCACGCATCGTTAGGTAGATACAGGTAGTCAGGTCAGGTCTCTACCTGCCACAGGTACCATGTAACCCTGTGCTACCTGTCACATGTGGGCAGATGGAGCTCGACAGCCTGGGAAGGCAGTCCATCTAAGACAAGGAAAAGTCTGAAGTAAAACCCATGAAGTGCTAAGGAATGCAGGACAGTCTCGACATGCATTGACCCTGGGTCCATGGCCATGTCCCGACTTTCAGTAGCCGCGCCCCCGTGCCTCCGAGGAAGGTTTTTGAGCCAGAGGCTAGGACAAGGACAGTCTGATATAAAACCTACGACCTGAGGACCTCACTGTCACCGTCCCAGCTTGCTAGGCTATGGCAGATGAACCACGGGTGTAAAGGGTGGGGCCAGTACTGCGCACACTGCACTCCACCTAAAATTCCATTGCGCAGGCTTGAAGGACACGTCCACGTCGCGCCACCAACTTATCCAAGCCCTGTAGCGATGGGAAAGGGGCGAAAACGGCAGGTGGAAGATGTCACTGGAAGCCGCCAGTTCCAATCCTGCATTGCAGGCGGTTCAGGATATTGGTCGCCTGATTGTTGACCCGGAGGTGACAGCATCACTCGGCAGCACCCTGAACGACAAGCAGCCTTTTCTAGGGACAGCACTGCTTGCTCCACACGGAGAGGGGCCTAGAAAAGGTAGGTCCAAACAAATGCTCATCTCCATACCCCCCAGTTGGCTAGCCGCGGTTCAACGGGCATCTCCAAACGCGGATCGAAACAACAATAGAGAAGAAAAGGCCGGCACCTGCCTCACAATTAGGTGCAAAAGGACTAAAGGTAGCATGCTGGAACATCCGAACCATCGTGACTCTGCAGACAGCAACCACCCGAAAGGCGTTCGCTCTAGTCGCACACGAACTTCAGAGACTGAACATTGACATTGCTGCCGTCAGCGAAGTCCGCTTGCAGGGGAAGGCAGCCTCCAGAACACGGCGCTGGGTACACCCTCTTACTGGTCAGGCAAGCCAGAGACCGAGAGACGCCTTTATGGCGTAGGCTTTATGGTCAGGAGCACCATTGCCTCCAAGCTTGAAAACTGCCAACAGGACACTCAGACCGAATTATGTCCATGCGCCTCCCACTACGGGAACAAACAGCATGCCACTCTGTTCAGCGTGTACGCTCAAACCCTCCAGCAGACCCCACAGAAAAGGTCAAGTTTTACACTGATCTGCGCAACCTCGTTCAGAACACCCCTGCTGACGACAAGGTCATTATCCTTGGCGACTTCAATGCCAGAGTTGGCCAAGATTCAGAAGCCTGGAAAGGACGTCCTTGGCAAGCAATGGCGTTGGTAATTGCAACGACAATGGGCGCCTTCTTCTCGAGTTCTGTGCAGAAGCAGCAGTTTACCATCACCAAACACATTTTCCAGCAGCAAGGACAGCCTGAGACAACGTGGATGCATCCTCGGTCCAAAACATTGGCACCTCATTGATTACATCCTGATGCCGCCAGAGAGACGTACGAGACGTCCTACACACCCGAGTGATGCCCAGCGCGGAGTGTCATACTGACCACCGCCTCGTCCGCAGCAAGCTGAGGCTCCACTTCAAGCCCAAACCAAAGAAAGGAGGAGCTCCTAGGAAGAAATTCCAGGTCGGCAACTTTCAGTCAGCTGAAGTGAAAGCTGAATTCCAGGCGAAGCTTCAGGACAAACTTGAAGACCCCAGTTGCCCCACAGACCCCTCTCCAGAAGCACTATGGGCACAGCTGAAATCAGCATCCTGCAGTCCTCTGAAGAAGTCCTAGGGTTCTCGTCGAAAAAGAACAAGGACTGGTTGACGAAAACAAACAGGAGATCCAAGAATTGCTGGCGAAGAAGAGATCAGCCCACCAGGCTCACCTTGCACAACCGTCTTGTCCGGTGAAGAAAGCAGCCTTCCGGCTCATATGCAGCAACCTCCAGCGCAAGCTTCGTGAGATTCAAATGGGTGGTGGACCAACCTGGCAGAGAGGCTCAGCTTTGTGCAGACACTGGTGACTACCGGGGCTTATACGAAGCCTTGAAGGCGGTGTACGGTCCCTCATACCAGGTCCCAGAGTCCTTTGCGCAGCGCAGACGGCCAGGCGCTCTTCACAGACAAGACGTCGATCCTGAACAGGTGGTCGGAACATTTCCAGGCCCTCTTCAGCGCCAACCGCACGGTTCAAGACTCGGCAATTCTCCGCATCCCACAACAGCCAGTGAAATTACAACTGGACGAGCTACCAACCCTAGAAGAGACTGTCAAGGCCATTGAACAGCTGAAATGTGGCAAGGCAGCAGGGGTTGACGGAATTCCGCCGGAGGCATGGAAGAATGGAGGCCCAGCACTACACTCCAAACTCCACAACCTCTTTGTCTGCTGCTGGGAGCAAGGCAGACTACCACAGGACCTCCGTGACGCAGTCATCATCACCCTGTATAAAAACAAGGGAGAAAAGTCGGACTGCTCCAACTACAGGGGGATAACTCTGCTCTCCATCGCAGGCAAGATCCTCGCCAGAGTCCTCCTAAATCGGCTGGTGCCTACTATCGCCGAAGAACATCTCCCAGAGAGTCAGTGTGGCTTTAGAGCCAACAGAGGCACCACTGACATGGTCTTCGTTCTCAGACAGCTACAAGAAAAATGTCGGGAACAGAACAAAGGACCTGTATGCGACATTCGTCGATCTCACGAAAGCTTTCGACACCGTGAGCAGAAAAGGTCTGTGGGAGATCATGAAACGTCTAGGATGCCCCCCCAAAATTCCTCAGCATGGTCATCCAACTACATGAGGAACAGCGTGGACAGGTCAGACACAGCAACGACCTTTCGGAGCCCTTCCCAATTGGAAATGGAGTGAAACAAGGTTGTGTCCTCGCGCCGACCCTCTTCACGATCTTCTTCAGCATGATGCTCCAACAGGCCACTGAAGATCTTGGCGACGACGACGGTATCTTCATCAGATACCGCACTGATGGCAGCCTATTCAACCTGAGGCGGCTACAGGCCCACACCAAGACACTGGAGCAACTCATCAGAGAGCTTCTGTTTGCCGACGATGCTGCCCTCGTCGCCCATACAGAAGCGGCCCTGCAGCGTATAACGTCCTGCTTCGCAGAGGCTGCGCAGCTCTTCGGCCTAGAAGTCAGTCTGAAAAAGACGGAAGTTCTCCACCAGCCTGCCCCACGGGAAGAATTCCACGCTCCTCACATCAGCATCGGTGAGACAGAGCTGAAGTCGGTCCACCAGTTCAGCTACCTAGGCTGCACCATCTCGTCTGACGCCAAGATCGACAAGGAGATCGACAACAGACTTGCAAAGGCAAATAGCGCATTCGGCAGGCTGTACAAGAGAGTGTGGAAAACAAAACACCTGAAGAAAGACACAAAGATCAGCGTGTACAGAGCTGTTGTACTGCCCACCCTGTTGTATGGCTCCGAAACCTGGGTCACCTACCGGCACCACATACGACTGCTTGATCGCTTTCACCAGCGCTGCCTTCGCACCATCCTCAGCATCCACTGGAGTGACTACATCACAAATGTCGAGGTCCTGGAGCAGGCAAAGACTATCAGCATCGAGGCAGTGCTGCCTAAAGACCCAGCTACGTTGGGCAGGGCACGTGTCCAGGATGGAGGACCACCGCCTGCCCAAGATCGCGCTGTATGGCGAACTGTCCACTGGCCACCGTGACAGAGGAGCACCCAAGAAGAGATACAAAGACTCCATGAAGAAAGCTCTCGGTGCCTGTCACATTGACCATCGCCAGTGGTCCGCAGTAGCCGCTGATCGAGAGACCTGGCGACGCACCATCCACCAAGCTGTCTCCTCCTTCGAAAACAACCGCAGGGCCAGCCTGAGGACAAACGCAGAAGGAGGAAGAACCACGACGCTGCAACCGCGAACCCAGACCAGACTTTCCCTTGCAGCCGCTGCGGCCCGACTCTGCTTTTCCCGCATTGGCCTTGTCAGCCATGAGCGTGCCTGCATCAGACGTGGACAACGCCCTTCCTAGATCTTCGTCAGCGAAGCCAGGCCATGATGATGAGGTAGATACAATAATAAACCAACAATATTTTCGACAAAATCAGGACGAGATACTATATGACAGTCATTGTGCCAGAGGGGCACATGGGAATTAAAATCCCCTCCGACAATCTTTTTTGTTTCTTTTTTGGAGGGTGGGGGGGTGGTGTTTTTTTGTTGTTGTTTTTTATAGCAATTTAACGTTCGCAACCAATTCGTACTTTGCCCACTTGGGGTAGTAAACTGACGCAAATTGTGTAATTTCATTATCTGAGACATACAGTTTTACAAATGTTGCTGACATCTTTTCAGAAAAATTCAAAATTTGAGACGAATGGACATGTGCGTAATTCAAACCACGCTGAACATGAATAGCTATACTGATTTTGTCAGAATGAATCCTCGCTTACATGATAAACCGGATGATGATGATAACCTTTAAGCTTCGGTTGTTTGTATTTAGTAACATTTAAGGACTGAAGAAGGCGAATATGATGAAAGTTATTAGAAAGGTATGCACGCAGAATATCAATATTCGTAGTCTAAGAAAAGAGCGGGAGTTCCATCGCAAGACTGATAGATTCTCACACGTATGTTGCAACTTCTTAGTTATATATCAGCAAAAATGAATCATAGAACAAATATCATTTAGGTAATGTGATATGAAAGAAGGACATTATGTTATCGAACACAAGGTGATCTGGTAATCGTCTTATAGACCAGGTGATGACTGATTTGATGATGATGTCAGGTAGTTATCAAGATGATCAAGTGTTGTCTCCAATGATGACGACATGTGGTCGTCATGTAGACCAGGCGTCGTCTTCCCAGATCACACTGTCAGGTGGTCGTCTCGTAGATTATGTGATGTCTGCTCAGATGATGCCACGCGGTCATGTTGAAAAGAGGATGTCTCCTCTGATGACGATGTCAGGTGGTCGTCATGTAGAACAAGCGGTGTTTCCTCAGATGACAGTGGCAGGTGGTTGTTGTGTAGACCAGGTTCTGATAAAGATGGCACATGAAAGTCATGTAGACCTTTGCAGAGTTGTGCCATGCATCCTAATGGCCTCAAACCATCTTGTTCAAATACCAATAATGATAAGTAATATCCTTTTTGTGTTGATTCTCAATAAGCTTTGAAAGTTTGCTCCTTTTTGAGAATAATCAGAGAGAAGATTCATTGTTTGAAATTAAGTATTTTTGACACTCCCTACTTATGAAAGTGCAAATGTTAATTTTTTTTTTTTTTTTTTTTTCGGATACCGTCATACGATACTGGACTTCTATATAATGACCAAGCACACGGAACAGAAAAAAGGGGAGCAAAGAATTTTACAGGTAGCACAAAGTATATTGTCCGGCCGCTGTCATACAAGGAAATAAATTATATTCTAGAAAGAGACTTTTGCGAGTGCTTTCATCCAATTCTAAAACCTCGTCAGTGGAGTTTCTCCGACTTTGGTCCGATTCGCAGACCAGTTCTAAGTTTAATTTACAGACTATTATCTAATTCATTGCGGACTACATATTACCCGAAAGTCAAATGCATATGCTTCAGTAATGTGACAGAAAAGCATATAATTTTTGACAGTGATTTTATGAAGCCTTACCTGCACGAAAGTGTTACGTGACTGCGAATGTTGGTGGGTTTTGGGGGTGTTTTTTTTTCAGTTTTTGCTGTTTGCATTCGTTACCAGTTTTTTCGCTTGTTAGTTTAGCGACTTCTCTTTACGAACTCTATAAATTAATTTTCTGTAGTTGTACTTGAATATCCATTATTTCAGATTCCACTATCCATCTGCCTGGTCCCCCCCCCCCCCCCCCCCCCCCCCACACCCCCAACCTCCTTTCCTAAACGACAACACTCAAATATAAAAATCAATGTCTATAATCACCAGATAAATGAATGAAACTGGTATCAGCAGATCAGTTGCTTTTCATTATTCTGCCTGACTGGGCATGTGATTTAGCGGATGTACTATCATGGTAGTTTGTGTCTGAAGTCTTTTTCAGCAGTATGCACTGAACGCTGCCTTTAGTTTCATTTTCTTTTTTATTGCTACACGAACGTCACAGCGCCTTCTTCGCTATTGTTTGTACCTCTTTGTCAGAAGAAAACAGATAGATACACACTGTACTCAATACCAGGCGCGAGAACCCGGGAACAGCGTGGACACAAACTGATACTTAGCTTACAAATACACAAACATAAGCAGCCACACACACACACACACACACACACACACGCACGCACGCACGCACACACACACACACACACACACACACACACAAACAGGAAGTCCGACAGAGGCCGGGAAGGAAATACTGCCCGTGGCTAAAGGGAAATAAACAGTATTGCACTGCGAAGAAAATATAATTGCAGTTATTTACTCTTACTCGTAGTTCATTTTCACGTGATTTCTTTTCAATTGTTTCTTAAAATGGCAGATGTGTGAGTCGTGACTATATACCGGGGCGGAGAAATATTGTGTGATCATGTTATAAAGTGTGACAGTTATTTCTGGCGTGAAAGGTACAAATCTGTCGAATCTCTTATCTCACTTTCTGCCTGTTTGTGTCTGCTGTGAGTAAAATCATATTATTTCGGAGTTGACGCTTGCGTCGTGTCAAGGTCAAGCTGTTTAAGGCAGGGATACTGGTGCCATGAAGGCTGCGCTGATCGAAGGGTGAGTCCTGGGTGTCTGGACGGGGGATCCGTCTGGTGGTCCGTGGGGAGGCCTGGCTGTCTGCGAAAGGAGTCGGGGGCCCCGGGGGTGGGGAGGGGGGAGTTGAAGGGCCAGGGGGCGGAGGGGGGTGTCCTGGCAGCAATCCAAGAAGTCCCTGCTGTTACTCTGGCGTTCTAAGAGGAAACTCTGGTGTCTGCTCGGGAAGGAAGTTTTGGCTGCTGTTCTTGGTGTGGTGTCCGTCCGGGTGTGAATTTCGTCCGGGTTGTGTCTTCGTCAGTCGTCCATCTGTGGGTTGTGTCCTGGTTCTGATGACAGACTCCATACACACACACACACACACACACACACACCATGCGCATGCATACGGACATACATACTTCGAACACATGCACATACACTTGCACATACCCTATTTCCCGTCCTCGTGGGGCGCTGTGGTTAGACTGAACCAGAGGACAGGAGAGAGTCAGTCAGGGTCCTCATGGGTGCCAGTCCCGAGGTGGGGTCGGAGAAATCCTGGGCTCGTGGGAAGGGGAAGTGTGCTGGCGAAGGCCGAACACTCACTGAATGCATGGACAAATATAATGTGGAATTACTACCACTCGCACATTTGATCATATCAAGGAAAGCGCTCCTGTGACATCCAGTCATGATCACCCTCAAGACTTTGATGTTTGTCCGTGATATGTGATTGTCTCTCTTCACTTTGATCGGAAGGAAGAATCACCCGGGTTTTCATGCTTTCGTTTCTATGTGTGTATGCGGCGGTACGAAGTTACAATTTCTGCTTTGATAATCTGAGGTGGTCGTGCTTGCCGTTCACTGTGACAGATTTGATTGCTGTGCTATTTTATATCCTTGTATTCCGCAGTGGGATGACATCCACATGAATGTCAGTTCGGGGTCTTTTTGTATGATCTGGTGTGCTAAGAAACCCTGATTTTTTTCGGCCTCCGCTCTTGTTACATTATCATGGAATAATAAAATAAAGCCCTATACATGTTAATCTTTGTATGAATTTCTAATGAACTTTTTTGACCTACCAGATTTTTAAAAAAATAACAATGTCCTTATTGCACTACCCTCCTGAAAAATATTTCTCTCTCTCTCTCTCTCGTCTCTCTCTGTCTTCTTTTTCTTCTTCTTCTTCTTCTACTTCTTCCCTTTTGAATGTGAAAAGTATTTTGAATTCGTGGATATAAGTTTTCGAGACTGTCTTGTGAAACTACGAATTGGTGTGTTACCAATAAAAGGATCCAATTTAAATTCCAGTTATTTATGTACAGTCTGTAAAGTTGGTGTATCCGAACACCACTTTATTTATGTGTGTCCCTCATATACCAGCATAAGAAACAAGTACTTACCAGGTATTATTCAAGATTACACTGAAATATGGAAACATGGATCCATTGAAAAAAATAAGAAAGTTGAGTATGTATCTTTTCTATGCTCTTCGTCATGGACAACAGTTTGCAGATGTGTAATTTGACCTTAATTAAGAATAGTTTAGTTTGCAGATGGCCGCAACAGATGGAGAAGCACTCTCAAGAATCAGCTACGGTTTGGTGAGGACAAACTTTCAGTTGCTGCAGCAGAAAAGCGAGCTCGCGGAAAAGGGACGGCATCCAACAGACCAGCATCAGCTTACACATGTGATCGCTGCGACAGAGACTGTCTCTCTCTCTACAGTCACAGGCGACGCTGCTTGGTCCAAGCAGACAGCCCAGTTAGACATTAGGTCGCATATACTCTATCCATGGTCAGCCATGACCGAAGGAGGCCTACTACTGAGGATTAATAATATATATATATATATATATATATATTCGGTTCTCTCCCGGAAGTTATCCCTCACAGTGATCGGAAGCTATCATCCAACCCATATCTTAAAAATGGTGAAAGACCTTTACCAGAAATTTTTCTAGGGTATATCCTTGTTGAAAAGAGTACCAGCCACATATCATTAATGAATTGAAAGCAACAATGTCTGTAACCACCGACTGGGAAGCAGGTTTTTGAAAGAAACCATGTTTTTACATCATTTGCAATGGTTCAAAAACAATTGTTACTGCACACACATACAAAAATTGTATGTTGCTTTCATCTTATTCTTCGTTCGTGGCCTGCAACTCCCACGTTAACTCGTATGTACACGAATGGGCTTTTACGTGTATGACTGTTTTTACCCCGCCATGTAGGCAGCCATACTCCGTTTTCGGGGGGTGCATGCTGGGCGTTATCTTGTTTCCATAAACCCACCGAACGTTGACATGGATTACAGGATCTTTAACGTGCTTATTTGATCTTCTGCGTGCGTATACACACGAAGAGGGTTCAGGCACAAGCAGGTCTGCACATTTGTTGACCTGGGAGATCGGAAAAATCTCCATCCTTCACCCACCAGACGCCTTTACCGAGATTCGAACCCCGGACCCTCAGATTGAAAGTCCAACGCTTTAACTACTCGGCTATTGCGCCCGTCGTTGCTTTCATCAATTTTAGTCAAGCATTTGATTCTATCACGTATAAACTCGAAGAAAATTCGGAAAAAAAGAGGAATTAATGGGAAAATGTACCACGCCAAGCATACATATAATTCATATAACATTGTGAAAACAAGAGTCAGAGTTGTACGTGAACTTAGTGATTCATTAATGTGTCATTTAAGGTTATAACAAGGAATGGTATGTAATCCAGTTCTGTTTTCTCTCCTTATAAATGAACTGGCAGAAGAAGGAATTCAGAATAGTAAACATGGTATTCAGCATATTCCTGAATAATATGAATATCATTATATAAAATGAATCTTCTTCTCCTTCTTCGCTCGTGGGCCGCAACTCCCATGCCCACTCGCATGCACACAAGTGGGCCCTTCAGTGTATGACCGTTTTCACCCCTCCATGTAGGCAGCCATACACCGTTTACGGGTGTGCGTGCTCCTGCTTCCATAACCCATCGAACGCTGACATGGATTACAGGATCTTTTACGTGCGTATTTGATCTGCACATGAAGGGGGTTCAGGCACAAGTGGGTCTGCACATATGTTGACATGTGAGATCGGAAAAATCTCCAGACTTTACCTACCAGGCGCCGTTACCAAGATTCAAACCCGGGACCCTCAGATAAGTCCAACGCTTTAACCACTCGGCTATTGCGCCTGTCACATAAAATGAATAAATATTATTATTTGAAATCCTAATTCTTATGTTTCCTGATGATGTTATTTTGATTTCGGACTCTGTGACAGGCCTGCAGAGTTGAATGTTCTATTCGACACAGAAAAGAGACTTAGTTTAATAGTTAACTTATAGAAATCGAATTTTGTTATAGATAGAAATTTTGGCTACATCTCCGAACAAAAAAATAAAGTTTTATCACCAGAACAAGCTGACAATCGTTAACATGTGCAAGTACTTAGAAATTATTATGTCCACCAGACTTTCCTTCACGAAGTTTGAATGACATGGCAAGTCATTCGAAGTAAGGAGTCATAAGTATATCTAAATTACAGTGGTCGATAGTAGAAAACTGAAAAATCACCTGCTATATCCCATCAAGCTCTTTGATGGTAAGATTAAACCAATGCGTAGTTATACAGCTGCGGTATGGGGAATTTTGTAAATGTTGGCACTGTAGGTAAGATTTTTGCTTTGAAAAGATTCTTAAATGTTAGTTTGAGAACACCTAGCATAATGGCATATGGAGAACTTGATCGGTTCCTACTGTGTGTATACCTGTAACGAAAGAGTGTGAAGTACTGGTTGAAATTTTTGAAAATGCCACCCCATCGCCTACCACACAAAACGTATAAAATATTGTTATGTTACTATAAAAGGGCATCTTCAGTCTTATTTTTCTAATATAAATTTGATTTTGGGATGTCTGGGAAAACCATGGGATCAGATACGAAAATGAATTTTTAAAAGCCTTGAGAAATAAGCTAATTGATAATATAAAACACAATGGAATTCTGATATGCTGCATGGTGAGAGTTTTTAATTTTACAGAACATTAATAAGTGATCTGACCTTATCTCCATACTTACAATTCGTAACTCATTTGCAAGCCAGAGTCAGTTTGATTAGAATGTGAACAAGTGTCTGAAATGTATGTTCATAAAATGCATTTCAAAAGGAAAGTGACTAAATCAGTTGGTGTGCCCATTCTGTAAATTTCAAATAGAAATTAAATTGAAATTCATTTTGTCCTACAATGTCAAAAGTACCAAGATTTAAGAGAGCAGTATGTCCCTGCCAAGTACTATATTTATGCGTCACAGTTTAAGCTGACAATGTTACTTGCATCAGAATGTAAAAACATTGGTCATAAGCCTTGCTGTTTTTTACATTCTGAGGCAAGTAACATTGTCAGCTTAAACTGTGACGCATAAATATAGTACTTGGCAGGGACATACTGCTCTCTTAAATCTTGGTACTTTTGACATTGTAGGACAAAATGAATTTCAATTTAATTTCTATTTGAAATTTACAGAATGGGCACACCAACTGATTTAGTCACTTTCCTTTTGAAATGCATTTTATGAACATACATTTCAGACACTTGCTGTTCATTAAGTCTGCCATATGTATCTTTATTAAAGTGATGTATGTGTTTATGTGCATGTGTGTGCATGTGTGTGTGTATTCAATGAACATTTATGTATGTATGTACATATAGACAGACAGACAGACAGATAGTTAGTTCACACTATCTTCATGTCCTGGGCTCCGCTCCTTGCAGAAAGCACTGAGGTAAATACCAAGACCGGTAAAATATAAAAAATATCAACAACAGTAGGCTCTTCATGTCCTTAAAACTTGTATTCTAAAAAAGTTGCAAATTTTCGCTGTAAAAACAGCTTCTTCAGGCAAGGGTACGGAAGTAAAAGCTTTACAAACTGGTTAAATAGCAACCAGTGAGTAAAAGTCCGGTAAAATCAGGTAAAACTGGGCAGGTATGTGTGTGTGTGTGTGTGTGTGTGTGTGTGTGTGTATAAACATGTATGGATATGTATGTGTACAAGATTATACACCTTATGTAACAGAGTTTGTGATCATAACTTGTTTTACCTTGCTCTTTCTCAATCAAGATATGTGGCAACAAAAATTATCTCCCTTTTTCTCTTTTCATCTTGGCTAGGCTGGCAAAAGATCAGCTGGCAAGTGTGTCAGTTTGTTGATGTGAAGATATGAGTGGGGCCCAAAAGGTTCTTTGCTGCACCTGACTATTGTCAGATAGTATGCCTCTCTCCAGGGTCCTTTCTACAAGGGGGAGGGGGGGATGACTTGAAAACGACTGCTGCAAAGTCTTGCCAACATCTTTGTCAAGCAGGGTATTTAGGTACTAAAGTCTCTTGTTTTCAGCTGTTATGTTCCCCTCACTGCCAGAGATGGATTGGTATTATGAGGAATTTGGAGCTGTGACCTGGAGGCAGACATAAAAAGAACAGGTCGCATCTGGGGACAGCTGGTGCACCTGAAAGAGGACTAGGATGGCTGGAGAGATTTTGTTGGTGGCCAATGCCCAAGGCAGGGCAACAAGCGTATGTGAGGTACTCCACTACGCAGTGCCCCAGGACCTTGGGGGGGAGGAGGTGTGGGGGATGGGGGGGATGGGAGAAGTAAGACATCAGAAATTTACTCTGGAGCAAATTCTTCATTCATGTTCCTTCAGCTTTTCATTTCCTAATACCTGAATGCTGATTTCCTTTTTCTTTTCTTTTTTTATGTTTGCTTCTTCTTTTTCAAAAACAATTTTCAATTCTCCTTTTTCAAAAACAGATTTCAGTTCCCTTGTTCACATGAAAATCATGGTAAAAGGGGAAAGGATGTGCCAAGGAGAGGGAGAGGCAATCTGAGGATTATCCTGCCTATAATGAAAGCCGTCTACCATTTGAGTTTTTTTATTTTCTTCCATCTCCAATTTCAAATATGTGTTGTTTCTTAAACTTCTCTGAAGGATGATGTCCAAAGACCAAGCTGTATTTGAAGGAAATGATTTACATTTCTATGACATGAAATGGCCAACACATTTGGTTGAAAAAGCAACAATCTGGAAGCATCTTCACATGAAATCAAACAAGTGTAAGGCTTACAGCAAAGCAGACTGAAAAAACACAACAGACTGAAAAACAAATAAAACATATATTTTCTGAGTGTAAGCAAGGTGAAATACTTCATCAGAGATTCTGGTAACTTTCCCTCTTCGACTAATATATCATTATATGGGTTCTTACACAGGTGTTTCAACATTAAGGCAGACTTTGTCATGTCTAAACCCTGCCACACATTTTCAGAAAGAAAGAAAAGGAAACAAAAAGGAGACAGGACACAAAAAGGAAGAAAAGAGACAGAAAAAGTTGTGAAAGAAAAAGAGACAGATATTGTGACAGTCAGAACAATGCATACACCAATACAGCAACCCCAGCTCCAGTGCAGCATGTTTCTAATCTGTATTTGCCAATCAAAGTCAGGTTAGTTTTAATTAAAGCACAATTAATCTGTTTTGCATCAGTGGGGATAAGACTGGGGGTAGGGGGGAAACAAGATACTTGAAAAGGGCATCACAAGCATGTGCAATAGCAATCTGGTTTGTCCTGAAAGACGCACAACAATTGGAAGAGTGACACAAACACACCATAACACGCACAACACTGCACTCCATCAGACAGCCACACAGGATGTCCCATTCCCATAAGAAACTTGCCATACTGTCACTTAAGCCATACATTTCAGACTGCCTGAATACATGTCTGCAGGCTTCTTATTCACGACACATACGCATGTATTTTCTTTATCTCTCACACACAAACAAGCAATTTTTTCTTTTGTATATTTTCCTTTATTCTTTGAACTGTTCCTATGCCTTTTCTTGTAATTCTCTTTTTCTATTTTTTTTAATTAATTATTTTGTAATCACTGCTGTTTGTTTCAACATTTATACCTTCAGGAAAGCACATGTGCACTTTTTATGCCACCAAACTGAACTTCTCCTCTGTGGATAATTAGTGCAACTGGGCAACTAGTGAGGAAGCTTTGAGTGAATATGACAGAGAGGATTCCAGAATGATCACACCAGAGTTCTTATCATATGGACTATACAGCATCATCTTCCCTGGCTTGGACCCATGTGCCACATGGAGAGTGACTGTTCACCGTAAGAATAAAAGGGGAAAAAAATCTACAACCAACTGGCCACTGCATGTTGAACATATCAATCTCGGAGTGAAGGTGGTCTGAAAACAGGACACAAGGACATGCAACACTGGACATGATGAAGAGGAGGCAGTGGCTGAGGACTGTGCCTGCTGGAGGCAGGGTTTACAGAGGGGGTTCAGAGGGGGTACACACAGGCAGATGACTAGCAAGCAAACAAAAGGGAGCTCCAGAAGCACAGGGCACCCACCTCCTCCTCCCCAAAGCCTTCCTGCTTTATGTGCACAAAGCTGCAACAGGAACTATGATTTCAACAATGGATTGTATGACCATACCAGACACTTAAAAAAAAAAGATAACATTACAGTAAAGCAGTGTCTTCCAAAGCACAGCTCTGCTGATGAAGAGAAGATTTAATTATCTGTAAGTGTCCCAAGGTTCACATGATAATACTGTTAACACCAAACACTGACAATGTCACAAACATACTGTGCCTGCATTGCTCTGACTGTTATGATTATCATTAACCATCACGAGAAACCATGACCTGGCTTTTTTTTTCAAGATTTGCTATTTACATCATGTGGAGATCATTTTTGAGAGAATATTCATCGTATAAATCGGTCTTCCCTTTAAGTTCCACCACCTCTTGGGGGTTAGGGGGTGCACGGAAGGGGTAGTACCTCTAGAGGGGGGGCTTGTCACGCTCTTCCGGGAGTGGTTCGTCCTCTGTTGGTCCCCACTGGCACCCAGCTCTCACCTATGGGTCCTAGAAGCCACTAGCATGCGGCAGCGTCCAACCCCCAGGCAACGGCTTTGACAGGTTGGCTAAACTAGGTGAGGGTAGCTGACGAGTCTCAAACCCTCGGTGAGTTAGGGCTTGTCTACCCAAGCATGTGAAGACTGGATCCGGCGGACTCTGCGGAAGAAACCTTCATGGTTCAACGGAGAGGAAGGAGGTTGCAGCAGAGCACTGTGGAGTGCTGAGGGCAGGATGAGGCACATAGGACATCCTGATCATCCACTGCATCTGTCTCCATCTCCAGTCGTCTTGACCTCGTCTTGCCACTGGATACAGACGGTCTCGGACAAGAGAGTGAGGTCGACAGTGCACAACTCCTCCTCACTATAAACAAAGTCATCGCGCAAGTCATCTGTCATACTTCATCCCATGCCATCATTTTCCCCAAGCCCTGTGGCGACAGGCGAGCAACGAAGCGACAGGTGTGGGTACACTGGCAGTCGTAGCCGCGGACCTGCACACAGGCAGCTCAGGCCATAAGGTCGTTTTTCACCGACTGGAGCAGCAGTGGAGATCGGCAGCTCCCTGAGCGACTGAGCAGCCCTCTTCAGGACAGCACTGCTCACCTCCATGGCATGAGGAAGGGGCTAGAAAAGGTGCCCTAAACATTGCCTGCTCCACACCACCCTAGTCAGCATACCACAGCTGACGGGGACCCTACTCAAGCGGTCGACACACAAAGGAAAGAAAGAAGAAAACAAGGAGCACCACATTGACCATTGCCACATGGAACATGCGTACGCTTCTGGACAGAGGCGACTCAGCCAGACCACAGAGACGCACAGCACTCATCACGAGTGAACTAGCCAGGTACAACATCGACATCGCTGCCTTAAGTGAGACCAGACTGGCAGAAGAACGCGAACTCTGTGAGCGAGGCGCAGGCTACACCTTCTTTTGGAGTGGTCGCGGACCTGAAGAGAGACGTGAGGCTGGAGTTGACTTTGCAGTGAAGACCACCCTCGTTGGCAAGCTGGCTGGCCCCCCGAAAGGAGTGAACGATCGCCTGATGACGATGAAACTCCCTACATGCAACGGGAAGAAGTTTACCACCATTGTCAGCGCCTACGCACCCACCATGACCAACCCGGATGAGATCAAGGACAAGTTCTACGAGGACTTGAACGCTGTCATCACCACTGTTCTCAACGCAGACAAGCTCATCATTCTTGGTGACTTTAACGCGAGAGTTGGTTGTGACAGCACCTCCTGGGAAGGCATGATTGGGAAGCATGGGGTTGGTAACTGTAACAGCAATGGCCAACTACTTCTCCAGACATGTGCCGAGCACGACCTTCTATCACAAATACCATCTTCTGCCTCCCAAGGACGTCATGGATGCATCCTCGCTCTGGGCCTTGGCATCTCATCGACTTTGTCATCGTCAGGAAGAGGGACAGGCAGGACGTACGAGTCACGAGGGCCATGTGCGGCGCCGAGTGCTGGACAGACCACCGCCTTATTGTCTCCAAGCTCAACCTCCGCATCCAGCCCAAGAGACGGCCTCAAGGCATGAAAGCACTCAAACACCTGAATGTCAACAAGCTGGAGCTAGGCAACATCAAGCAGAGCTTTGCTGACACCCTGGAGGAACGCCTTGAGTCCACCATGCTGGACAACCAGAATATGGAGGCAGCATGGGGCGCACTGCATGAGACGGTGTACAACTCTGCCATGGAGTTCCTGGGGCCTTCTGTCAGGAAGCACAAAGACTGGTTTGATGAGAACTGCACTGAGATCAAGCAGCTGCTAGAAGACAAACGCCAAGCCTACAGAGCCCACATTGAAAATCCCACGTCACAGTCAAAGAAAGACATACTGAAGAGCGCACGCAGCACCATCCAGCTGAAGCTGCGGCAGATGCAGGATTCTTGGTTGAGCAACAAAGCTGATGAGATCCAGGGCTTTGCAGGCAGGAACGACATGAACTTCTATAACGGCCTGAAAGAAGTCTACGGTCCCACCACCTCCGGATCTGCTCCACTCCTCAGTGCTGATGGTTCTACCCTGATCACTGACAAGGACGGGATCCTTGAGAGATGGGCTGAACACTTTGACAGCGTACTGAACCGCCCCTCCACCATCAATGATGAAGCCATCGACCGACTCCCCCAGGTGCCAGTCAGTGAGTCGTTGGATGCCATTCCAACTTTGGAGGAGACCCAGAAAGCTATCCGTCTGCTATCCAATGGCAAAGCCCCTGGTATAGACTCTATTCCAGCTGAGGTCTACAAAGAAGGTGGTATGGCGCTGACTGAGAAGCTTCATCAGCTGTTCCAGCTCATCTGGCAGCATGAGGCAGTTCCACAGGACTTCAAAGACGCTTCCATCATACACCTGTACAAGCGCAAAGGAAATCGTCAGGCCTGTGACAACCATCGTGGAATATCCCTGCTGTCCGTCGCAGGCAAGACTCTGGCCAGAGTGCTACTCAACCGTCTCATAGCGCACCTTGAGCAAGGTCTCCTACCAGAGAGCCAGTGTGGCTTCCGGAAAGAACGCAGGACTATTGACATGGTGTTTGCTGCCAGGCAGCTCCAGGAGAAGTGTCAGGAACAGAACGCCAACCTTTACTGCACCTATGTCGATCTGACCAAAGCCTTCGATACTGTTAGCAGAGATGGCCTTTGGAGAATCATGGCGAAATATGGGTGTCCCAGAAAGTTCATCACCATCATACAGCAACTACACGATGGGATGCTGGCCTGAGTCCAAGACAACGGAGAGACTTCAGAACCATTCCCTGTCTCCAACGGAGTCAAGCAAGGATGTGTTCTTGCCCCCACCCTGTTCAGTCTCATGTTTTCAGCCACGCTGACAGATGCCTTCAGAGACGCTGACGTAGGCATTGGCATCAGGTACCGCACAGATGGCTCACTCTTTAACCTCAGGAGGCTTCAAGCAAAAACCAAGGTGAGGGCAGACACTGTCAACGACTTCCTGTTTGCTGATGACTGCGCTGTCAATGCTGCCTCCAAAGCTGACATGCACAGTGTCGACAAGTTCTCTGCTGCCTGTGACAACTTTGGCCTCACAGTCAGCACAAAGAAGACTGAGGTGATGCACCAGCCAGCTCCAGGAAAGCCTTACGTTGAACCAAACATCTTCATTAACAGGCAACGACTGAACGCGGTGGACAAGTTCACATACCTGGGCAGTACTCTCTCGCACAGTTGTCATCGACGACGAGGTGAATGCCAGACTCGCCAAAGCCAGCGCTGCCTTCGGCAGACTCCATAAGAACGTTTGGAACAGGAGAGGCATCACCCTGGAAACGAAGCTCAAAGTATACAAGGCCATAGTTCTCACCACACTGCTCTATGGATGTGAATCATGGACGGTCTACAAACACCACGCCAAAAAGCTGAACCACTTCCACACCACCAGCCTCAGAAAACTTCTCGGCATAAAGTGGCAAGAGAAGATCCCTGACACAGAGGTGCTCACTCATGCAAACTTGCCCAGCATCTACACCATCTTGATGCAGGCCCAGCTGCGCTGGGCAGGCCATGTAGCTCGCATGCCAGACCACCAGCTCCCCAAGAAACTGCTGTATGGCGAACTCCAACATGGCAAGTGCTCCCATGGAGGCCAAAAGAAGCGCTTCAAAGACACTCTGAAAGCTTCACTGAAGGCCTTCAACATCAGCCACGACACATGGGAGCTGAATGCAAAGGACAGACCAAAGTGGCGTTCAGCTGTCCACAAAGGCACCAAATCCTGTGAGGCCAACAGAATCGCTGCAGCAGAGCAACACAGACAGGCCAGGAAAAGCAGTGCCAGCAAGTCCCCGACAGCTGCCACCATCCCCTGTCCACACTGCATCAGAACCTTCCAGGTGCGGATTGGCCTGACCAGTCATCTGTGCACCCACAGAGCCCAACCCACCCACCCCCAGGATGACTAGATGGTCCTCGTCGATCCCGACGGATGAACCACACACACCACCTCTCAATCCCCATTTGATTTGTGACCACATAAACATTTCCAAAACCCTGCCCCACCCAACCCCCCTTACTACCTTGTGTACTTCTGCCTAGTGTCTATATTATGTGCGTGATTATGGCATCTGTGCAAATGAGGTCCTGTGTACATGGATTCATCCAAAAATGCAACCATACATTTGATCACATTTTTATGCAGTTTATCACAAGTCCAACTATGAGTATAAGACATCTGTGTACATAAAACATGTCTTATTAGTTACATCAGACTATTCAATGGAAAAATATTATTTCACAATCTGTGAAAACACACACACGCACACACACACACACACACACACACATCTGTACATATTTGTTATATGCTTTGGGGCTACTTTTTCTTGGGGCTCAAGGGGTTGCAGATCTTACACACACTTGCAGACACAAGCATATTTAACACACACACACACAACAAGGCACAAGCTCTCTCTCTCACACACACACACACACACACACACACTCAATAACTGCATACATAAAAAAAATCATATATGAGCATACACACACACACACACACACACACACACACACACACACACATTCACACCAATAACTGCAGAAATAAAAAATAAAAAAAGACAAAATCCTGATCAGGACTGTGTTGATTAGTCACATAAGTTTAGCAGCATTCTCTTTCATGCACACATCCATATGAACACTTGCACACACACACACACTCTCTCTCTCTCTCTCTCTCTCTCTCACTATCTCATCCTACCTCACAATTTTATGATTGCATATAAATATATAAACATGAAGCAGAAGAAAGCATACAAAAGAGAAAAAAATTTTTAATTAAAAACACATCCAAAACTACTTAAGCTAAATACTGACAGATACTTCTTTTGAACTTTCCAGTTTACACTGGACATCATCTTTGAACAAAATGAATCCGGTCTCCATGCCATTTGCAAATATAAGCCATGAAAACTTCCTTTTCCACAATCTAGTTTAAAGACACTGGATTTTTTGTCCTTCATATCTGGTTCTGTCACATCTGCAGCAGAGGTGGATTCTACCACCACTATGCTGTCCTACAAAATGCCACCAAATTTCCAGTAGAACAGGCTTGCTAAAGGGGAAAAAAATATAGCAGTTTTGGTAATGCAAGCACAATATTCAGCCACTTGTAAGTTACATACTGTGTATACAAACCAGTTCTTATGAATCAAATTGACTGTGAAACAACATGTGTACAACTGAACATGTAAACAAAACTTCTCAAATTAGTACATAATTGATACCAACCACAATGCTTATGTCTAAAATATCATGCTTTAATCAAGGACCAACACTTTGTGATTCTTACCATTGTAGAAAAAAATGACCATTTTTTCACAGGAAATGCTGCAGGAAAGATTTACATGTCTTATTCCTGCATTTGCTGACACATTTTATACCACAGACAGGATTTTTATAAAGAAAAAAAAAGTCTTTGAGAGTGTCACATGAATTAGATTATGTATGGCACTAACTGGCCAACCCTATTCTCTCTCTCTCTCACACACACACACACAACCATGCAGCTCTAGCAAAGAAACACTAAAAACAGGAAGAGCGCAGCCCTGCTCAGGAGAATCTCCAATCGACACATATTGTACACTTTGTTGCTGGGGTGAATAAAGTCTGCAAACACAATCATGTTAATGTCCACAACAGGAAAATCTCAGGCACATTCAGCCAGATGAGATATTTAGCACCACAGTCTGGTTACTGCCTGGGACAAGAGCAGAAAGAACTGGAATTTCTAATTCCTTGAACAATAGAAACATCCTTTCCATATTCTTACTGGATGCACTGTACTTGCCTGACTGTACAGTTCCCACACCTTCATCAAACAAAACCTCTGGCATATATCTGTCTCACTTTCTGACAGTCTCACTACTGCAGGTCAACGCACCATCAGTACCACAAATCACTCAAAGCAACTTGCTCCACTGTGCCATATTAAACACTAACAACCAATAATTGAGTTTTCAACAGGTTACACCTACAATTGATGCCATGCTGTCTACATTAACAGCCAACAATGGACAAATAAGGAAATTTTCTATCTAAAATTACGTTTAATTACACATACTTAACCGTGACCCAACTAGTGCAGACTCCGGCAGGGGTCTGACATTCCTGTCCTGTGGAAACTACTATCCGCCTATGCGGAGCAGACGAAACTACGGCCGATAACCTCCCGGAAGTAGGTAACCTCCCCTTTGTCCCGCTGGTTATCGCCCTTCCAGGGCTTTCCCTATTGCTCTCTTCTCTTGGCTCACACCACTGGCAGTTAGAGTTCAATCCTCAACTCACATGAAACACATTTACACACATAATGAGCAGTTCTACAATCTCAATATGAAGAGATGACTAAGCATCTGAAATATCCAACTGTTGCGTGTCTTTTTTCTTTTAATTTGAATGTGACCTAACAGTTACAGACACTATCATTCTTGAAGGAGTCAAACATACAGTCAGTTTACAGTTTTTCAGCAACTGGTCACAGAGATGCTTGTTTACAACTTTATCAAAGTGAAGGTCCACATGATCTTCGCTATCGAAATTCAAACACGAAAAATATCGAAAATCCCTCTGGTTATTAAGTTTCACATTAAACAACTGAAGAAGCAATAGCTTTTGGCTTTCGAACCATGCTACAGCTGATTTTATGGAATTCAATAATTCACAAATGAATCACCTGCATGCAAAACATCTTCATTTCAGACACAACATGCAAACAACCAAAGTACAAAAACTGTTTCCAGATTCTGCAGTTCGAATCAAGAAAAACTTTTACATTACAGAACTGACAATGTTGATTGTACCCACAAGCTTTCAGACTCTCCCCAAAATTTTCTTCTGGTGGAAAACATGAACTGCATCAAAGACCATCCTGATTCTGTATATCCACATCAAAATTCAATTCAGAGTTAACAAAAGAAGGCAACTAGCATAAATGGACACATTATCTTGTTTTGTATGACAGCATTACCTAACTCACTGTGTGTAGCAAGTCAACACACACAGACCCAAAACTCATTTTAAATCAAACTGTAAAGTTGACCATAAACAGTCGGCGGCATAGACCCCCTTTCACAAAGCATGTACCATCAGCATTCTAAAAACCAGAAGAAAACCTCCCCTGACCTCCCCCCCCTAACCCCCTCTTCCCCACAGAAAAGCCATGGACTCATGTACCTACAGACACAAAGCAACAACTCAGTGATGAAGAAGAGATCAAGACTGATCACAGAAACCAACCCCTCCAAGAGAACAATAAAGCAACTTTGAGAATCCCTGAACAGAGAGCTGGAGACAATGGCCCCAACATCTGCAAAGCAATCCTCACATCACTAGACATGACTATGACAGTATGAGCTGTCTCCCGAGAAGTACCACCCTCATTCTACTTGAAAGAGACTTAAAAGCTTATGACTGTGATCAACACTGTCCATTCTGCATATAAAACCTTCTTCTTAGAGAAAATAGTCACATAATCTGGTATCAAAAACATCAAATTTGTATACAATGTCTCTCAAAGGGTTCCATTCACATTTTACATCTTCTCTCTAAAACTTACATTCCCCCTACTTCTTTTTCCCTTTCTCTCCATGGAACTTTGTAGGGTTTTTTTTCCTGCAAGACGCAACTGCTTCAATGTAGACATTGCCTTTGTTAAATAACACTTTATCATACATATATACAAATCCTTCTTTCCTTTCTTTTTTTTTTTTTTCTTTTTTTATTTTTTTTAACACATTTTAACAACCAAACATGGACTAACTAATGTAAAATTGTACTTTCAGTTTGCAAAACTCATAACCGCACACTATGTGGAAACAGAATATACACAACACACTCAAAATACTAATACTGTATTTTATAGACTACAGGCCACATGCTTTCTTACTCAGCTTCCATCCCTGCATTTCATCATGTAAAATGCCCAGTCTCTTAAAACTCCCTTGTCTGAAAACGCTGCAGTACTGCTAACAATTAAAAAAAAAACCCACCAAAAAACTGCTTCCCCTGAAATGGACCACTCTTGACAATAAAAACAGACCTCTAATGAAAGGAGCCATTCATTTTAAACTCAAGACCAACACTTTCATGATGTGACTTTATTAACCCTCACATCGCCAGCTATGTTCAAGCTGCTAACAGTTGCTAGTGAGCTAAGTCAGCTAACAGTACAGCTGAAAACCGGCTATGCGGCAGACCTGTCAGTGTCACTCCTCAGTTTGCTGCTATGTGGCATGAACTCTTCTCCACTGTCACTGTCAACAGCAAAATCATTTTCTGCCAACTGACTTTCAGTTAGACTTGCAGCTTGCTGTCCCATATATTGTGGTCTTAAGCGAGATTGCTGGTCACAATCTTAACCGGTTGAAGAACTCACCATCATTCAAACAAAGAGCATGAGAGCTGATTCAACAATGAGGAGAATGTTTCCGGTACATGTGGCAGAAGTGCTGGCAAAGTTTGGTGTTATTCATTGAAGAGTAGCACAAGTTTGTTAATTCTAATGCTCAAGTTGCCGATTGACGCCAGCAGCGTTCTCCCTACAAATCACCATGCTGCAAGTTGCCGAGTGGCCACTAAAGTGACCAAAGAGTAAATGTAGCTTTTTTCTTTAAATTACTTAAGCAAACAATTCCATCAGAATGACATCTCAAATTGGTTCTAATGTTTTGATGATATCAACTGCTTCTGGTATTTCTTTTATTCATCAATCATTATCATGAGTTTGTTTTTTTCTTGGTTTCCTGTGCACATCATTAATCTGGGGTATGCTCTGTTTTCATTGTCAATTTCTTAGCTTTATTCAAATCAAATATCACAAAAATGGGAGTCATTTGTAATGTGAGCATGTGTGATTTTCAAATATGTTTGCTTCTCTCTTCGCTTTCATGCTCTGGTAACTTTTTTTCCTTTAACAAATGGGATTTTACAGTCCAAAGCACAATGAGTTATGAAAACAGCAATGTTTTTTTTACTAAATTTTCAGGCTGAGCCAAAACTCATACATGCTTTGTAGTCTTTTAAATCCAGTGTTTAAAAACACAAGGCACTTGTAAAAGCAACATTCAGACACACACAAACACAGATGCAGAAAAGGAGGGCTAAGAACAGAAGTCTAGTCTCTGGCTCTTCAGTCTCTCTCTTTCTTCATCTGCAGACTGTGGGAGGGGATGGCACCAGCACGGGCTGGCACGGGGATGGAATCTTCGGAGTAGGCAGCAATGTCTTTGGCCGAGTACTCACGCATCTCCTTCTCATAACGCTCCTTCTCCTGCTCATAGAGCTCATAGTACAGCTGAAACACAACCACAGGTCATGCTGGAGGAGTGCTGGGGTGCCTGTGTTATCTCTGCTGACTAAATACTACAATAACTTGTTCTGAATACTGCTGTTACAGTGCCAGAAGAACAAGTCACAAGGCAGAATTTTCTACTTTTGAAAGAAAAGACTGGCAGAACTGATTGTGACAATACACAGCCTGTAAATCTATTTAGGAATATGTGTAACCCTGTGCCTTGGTACTTGTGCACTGGTACTAAAGACTAACACAAACAGCGACTTGGCTCAGCCACTGACCATAGCAGATGACAGACATTTGCTTTCTCCATCTTTCACAACTGATGTAACTTGAGTAGTAATACTAATACACAGGCGCAATGCCATTCAAAATTTTTAAAAAGCCCATTTCCCATAAATGGTTCAAATCATTTACAAAGCCAAACTGATGTATTATTCACTGCCAGGTGATGCCTGTTGTGCTTACATATACTTCATTCAGCATCTTACTAGATTCTAATCTAATCTTTCCTCTGCTAAAATGGTTTGAACGGACATTGAAGGTTACGTCATTCTGTCTTTTTGTAACATACAATGATACATTTTTTCATTCAATATGTGACTGCTTGTCAATAAACTAAAACCAAACTATCATAGTAAATAGATCAGGCATTCAAATGCTACAAAGCAGATTTTCATTATCAACACCTAATGACATTAACTTCACACAAACTGCATTACTTGTCTGCTTGGCCGATTTAAAACATGTTTGTTGCACTTAATAACTTGATAATTATCTTTTCGATTGGATCAGAAAGCCTCAAATGTTATATTTTGGCAGAATTGTCATTTCTTCTTTACATCTAAACCATTAGTGTCTGCCTGTGTTAAACTGATTCAATGCAATTAGCAATTTTCAGATATGAATGTGTTTATTGAGCTGAATTTGACGTAACAAATCAGCACTTTATTTTATATTCATTAGAAGGTTGTGTTGAAACCTTTAAATTGCACTTAATCCAACGTTAATGGGTTCATAGATCCCTTAGAAATCTATCATTAAACAATGGTGCACAATGGCAGATTCAGTGACTATGTGTCACAGCACTTTCTTCTTCTTCTCTTATGTATGTAACTATTGCAATAAAACAATAGAAAAACCATTGTGACTGGCCTCTATATGTCTCTGTTAATCCTTTCATCCTTTAAGCAGACATTAGGTTTGGTTCTGGACACCATGGGGTCATTTGACCAGTTTACCACAAAATTAATGGTCATTTTCAAAATCTATGAGTCAGGAAAAACAAACCCTTATTCCCTCCCCATCAAGCACCCCCCCTCCCTCCCCTCCCCCCAAAAATTATAATTGAATTTGCACTTTGTCCATTACACTTGTTGGTATGTGAAATGGTCTATCTATATAGATACATATATGTAATCTGTGCATGTGTGTGTGTGTGTGTGTGTGTGTGTGTGTGTGTGTGTGTGTGTTGTGTTGTGTGTGTTGTGTGATGGGAAAGAGAGAGAGGGACTATGTGCTAATGTTTGCTGTGTCAAGCTGAACACAGAAAATACATGTTAGTCATTTCTAAACTTTATTCAGCATAGCTGATACACTGCTGTGGATTGTATATGTCCACACTATGGTCCAACCAATACGAAGGACAAAGTAAAAACAAAAGCAATACAGCTGAAAGACATATCTACAGTGTCACTGTCACTTGCGTTGGTCCAGTACAATTGTTTTATGAAAGCACTTTGCTCTGCTTTGTGGAAATCCATATCTGCACCACTGCAAAATGTCTTAAGTTTCCTAAAGTCATGGAAAAATGTTATGTATATAAAGACATATAACTAAGGAAGATATGTATGCATGTGTGTTTGAAGTCTTTGCCTGGGGAAGAAAAGGGCACAGATAGAAAAGTGTATACCATTACCCAAGGATTTCTACACTATTCCATGTGAGTTGAACAAATATTGGAGCACAGAACACAGAACTTGTGGCCAACAGTAGGGGGACTCATCAGAGAGTACCTGATCTGTACTGAATCAGAATATGAGAGGGTCTAGTCACAAACAAACCATACCTTCTTCTCCTCCTGGGAGAGGTTGTTCCACTGCTGGGCCAGTCGCCGTGTCATTTCATGATGGGCCATCTCTTCCTTGTGCTCCTAAAGCCATGCACATATATGCCATCAGTACTTCACTTCCTCTGTGTACATAACACAATGTCACAGGCACACGATAAAACTTTCCAATCTGTTTCACTATTTTACCAACACTGTACAAATACTTTTGTCATGCTTTGAAAGAACAGAGACAGATAATCAGGTTTCAGACTTTTTCCCAGATATATAATCACTAACAAGATAGCATCCCACAGCCTTCCACTATCACAGAGATGAAACTTGAAATATTTCATCCATCAAAAATGCATTTCATTTCAAAAGGCCTGTAAGATGGAAAGACAAATAGATAAAAATAAAACGCAAGATTAGAGAATCTACCACTTACACAATTTCTATTTGTCATAAAACAACTACAAGTGTGTGTATGTGGCCATAATGTGCACACATATTTGTGCTACATGCATGCATTTATGTGTGAAGACCATTAATCCCACCCTAAAGCAGCAATGCCAAATGTACCTTGAAGTACTCCTCCTGAATGGCAGGCCGGCGCTGCTGGCAGAACATCAGAAAGGCATTGGCAGGTTTCTTGGGAGCGTTGGGATCTCTGTCCTTCTCCAGTTTGATCTTCTTGCTCTTGCCAGCTGGCGCTCCACTGACACTGGCAGCCACAGCAGCAATGGTGCTGTCTGCTAACCCATGAGCAGCTAATAGTGGCTGGATGCTTGACAGTGCTGACTGTCTCTCACTGCCCCGGCGACGAGGTGATGCTGATTCACTGTCTGAGCCACCAGGGTAGGGTGGGGGTGGGCGCAGACAGTTGAACACTTCATCCTCCTAGTGGACATAAAATTAACAATCAACTCACTCATTGTGTCTGCAGGTGTGGTGTGTGTCCATCGAGATCGATGATGACCATCGTTGTCATCCAGCTGGGGGATGGGGGGAGGGTGGTGGTGGGGTGGGGGGGAGGATGCTCATGAATCTATCTGTGAATGCGCAGATGGCTGAATAGTCCAATCTGCGCACGAAATGTTCGCTGATAGTTGGGGCAGACAAAGACAGGCATACCATTGTCAGGGAGCTTGTTTGCCCGTGACTTTCTGGCCTGCCTCTTCTGAACAGCTGCAGCAGTCCTGTTGGCCTCGCACAACTTGGCGCCTTTGTGCACAGCAGCACGCCATTTGTCACGGTCCACTGCAGATTCCTCCCAGGAGTCAGGGTTGATATCAAACGCTTTCAGAGAGACTTTCAGAGTATCTCTGAAGCACTTCTTCTGACCTCCGTGTGATCTCTTCCCTTGTTGCAGCTCGCCATAAAAGAGCCTTTTGGGCAGCCGATGGTCTGGCATGCGCGCCACGTGTCCAGCCCAGCGAAGCTGGGACTGCATCAGGATGGTGAAGATGCTGGGAAGGGTGGCTTTTGCGAGCACCTCTGTGTCTGGGGTCTTGTCTTGCCACTTGATGTTCAGTAGCTTCCTGAGGCATGTTGTGTGGAAGTGGTTCAGCTTCTTGGCATGTCGTTGGTACACTGTCCAAGTTTCGCAGGCGTACAGTAGTGTGGGGAGAACTACTGCTCTGTAGACCTTTAGCTTGGTCTCAAGACTAATGCCTCTTCTGTTCCAGACATTTGCACTGAGTCTACCAAAAGTTGCGCTTGCTCTTGCAATCCTGACATTCACTTCATCGTCGATGGTCACATTTCGTGACAGTGTGCTGCCAAGGTATGTGAACCGCTCCACCGCACTGATTCTCTGACCGTTGACTGTGATGTTGGGCTCAACGTAGGGTTTCCCTGGGGCTGGCTGATGGAGAACTTCAGTTTTCCTCGTGCTGATGGTAAGGCCGAAGTTCCTGCTGGCAGTGGCAAACTTGTCAACGCTGAGTTGCATGTCAGCTTCAGATCCAGCGTTGAGGGCACAATCATCAGCAAACAAAAAGTCTCTGATGATGTCTGTCATGACCTTCGTTTTTGCTTGAAGCCTTCTGAGGTTAAACAGTTTACCATCTGTTCGGTACTTTAGGCAGATTCCAACATCGCCATCTCTGAAGGCATCAGTAAGCATTGCAGAGAACATGAGGCTGAACAGCGTTGGAGCCAGGACGCAGCCTTGCTTGACACCATTTGTGACAGCAAAAGGAGCAGATGTTTCGCCTTTGTCCTGGACTCGAGCCTGCATGCCTTCATGGAATTGGCTGACCAAGGAAATAAATTTCTGAGGGCATCCGTACTTGGCCATGATCTTCCACAGTACCTCTCTACTCACGGTGTCGAAGGCCTTAGTGAGGTCGACATAGGAGGAGAACAGATCAGCATTTTGCTCCTGACATTTCTCTTGCAGCTGCCTTGCAGCAAACACCATGTCGGTGGTTCCGCGCTCTTTCCGGAATCCACATTGGCTCTCAGGCAAATGACCTTGGTCAAGGTGTCCTGTGAGGCGGTTTAGTAGGATCCTGGCAAGTATCTTGCCTGCGATGGAGAGCAAGGAAATGCCCCGATGGTTATCACAGGCTTGCCGGTTCCCCTTTCGCTTGTACAAGTGAATGATAGATGCATCTTTGAAATCCTGGGGGATCGTCTCTTCTTTCCACATGAGTGAGTACAGCTGATGGAGCTTCTCAGTCAGCACAGTGCCTCCATCCTTGTAGACCTCTGCTGGTATGGAGTCTGAGCCAGATGCTTTGCCACTGGATAGCAGACGAATTGCTTTCTGGGTCTCAAGAGGTGTTGGCGGATCGTCCAGTGCTTCATTGATGGGGACTTGTGGGAGACGGTCTATGGCTTCATCATTTATGGAGGAAGGGCGATTTAAGACACTGTTGAAGTGCTCAGCCCAGCGTTCGAGAATTTTCTCCTTCTCGGTGATCAAGGTATTCCCATCTGCACTGAGGAGGGGAGATGATCCTGAGGATGTGGGGCCGTAGACTTCTTTTAAGGCATCATAGAACCTCTTCATATCGTGCCTGTCAGCATATCCCTGGATCTCATCAGCTTTGTCACTCAGCCACTTATCCTGCATCTGGCGTAACTTTTGCTGAACAGTCCTGCGGATGGCATCGTACACATCCTTTTTTGATGTGGACTTTGGGTTGCTCAGGTAGGCTTGATGCAGACGGCGTTTCTCATCCAGAAGCTGCTTGATTTCATCACAGTTTTCATCAAACCAGTCTTTGTGCTTTCTAGACATGGGTCCCAGGGTCTCTGAAGCTGTACTATAGATCAGCTCGCGCAGGGTCCTCCAGTCAGACTCCACATTCTGGTTGTCCAGAGAGGCGGATTCCAGACGATGTTCCAGCAGCTCCACAAAGGACTGTTTGATGGTGATGTTTTTCAGCTTAGCGATGTTGAGCCGTTTTGGAGCCTTCTGGCCTTGGGGGCGTCTCTTGGGCTGGATTCGAATATTCAGCTTCGAGACTACAAGGTGATGGTCTGTCCAACACTCGGCGCCGCACATGGTCTTTGTTACACGTACATCTTGCCTATCCCTTTTCCTCACGATGACATAATCGATGAGATGCCAATGCTTTGAGCGAGGGTGCATCCATGACGTCCTGTTACGGGTAGAGAGGCAGAAAACTGTGTTGGTTATCAGCAGTTCGTGCTCTGCACAGGTCTGAAGCAAAAGCAATCCATTTGGGTTGCAGTGGCCCACACCGTACTTTTCAATCACTCCATCCCAGGAGATGTAGTCAGAGCCAACTCTAGCACTGAAGTCCCCAAGAATGATGAGCTTGTCTGCTTTAGGGACAGCAGCAATGACAGAGTGAAGGTCCTCGTAGAACTTCGCCTTCACTTCATCCGGGTTGGTCATGGTTGGGGCGTAGGCACTGACAATCGTGAAGTGCTTCTGGCCAGATGCCAGTGGGAGTTTCATGGTCATAAGCCTATCGTTGACTCCCTTTGGGATTCCAGCTAGCTTGCTGACAAGTGCTGTTTTTACTGCAAAACCAACGCCAGCCTCACGTCGCTCTTCGCTTCCTCGTCCACTCCAGAAGAAGGTGTAACCAGATCCCCGTTCACAGAGCTGGCCTTCACCTGCAAGCCGAGTCTCACTCAAGGCTGCGATGTCAATGTTGTATCTGGCGAGTTCGGATGCAACTAGTGCCGTTCTCCTTTGGGGTCTGTCCGCGTTATCTCTGTCCAGGAGAGTCCTTATGTTCCAAGCACCAATGGTGAGAGGAACGATCCTTGTTTTTTTCTTTTCTTTCTTGTTGTTTCGACCGCTGATGTAGGGTCCCCGCCAGCCGCGGTATGCTGGCCAGGGTGATATGGAGCAGGCAATTTTTAGGGCACCTTTTCTAGCCCCTTCCTCATGCCAGGGAGGTGAGCAGTGCATTCCTAAAGAGGGCTGCTCAGACGCTCAGACGGCTGCCGAGCTCCATCGCTGCTCCTGTCGACGAAGAACGACCCTATGGCCTGAGCCGCCTGCGTGCAGGTCTGCGACTGCGACTGCCAGTGTACCCACACCTGTCGTTTCGTCGCTCGCCTGTCGCCACAGGACTTGGGGGTGATGAAATGATGAAGGATGAAAGGTCATTTTGGATGACTGATGACTTGCGCGATGAGTTTGTTTAAAGTGAAGAGGAGTTGCGCAACGTCAACCTCACTCTCTCGTCCGGGTCCACCAATTTCCAGTGGCAAGACTAAGTCGAGACGATTGGAGGATGAGCACGGATGCAGTGGATGACCAAGATATCCTTTCGGTGTCTCATCTTGCTCTCTGCACTCCACAGTGCGTTGCTGTAACCGCCTTCCTCTCCGTTGAACCGATAGGTTTCTTCCGCAGATTCTGCCGGATCCAGACTTCGCATGCATGGGTAGACACACCCCGGGGGCCAACTGCGTGTGGCATGCACACAGCACAGTGGAGCTAGATGGCCGTCGGTGGCTCTCCTGAGCCAACGCCCTTTTATGGATCTCCATAAGGGTGTCTAGCCACCTGCCTCACCAGTCCCGGAAGGGAGCGGTGGGAGTGCCGGTTTAGTCGCCGGCAACCCGACCCTGAACAGGTTGTACTGGATTACAGGTTACCAGTAGCAGATCTAATGACCTGACCTGACCTGACCTGCAGGTGTAAAATCAATATGAAACACTACATTAATGCATTACCTAATTTTTCCCACATGTATTTCATGTCAATCAATGTCAGCAACAAATCAGGAATTAATACTTCACCATGCAGTCGACTAAGACCTGTCCTCTATGTTTAGTACAGCGAATGAACACCAAGAGGATCTACAAGTGTCTCCACACTTCTTCCTGTCAAGTGACTTGCACACTGATTTGTCCACTAAGCCTCCACCCTTCAGTGAGATAAAGATACTGAGAATCAAAGTATAGAGAAGCTTGTCATGCCTCAAACTCAAACTGAGTGCCCAGCATAAACAGATTGTGGAGGGATGTCATGGGAGGGATCATTGTCATACTCCACAGTCTACTTTGAGTGTGGACTTCTAGCAAGGATTTGGTTTACTGTGTATGGGAGACTTTAACAAGCAACATGAAAAGCATCTGTGACATGTCATGGAGATGTTAAAAGTGGAAAAAAAAGAAGAGAAAAGCGAAAGAACCACTCACCTCCCACATAACTGGTATCTGGGCTTCTCGGAATCCATCATCATGCTCATCCAGACGGCTGATCAAATACCTGAACATTTCACACCTCTGTCATAGTAACTTTGTCATAAATGACCACCAGTCAATATATGTATGTGTGTGTGTGTGTGTGTGTGTGTGTGTGTGTGTGTGTGTGTGTGCGTGAGTACTTGTGCATATATATATGTAAATCATACTGAATGTATATGGATACTCATGTGTACAGAATCTAGAAAGTAAAAGAGAAAAAGATATCAACAGAATAACAACACTAAACAACAGAGAAACGTATAAATTTTACAGATACTAAGAATCTTATCTAATTCAATAATTGGATAATCTTTAAATATCACATTATAACATGTGACCTCAGTGTTGCTGTGCTTTTACTGTTTAAACTTATTGTTTTGTCCTCACTGTCTTTTTTCTTAACAACAAAACAAGCATAAACAAGTGAGCCTACAGTCAGTTTCTGTGGTCTGTCAACCACCAGTTCTAAGACTGATTCCACGTAATTTTTATGAAAGTTTACTATGCCTGTCCAAATAGTTTCATTTAGGTCTTACCGTTTGTCTCGTTTGTAACGTTTCATCAGCTTCTTCACATGTTGAACTCTGTTTACAAGCTTTTCATTGGACTGAAACAGAAAAAAAGAAAAACAAATTAAGTGATTAAGATAGTGAACACTGCAGATCAAACAAATCAGTGAAAAACAAAATACGCAAAAAGTCTTCCGCATGACTTTTTGATGTCTGCTTAGTCTTGCAGGGCTTTACCTCATGACAGGAATGGCTTCGTCTGGTGGCCTTGACCTTGACTGTACAATGTACCCCTCAGCTTTCACTCAGGATTCCCCTTCTGGACATTACCAGTCACTGTGCCAAGTGTTGTGAAGACTGAATACAAGACAGATGGCTTTCAACGATGGTGTGATCATGCCACTAATATGTAATTTCTTAAAATGGTGCTTGACTCTGGTGTGTATTTTGACTAGCCCATGATCTTTCATTTTTTACCCCTCCCTTTTAGTTGCTAGGGCTTTCTCTGCCAATCTAAAGCCTTGCATAGGTTCATGTTTTCTCTATGGCCTATCTCGATGTCAAACAAACATGCTATCATTCCCACAAGCTTATTTTACTGTGCTCTGCTATGACCTTCACCTTTGAAATGAAAAAGTTCCACTCTTTGAGTATGAAATGGAGGACCTGAGAGGTATCAGTCTCTACCAATGGTACCATCCTGCAAAGATTTACCTCTATCATTTGCTGAGGCTCAAAAACTGCAAATGTTAAAGTTCCCCCACCCCCCACTACACACACACATACACAAAATCTCAGTACAACATTTCAAACCATGACTTTTACCAGTGACTTGCATCTTTAATCTATTATTTCAGAAATTTCCTTCTTCTTGATAGGCAGCAAGCTTGATGGTTGAAGAATCTTCTGCACAATGTGGGTATCTTAATGGTGACATTCAATGTGGTCCAAAGGTAACTTATCTTCTGAATGATGGTGGTGAGATTTAACTTGTGTGCAAGATGTGAAAATGCATAACCTCAGTTCATTGTTTAAATCGAAAGACTTTAACAGTTTAAGGGAATAGAGTCAAGCACATGATATGTCTAAACCAGTGATGTCAATTTTTTTTTTGGTATTGTCACTTGTAAAATGCAGACACCTACTGGAATCCAGAGGCGAAACCAGAGACACCTGAATCAGAGATCTGAGGGTGAGACCAGACAGAAGACCATTGCAAAGAAGCTGTTGATTGCACTGCCTGCAGTTGCTGAACCAGAACCAGATTAAAATCAAGATGACCAGCTGGACTGTGTTCTTGAATCAGTTCCTGCTGATGATGTGGTGACGACTCACTTAAACTGATCCACCACAGTCTATAAAAACTCAGCTCTGGGATCCACAAGTGAAGTTGCAGAAAGAAAACTTCAAAGCACCATGATCTGCAACAACACACCCACCACCACACACCACAGCACACATACACAAAAGTATACACAGACACAAAAAGGAGGAATTTCTTTAAGTTTAACCTATTCAGTGCCAGGGAAGTTTGTAAAAAAAATATTTAAAAAATATTTTAAAGTGCTCTCCCATTGCAAGGGAATTCAGAGATTTCAGAGGTAATAGATTTTTTTAAATTATAGTACAAACATTATTTATGAGATAAAGAGGCAAAGTAAACATTTTTGTAATGGAAAATGAATATAGATTCTGAATCTGAGCTTTTTTTCCCATTTACTTTGACTGTAGAGACCTATTCACTAATTCAGGCATTTCAAAGTAATGAAAATAATTTTTGTGCATCAAAAAAGTCTGTTTCCACCTGTATAGAATGACACTGAAAAAGAAAAACAAAATACAACTGAATATAGCATGTTTATAGACAGATTATGCCTGTAGAAGAAATTAAACACAGGTATATTTTTAAGATAACAATCACAATGCTGTTTAACATTTAACTTTTTGTAAGTGAATAACTGTCCCAGAAATGACAAAGGTTCTGTCAAGATAAAAAGTCAATCATGTTCTCTGACACTGAGCATAGTAGTTAAGCTTTTCTTTGACTCACTTGTGTAAACAAAGTGAGTCTATGTTTTAACCCGGTGTTCGGTTGTCTGTGTGTGTGTGTGTGTGTGTGTGTGTGTGTGTGTCCGTGGTAAACTTTAACATTGACATTTTCTCTGCAAATACTTTGTCAGTTGACACCAAATTAGGCATAAAAATAGGAAAAATTCAGTTCTTTCCAGTCATCTTGGTTAAAACAATATTGCACCTCTGGGATGGGCACAAAAAAATAATAAAAGAAGCCAAATTATATGCAAACGGCATTTACTGATATATTTATATATTTTTTATTCTCTAAACTTGGCACTTTGATCTGATATTCTGATACAACAACAAGAGCAGTCATTATTATCATTTTTTGTTCAAACAGGAACTTCTTTTGCCAAACATGGAAGTTTTATTTATTTTGCAAACATTTTGGTGCAGATAGAAAAAAAGGGAAATTAATCTGTAATTAATGCTAGGGGACTTAATTTGCTTTAAACTGATCTTTCTCATCTTAAACATTACATTTTGAACTTATACTCAATACATAAAAAGCTTGTGTGTTTTACTCTCAGTGTACAGGGCTTTCACTATGTTCATTCACCCAAGTGGTCTTTTTCGGAAAATACTAAAATCAATACGACGAGTGGACTTTATAGATCTATTGGCTGAGCCCTGAAGGTCATGGGCAAAAATCAATTGCGTACACATATTTATACACATTAAAAGCGCATGCTCATGTTCTTCGCGAACGACGCCATTTTGTTTCTTCAAGTTGTTGACCTGCCTGTTCAATCCTATATTCAATGGACAATACACGATAACATGTGATGGAAAGTTGGAGAAGGAGACCGTTAAATATTTATTCAGAGAAAGATTTGTGAACGCCTCATCACTTACTGGATTATGCCCCAAACTGCCATAAAAATATCCACAGAATCAGTCAGAATTCACAGTTTAAAATTGTAAACCATGTGAGTTAATACCCTTGAATTGATGAAACGAAAAATTTCCAGTCTTGACTTTTCTCAAAATGAAGTCCTTTTCACTTCATACGACGTTTAGAAGTACTTGTACTTGGCTCTACATGTTGGTGGTGGTGTGTCCATCGAGATCGATGATGACCATCATTGTCATCCAGATGGGGGATGGGGCATGGGGGGAGGGTGGTGGTGGGGTGGGGGGAAGGATGCTCATGAATCTATCTGTGAATGCGCAGATGGCTGAATAGTCCAATCTGCGCACGAAATGTTCGCTGACAGTTGGGGCAGACAAAGACAGGCATATCATTGTCAGGGAGCTTGTTTGCCCGTGACTTTCTGGCCTGCCTCTTCTGAACAGCTGCAGCAGTCCTGTTGGCCTCGCACAACTTGGCGCCTTTGTGCACAGCAGCGCGCCATTTGTTACGGTCCACTGCAGATTCCTCCCAGGAGTCAGGGTTGATATCAAACGCTTTCAGAGAGACTTTCAGAGTATCTCTGAAGCGCTTCTTCTGACCTCCGTGTGATCTCTTCCCTTGTTGCAGCTCGCCATGGAAGAGCCTTTTGGGCAGCCGATGGTCTGGCATGCGCGCCACGTGTCCAGCCCAGCGAAGCTGGGACTGCATCAGGATGGTGAAGATGCTGGGAAGGGTGGCTTTTGCGAGCACCTCTGTGTCTGGGGTCTTGTCTTGCCACTTGATGTTCAGTAGCTTCCTGAGGCATGTTGTGTGGAAGTGGTTCAGCTTCTTGGCATGTCGTTGGTACACTGTCCAAGTTTCGCAGGCGTACAGTAGTGTGGGGAGAACTACTGCTCTGTAGACCTTTAGCTTGGTCTCAAGACTAATGCCTCTACATGTTATTAGTTTAACAAAATACTCAATTTTCATATCAACTTTAAAACTATAAAACTAGAAATGAACATAAAAGAGAAATTGAATCGACCATGTCGTACTACATTCCCGGCAGGTGTAACTAAACTTGTACATCTATCTAGATCTAGAGAAAACGGCTAAATGTTGCAGTGTGATTGCAGTGATAGCCACGTCTCCTTTACCGCGGACTTAAAAAGAATTTTTTATTGCCCTTAGAGATATTTTGAATGCCCAAGATACACCAGAATAATATGATTTAAACAGCGTTCTCACTGCGAATACCGCTATTGATTTATCGCCCTTTAAAAAGTATGTTCAAATATTAAATTTTAGAGCGTCAGTTAAGGAGCCACGATAGTGTAATGGGTAAGACAGTTTCTTCTCACCTGAACACGCAGGGTTCGAATCTGGTTTGGACTTTTTCTTTTTTTTCTTTCTTTTTTTTTTAACCCGAAGCTTTATAATAACAAATACAGAACACAATTTAAAAATTAGATTTTTTTTTTTTTTTTAAGTGTATCACAAGTGAGTCTGGAAGGCCTTGCCTCTCTTGTTTTCTTTTTTTTTTTTCACACCAAGGAGCGTTCCCCCTTGGCTTCAGGGCAGGAAGCTCTTTAAAAATACTTTCTCCCTCTTGGTTGCAAATGCAATCCATCAGATAAACATCATAAAGTGTCTGCTGTACATCCGGTTTGTCTGCTCTACATAGGAGTCATTCAATTGATCAATGAAAAAAAGCAAGAAAAATTAAAAACACAAGATTCTTGTCCATTGTCTGTCAACCCTGGGTTTCATAAAAATCATGGGCGCTAGCAAGCGGGACAAAGGGAAGGTTACCAACTTCCGGGAGGTTATCGGCCGTAAGTTTCGTTTTCTCCGCATAGGCGGATAGTAGTTTGCACAGGACAGAAATGTCAGACCCCTGCCAGAGTCTGCATTAGTTGGGTCACGGTTAAGTATGTGTAATTAAATCATGGATTACTGGCTGTTGTCCAGTTCCTGCTAGATGAATACTGTGAAAGACAGTTCACTGAAGTCATAGTCAAACCTCTTTCCCACATTCTGTCTGGTCTTGACCTATCCTCCCAACCACTATAGTCTCCTCTCCCGCTCTTCTCAAATCAAATGAAAGAACTGCACCCTCACTCACTGTCAGTCATTGTCACCTGCTCAAAATTGATGTATGAGATGGACTGGATAAAGCATCAAACATTGCTGTCTAGAGAATTACAACTCTAGACATACCTATATTACTATCATTCATCATATTACATTCAATTCGCCATGCATTATTTGTTTCCTTATCCATCACCTTTTTCATTATGTTTCAGACACACTGAAGACCCTTTTTGTCATTGCTTGAATATGTGCAAATAAAGTGTTGGTGAAAGCAAAGAGTTGTCAGACTTATTTATGACAAGAAGGGGTTAGAAGACCAACATGGCCAACATACCCTGTCCTGCACCTGACTGCGACACAAGTTGGCCTGCAAACACTCCGGTGGAGGTGCTGACCCACCTAATCAATCTTCATAGTGCCACTGCCCACCGAACGAATTCGCAACCAACCGCTACCATGAAAGCCTCACCTGAGAAGGTACGCCGCCCTGTTATCTCCGCAGCTGGAACTAGTGAGGAGTGGGCTTACTCTGAGCAGAGATGGTCAGACTATAAACAAGCCACTCGTCTCACGGGTAGTGACGTCGTCTTCCAGCTTCTTGAGTGCTGCGATGAGACCCTCAGAAGATCTCACACGCACATTCAGTGCATTGGCCTCCAGCGATGAGCAAACGGTCCTCAGTAACATTAAGTCCCTGGCTGTCCGCCAAGAAAACGTCATGGTTGCTCACGTACAGCTACAACAGATGTGCCAGGACCAGGATGAACCTGTCAGGGCCTTCGCTGCCTGTCTTCGAAGGCAGGCAGGAGTGCAACTTCAAGGTGGAATGCCCCTCTGAAACCTGCCATACCACGATTGATTACAGCAACGTCATAGTCTGTGATGCTCTCATATGTGGGTTGGAGGACGAGGAGATCTGCCTTGATATCCTGGGTGACTCCAAACAGGACATGACCCTGGAAGAAGCCCTGAGCCGAAAAACGCTCAGCCAACCGGCTCCTGAGCCACAGCACCACCTCAACCACTGCTGCCTCCAGCTCATACAGGTACCAGGATCGGTACCACCTGGCCAATAAATCCAGTGAGCCCCATGATACACCTGCCCCTAACCCCTGCAGTCACTGCGGAAAACACGGCCACAGATGTCATGTACACGAACGCATGAGGATATGCACCACCTACAACCACAAGTGTACAAAGTGTGGCATCCTGCACCACTATGAGAGTGTCTGCCGCCAACAACGCCATCCCCAGTGACAGGCTCAAGCCAACGCAGCTGACACAGAAGACCATGCTACAGCGGTATTCAACAGCTTATGCCCTGTGGTTGACCTCCCTGGTGAATCCTCCACTCAAGCAATAACTCTTGACCACCATGTGTACAATGAATTCTGCGATGCCTGGTTAAACATTCTTCCGATCCCCACCCCTTCGTCATTACCTTCATTCAAGCCGACCCAGCTGACGCGAAGGCATTGGGCTTCCCCACTTCTCTCTCACGACCGACCACAGCCATCCGTCACAATGCTATGGCAGACACTGGATGCCAGTTATGCCTGGCTGGGACAAGCCTCCTATCCAAACTGGGCCTGGACCAGCGCCACCTTATACCGGTCAATATGAAAATGACTGCCGCTAACAACAGCCTCATAGATATCATCGGTGCCTGACCCTACGCATATCTGGGACTGCCCCATCCTCTGCAAAGTGCACGACCCATCAAATCGTCTACATCACCCCTTCAACTGACAAACTTTCCCTCTCCAAGCAAGCCTGTGTCGCTCTCGGGATAATTCCTCCCCACTTCCCCATGGTTGGAGAAAGCTGTGGAAATATTTGCACCCCGCTGAAAACATCTCCTGCAACAATGACTCAGAATGTATGTGGCTGCCCCCTACGACAAACACCACCCCCTCCTCCCACTTCACTACCATTCCTGGCCACTGAGGAGAACCGTGGTCACCTGGAGAAGTGGCTACTAGAATACTACAGCTCCAGCACATTCAACGTCTGCGAACATCAGCAACTCCCCAAAGTCCAGCCCACCGATCCACTTAATGGTAGACCCCGATGCCAAACCAGTCGCCCACCACACACCCATACCTGTCCCAATTCACTGGCAAGAGGAAGTGAAAGCGGGTCTCGACTGCAACGTTCAACTGAGTTGTTGAGCCTGTCCCCATTGGTACACCTGTCACCTGGTGCCACAGAATGGTGGTATGCCCCAAGAAGTCTGGAAAACCTGGACGGACTGTCGATCTTCAGCCCCTCTTCCGACACACGGCCCGCGAGACACATTCCACTAAGCCTGCACCGTACCACCCCACACCTGAAAAACTGTCTTTGACGCTTGGAACAGCTACTACAGCATCGCCCTTGATGAGAGGGACCACCACCTCATCACCTTCATCACGCCCTGGGGCCGCTTCCGCTATTGCGTTGCACCACAGAGATACATCGCTTCAGGGGACAGCTACAGCAGACGGTTCAACGAAACTGTCTCAAGCATACCCCAGAAAACAACGACACCTTGATGTGGTCGAACACCATCGAGGAAGCATTCTTTCAGGCCGTCCAATGGCTTGACGTCTGCGGTTCGACTTTGCCCAAACTACCGTCGAATTTGCTGGGTTTGAGATCACCCCTACCACAGTGCGACCCTGTGCCCACTATCTCGAGGCAATCCGTGACTTTCCCACCCCTAAGAACATCACTGACATCCGCAGCTGGTTCGGTCTGATCAACCAAGTCTCCTATGCTTTCGCTTCTGCCGAACGAATGCTGCCATTCCGGGAACTTCTCAAGCCAAGCGCCCGGTTTGTATGGACAGACCAACTGAAGAGCCTCTTTGAGGAATCCAAATCACTCATCAATGATGAGATCCAAAGAGGTGTGGAGATCTTTGACAACACCAAGCTGACCTGCCTGGCCACTGATTGGAGCAAAGATGGCATTGGCTTCTGGCTGTTCCAAAAGCATCGCGTATGCTCCTCCTCCCGCCCCTTCTGCTGCAAGTCTGGCTGGAAGATCACCCTGGTTTGGAGCCGCTTCATGTCAGCGGCAGAATCTCGCTACGCACCAGTGGAAGGCGAAGCACTGGCTGTTGCCGATGGGTTGGACAAAGCATGCCACTTCACCCTTGGCTGCACCAATCTCATTGTCACAGTTGACCACAAACCTCTCTTGAAAGTATTTGGTGACCGCTGCCTGGACGACATCCCAAACCCTTGACTGCGCAACCTGAAAGAAAAAACCCTATGATTTAACTTCAGCATTGTTCATGCTCTCACAATGACTACATTTCACCGGTTACCGAGATTGTCCAATCTGTCACATGGGACATGATCCGCACTGCTACTGCCAGTGACCCAAGCATGACCAAACTCATGGACACAATAGAGGACAGCTTCCCAGAGGACTCTTCCAAAGTCCCCTCAGAGCTGCGGCAGTACTACCAGTTTCGTGATGGACTCACCAGCTTCAATGGAGTTATCCTGTACTGTGACAGGGTTGCCATTCCTGCCTCCCTCCACATGCAGGTTCTCCAGGCGTTACACTCAGCACATCAGGGCGTGACACAAATGTGTTCCAGAGCAGAGACATCCTTCTTTTGGCCAGGCATGACCCCAGCCATCACTGAGATGTGGGAACACTGGTCAGTCTGCAACCGTATGGCACCCTCACAGCCAAGCGCACCCCCCACACCTCCAATGACTCCTGCCTACCCATTCCAAAACCTGGTTGCTGATTACTTCCAGTACCGTGGCCACCACGACCTCGAGGCTGTGGACAGATACAGTAACTGGCCTATCGTGAAGGAAGCTTCAAATGGCACAGCGGGACTTATCACCGCCCTACGTCGTATCTTTGTGACACATGGCATCAGCGATGAGCTGACATCGGATGGAGGACCAGAGTTTACCTCTCTCCAAACGGTCACCTTCCTCCACAACTGGGGAGTGCACCACAGAATCGCTTCCATTTGATTGTATTTCCCCATGGCAACTGCCGCGCCGAAATCGGTGTCAAGACAGTGAACGCCTCATTACAGACAACACTGATGCAATGGCTCCCTCAACACTGACTGTTTCCAGCGCGCAATGCTACAGTACAGAAATACCCCTGACCAGGACACACACTTGTCCCCAGCCATGTGCATCTTTGGCTGCCCAATACGAGACTTTATTCCCATCCATCCCGGCAAGTACCAGCCACACTCTGCTTGGCGTGAGACTCTGGCTTCTCGTGAAGAAGCCCTGCGTAACCGTCACATGCGTGATGCCGAACGGTTGTCAGAACACATACGCCCACTTCCTCCCCTGACTGTCCGAGACTGTGTCCGAATCCAGAACCAAGTTGGACCTAATCCTACCAAATGGGACAAAACTGGTGTAATCGAAGAAGTACGCCAGTTTGATCAGTACATGGTGAGAGTGGATGGCCCAGGACGAGTCATGCTACGCAACAGAAAATTCCTCTGGAAGTACTTACCAGTTGTTCCCCGCCCACCGCTACTCATAGCCCCCAGTCCACCTGCATTTCAGATGCCAACACCAACGGTGAGACAGCCTTCTCAACCCAGTTCAATAGCTCCTCCTGCAGCTACACCAGCGACGCCTCAGGCCTACCCAACGTGCCCACTTCCTGACGCCAAGACCACCACGACCGGGAACCTGTGTCCACTGCCTACCCCCAAGACCACCTCAACCGGGAACTTGTATCCACTGCCTACCCCCAGACCCACGCCAACTTCCCCCACCTTCACCACCTCACCTCCCTCAGGGCATGCCACCAATGGTTGTACCCCAAGAGCCCTTCAAGCCTTAAGACCACACAATGCCCCTGGCCTCAAAGAGCGGCCCTTGCCTGATGCAGCTGATCCCCCACCCAGAAATCGCCACGTCCGTCACTCCGCCAGACTGGCAAAGACTGGCATGAAAGCCTGACACACAACTGACACATTGCTCCTTGATTGTCACATCATCATATTTCAACTAACTTTCTCATACACTAACTATTCCATTTCCTTTAACCATTCCCCTCACACTACATATTATCAGTCTTCCTCGCTTCCCTCCAAAGACTTGGGGAGGGCATAGAGAATTACAACTCTAGACATACTTATATTATTTATTTACTAACATTCATCACATTACATTCAATTCACCATGCATTATTCATTTCATTATCCATCATCTTTTTCATTATGTTTCGGACACACTGAAGACCCTTTTTGTCATTGCTTGAATCTGTGCAAAAAAAGTTTTGGTGAAAGCAACGAGTTGTCAGACTTATTTACTGTCAGTTTCATCACTGCCGTTGTCATCACCTTCGAGTTAAACCAAACATCAGACAAGATGGATACATCCTTCATTTTTATTACCGTAAGTTGTGTAAATCCATTGACTGGGACCACTGTGTTATCAGGACAATGTTTCCAACGTTTTTTAAGTATAAATCTGATACAAACCCACTTTTCAGGTGCGCTCGACAAAGTGCAGTTAGCTAAACACTATCAAGATGAAAGGAGTCCTCCACCTAAGTCCTGACTTATGCTCATTCAATTAGTATATTTATAATCCAGACACATTAGACTGTTCATTGATCCAAACTCTGTTGAAGGAAAAATCAGAACAGATGCAGGACATCACTTGTTGTAACTGTTATAGTTATATTAGTTATAATACAAGTTATAGGCACTGTAGCAATACTTTGTGCAGGTCGTCAGCTGACATTATTTTGGCACTGAATGGTTTCAAGAAAGGTGGATACAATGTAATCTGAAATATGATACAGTTTAGGTCTTAGTTATATCGATACAATATCTTGGGAATGACACAAAAAGGGGATTCTTGACAGGTTGGCTACCAAGTGAAGACATCTTTATTCATGCTCTTCTATAAGTGGTTTGCTGTACTTCACCTATTGTGATTATTTGTAAACCTATAAAACCAAGATAGCAATACCCTCAAATTTCACATTCTTAGACAACAAACACTGAACGAAAGAGTGATCTGGCTAGTTGTGGTACTGTGTAAGATACGCGAAACTTGGCATGTTAACAGTCCCAGACCCATTCCAATTCACCCACTGACCTCATAAGTATAAGCATTTCATTTTACTTTATTTGTTGGTCTGAATAATAGTGAATCAATGGGCTTTGGCTTGTGTTTGAAGCAATGCCGGGACCAACCCTATTATATAGTATTAATACTATAATTCTTTTTAATAGTATTATTTTGTCTTTACTAATTACTGTGTCAAGCGTATGCCTGAAGAAAGCATAATGATCATAATCTCATCAACATATTCCTTGTTGCAAAAATCTCTAAGTCTTATATTGTTATAATTATTTTTCATCTGAATGCTAGTCGGCAAAAAAAAATGAATCTGAACCTTTCGTCCAAGAACATAATTTCGAACTTTAAGAAAATGGATACACCCCTTTCCATAAATAGCACGTACTAACTATTCATAAAGAATTATTATGCATACATACAATACTTACTTGTTGTAACTGTTCACATCGCTTTCTAAGTGAAAAATATTTGTTGAGGAAGGCGTTGGCCTGTGTAAGGCAATTCAACTGTGCTTCCAACTCCGCTGTTTCCGACATTTTGTCGCAGATGGTTGAGATTTTTCTAAGGGTGTTCTCCCTTCGTTTAGAATCTGGCTCTTATTATATCCCTTGAGTGGCTTCAACGGGTTTCATGAGGATATCAATAATAACGTTACACACACACACACACACACACACACACACACACATATATATATATGTGTGTGTGTGTGTGTGTGTGTGTGTGTGTGTGTGTGTGTGTGCGCGCGCGTGCGTGCGTGCGTGCGTGTGTGTGTGTGTGTGTGTGTGTGTGTGTACATATATATGCACATACATATGTAGGCCTATATCTATCTATCTATATTCTTATGCATAATAATTCTTCAGTAGACATAAATTATATATATATATATGTATGTATATATATATATATATATATATATATATATATATATATATATATATATATTATGATTGTGTATGTGTGTGTGTCTGATGTCAGGTCAGGTCAGGTCAGATCGAGGCTCTTCTCTGCTTCTGGAAACCATGTAATCCAGTACTGCCTGCAGCATGTGGGGAGTAAACCCAACATGAAAAATCCGATCTGGAGAGGGATAGTCTCTGCCAGATTTGGCACATCATTAAAGATGTCTTTTAAAGGAGGTGGATGCTGCCCCCCTATACATAATGTGTGGCGCGCATGGCCCACATGTGTGTGGATACACCGCCGTGGCACTGACCTTCGAACCAGCCCCAATGCATGGGTCAAATACGAAGAGGTCATCCCAACGGCGGAGCAGGCGGAAGAGGGTACGTCTCCCAACGGCTGCAATGGCAGATGAGGATGCCAAACAATGGTCAGGGAAGGCTTAATTGCGAACACGCCGCAAGAACTGCCGTTGACCTACAACATAATGGGATTGTCCACCTAGCGTGTGAAGCCTGGAATCAGCGGAATGCGTAGAAGAAACCATCATTGGTTCAACGGGCAGAAAGGCGTTTCTCATCAATGCGCCGTGGACGGAGCACTAAAAGGGCACAGCGAGATACATGCAGAACACTGCCGGCCATCCACTGCATCTTGAGCTATCTTCAGCTGTCTCGACTACGTCTTGACACTCAGGGTCCAGATAGGCCGGGAGTGGAGAGAGTGAGGCGACGACCTGCGGAACTCTCCCTCACCGTGGCTTTAATCCAAGTCAAGCGCAAGTCATGTCTTCAAATTACACCGTTGGTGCAACACCAAGTCCTGTGGAGAAGGGGGAGTGGCGAACAAGCAGCAGCTAGGTACGGATACACTGGAAGCTGTAGTCACAAACGTGCACACAGGCGGCTCAGGGCATAGGGTCGCTCAAAACTGGAGTTCGGCAGCCCCCTGGGTGTCCAAGCAGCTAGCCCTCTTCAAAATCGCTCTGCACACCTCCATGGAAGAAGGGGCTAGAAAAGGCGCCTCAAACATATAGTCCGGTTCTGGAATGATTTTCCAAGGAAAAAATTGCAACAGTCAGTTTTTTTGCTTCAGTCGACTCTAAAAATCAGCAGCAACAACATATCCAAAAGGGAGAAAAAGGGAGATACGGGAAAGTGGATTAAAATTAAATAAAAGATAATTCATTTCACCAAGATAAGCTTTTTAGTCCGCAAGGAGAGCCATACTTCGGCATGCACAAGGCAGCGCGCTGACCCCGAGGTCAGAGCAAGAATGCCACGCCGCTCACAGGAAATGATAAGATAAACAAGTGATGGCGGACGCTGAGTCGTCGTCTGCTGCAACTTATCCTGGTGAATAAAATGGTAATCTTTTACATCTAGTGTGCAAATACAGCAACACAAGTGTTTTAATGAATTTATCTTTGATACATGTCATGTGTGACTGGAAAATATAATTCTAAAAGACAACAGCATAGATTAAAGCTGGCGAGTAAAGCGCTGGCAGTGTGCAGTTGTTTTTTGTATGGAACGATTTTTCCGTCAAAAAGTTATATTGCTCTCTCTCTCTCTATACACACACACACACACACACACACACACACACACACACACACAGTGTGTGTGTGTGTGTGTGTGTGTGTGTGTGTGTGTGTATTTCTTACTCAGTGAAACACTGGAAATGTGTCTGAAGTTATCACAAGATGATTGTGGGTAAGTACGTAAAAAGTAATACATTATTATATCTTTTCAAAAATTAAAACGTGAAAAGAGCGAAAATAGCAGTTTGTGTGAAAAAAATTCGTATATGGTAAGCGTACACTAAATGAGATGACTGGTAGAAAAAAAGTGTTGATTTTCCCCACTTCCTTCTGTTCTTACTTGTGGGACATTGCTGTATCTTATGTGTAAAACTGTAACTTGATGGCGACAACACAGTGTAGACTATTCAGTCAGAAGAAGCTGTGGAAGGACTCCAGAAAGCATCATGCCGAGAGAGGGGACAATTACACATTTCATCTTGGACAGAGACTTCACAAAAATGCCAACACGATAATACAAACGCCAATTCAATAAATAGTGACTTTGAGCGAAACATTATGAAGAAAAAACTGAAGAACACTCGCCCGTTAAACTCCGAAGAAAGGTTGACAAACCATTTAGAACAAAATTTCTTACTTTGGGCAGTCGGAAACATATGATAGAGTAAGGACACAGACACAGTGTTCGCCGTTCTGTCTTATGAATGTGAAAAAAGTCTCCTGGAGAAATGTTTTGAGAGGGGCGACCAGTGGGCACAGACCGTAAGAAACTGTATCAAGTCTGTTAACGATCTGCATGCAGCAGATGCAATGCATCACCAACACCATAGTGTCAATTTTAGAACAAACAAAAATAAGCCACAAAGCGCTTGTCTTGAACCATCAACAACGGGAATTTAAACCATCCGACACGAAAGGGTAGACCAGCTGATGAAGAGTGAAAAGCTGCATTTCTCAGAGTGGTACAGTTTCTGTTGGAAAATGATGATGAACAAATCACACTAACAGGTCTCCAAGAGAAAATGCGACAGCTTCTTAAGAAACCTGGACAGAAAAAAGAACCCTACACTAAAAGAAACCCACGACAAAAGTTACAGGATCGTTTTGGGGGAAACCATCATTATCACATCAATTAGAGGAAAAGCAAATGTTGTTGAAAAGATTATCAAAGACTTTTCCAAAGAAACAAAGACTGACGACGAAACAGAAAAAGAAACTTCGTATCATTCAAACAGCTGCTTCACTTCTCCTCTCAGACACCAAGGCCATGGTCACATCGAAAGAGCACTACCCACTGAGTTCTGACATTGCTAGCTTGGATAAAAACTTAGAATACCTTCAACCATCAGTCAAACTCTTTCTTGATTATCTGCTTCACGACAACAACAACAAAAGATTGTCAACTGAAGATCGCTCCTCTTGGTCAGACATCCAAGTAGCAAGACCAAAGGTCGTAATATCAAATTTACATTAGGTCTCGGAGTTGAAGTTCATCATCTGATCGGTTCGAAATATTTAGTTGGTCATTTGAGAAAACTAGGGTTCTCTTCTTCATATGGTGAAGTTAAGAGATTTGAGCAGTCTGCAGCACTGACCCAAGGCGTTAACACTGAAGGTTTGACTCCAACCAGTTATGCGCAGTTTGTGGCACTGTGGACCACAACATCCAAACAATTGATGGGACTGGCACCTTCCATGGCATGGGAATGATAGCTGCTGACACTCCTGCCAACAGCAGTAACAGAGCCATCAAAAAGGACCAAACTGCCTCTGTTGAGAAAGTGAAAAGCACTTGGAAAATCCCAGTAAAAATAGTTCACTTTTCCAACTCTGAGCTGAAGTTAGAATATGGTCTTCTTGATGTCAGTCATACTGCCGTAAACAATTTCATTGACCTCTTGTGGAAAATTTCACGGCTATTACGCTCTCCGCGACCAGGCTGGTCAGGAACTATGCAAGCAGTGTGTGATGGCCCCTTCCCAGGACGAAGCTGCTTCACCTTCCTACCCATGATTGATATGGACCCCACAGACTTGTCAGCATTGGCAAACCAGTTCCATGTGACTCCAGTCACCACCTTTGATCAAACTCTCTGTGGAAGTCAAGGATAATTGTAGCCGGTGAACCAGATGGCAGCCCACTCCACTCCATTGTCTTACTGTTTCGCGGCTTTCATACAGAAATGAACTTTCTTCGTTCCATAGGATGATCATGGCAGGATCTAGTCTTCAGCAGTTGCTGGAAGTGATATTTGCACCGAATGCCATAATTCAAATTTTGACAGGAAAACTGTGGCTGTTCAATAACATTTATTTGTTCATCGATTTGTTTTTGTTGTGGTGGTTGATTATATTTCACTGTTCCGTGTTTTAAGGAGAGAAAAAGTGATGCTGAAGGAAGCCGAAACACTTACGTTTTGGTCATGTTCTTTCTATCACGGCAGCATTATGATCAGCTGTTAAGGTATTTAATATCATACTAACTGCATAGTTTATGTTTTGCCCTTTCTCTTCATTTATACAGCAAAAGGCTGCTAGGTTTGTATTCGGGAGTGTATAGTATTTTGAAAAAATGAGCCATAATCGTGCGCCAGAAAAGGCTGTGATCACGCGCGTAACACACGGCAACAAGGAAGTGAAGCTGCAATGTGGGGCCCACCCCATATGCTTTTGAACTGACCGCTAAACTGTTTCACAGTTTATTGAATATGGGTATATATATATATATATATATATATATATATATATATATATATATATATATAAATTCTGCAAGCATATGGCGCTAATTAAAAACAATGTATATCAGAACCTTTCCAATGAATGGTTACTCGACCATGTTTTACTGGCCGCAGTCCTGTTCTAAAAATAGAGCATTTAACATCATCAGTTTCATCGAAATTATACAGATATGGCACATTTTCCCAATCAACACGCTAAATTATGTTAAATTCTGCTGATTTATAACGATACCTATCCAGCGAATGGTCACTTGGCTATGTTTACACTGAGCGCAGCTCTACTGTAGAAATAGAGCATTTGTGACGTCATTTCATCAAAATTATAAACAAACTAAGAGTTCAATCAATCTCCCTTTTTCACAATGTTTTTATTACAATAGGTACTATCCAAAAACAACATAAAACAAACTGTTGCAATTTGTTCCTAACTTGCCTTATTTAATTCGTTCCACAACCGGACTAATAGCCTGCTTCACTTCTCCCTAGCCAGCTTACCACGGCTGGTGGTAATCCCTCACAGTGGTCGACCAACAAAAAAGAAGAAAGTGATGGTGCTCAACCTTAAATTGGCACATGGAACGTGAGAACTCTGCTCTGAGTGGATAACATCAAGGCAGACAGACTGCAGAGAAGAACTGCACTGGTTGCCAAAGAGCTGGCTCACAACAATGTGGGCATAGGAGCTCTCAGCGAAACGTGCCTGACAGACAAGGGCCAGCCGAGCTTACAGAACGTGGTGGTGGACACACGTTCTTCTGGAGTGGTCGCAGCAGCGCTGAACAATGAGAAGCAAGTGTGGGATTTGCCATCAAATCTCACATCGCCTGTAAATTCACAAAGCTTCAAGAGGGTATCAACGACCGCCTGGTGATACTTCAGTTTCCAATTCCAAACAAGAAGAGTGCAATGCTGATTAGTGCCTACGCTCCCACCATGACCAACCCAGATGACATTAAAGAAAAGTTATATTAAGAACTCGACGCCCTCGTTTCAGCAATCCCACAATCAGAGAAGTCTCGGGGACTTCAGTGCCAGAGAAGGGACAGACTACCAAACCTGGGAAGGGATCATTGGAAGACAGCACTAGTAAGTGTAACAGCAACGCACTTCTGCTCCTTAAGACTGTGCCGCATATGACCTTATCATCACCAACACCCTGTTCCGTCTATTCACCCATAAGAAGACGTCATGGATGCACCCTCGCTCGAGGCACTGGCATCTTTTAGAATACGTGATCTCCAGGAAGAGGGACAGGCTGGACGTCAGAGTGACAAGAGCCATGTGTGGTGCCAACTGCTGCACCGACCACCGCCTTATTGTGTCCAAGTTCAGGCTTCACATTCTCCCATGAGAAGACCCCAAAGTCAGAAGACTGCAGAGAGGCTGAAAGTCTCCAAGCAGCAAGGTTGCAGAAGAGCCCACCAACGACCATGAAGGCAGACTGCCAGACATACCACAGGAAGACGGGAGCAGCACTGAGGAACAGTGGATGGCCTTCAGAGATGCTGTCTGCACTGCTGCCCTCAAGCATCTGGGACCAGCAACTCGAAGAAACCAAGACTGGTTAGATGAGAATGATGAAGAAATACAGGCATTGATAACAGTGAAACATCAACTGTTCAGAGCACACCACAAGCCAAGGAAGATGCTCCTGCTAACGCAAAAGAAAGGTGCAGAAGAAACTTCGTGAGATGTAGAACAGCTGGTTCAGCAAGACGGTGGAAGAAATCCAGGGCTACGCATACAGCCACGACACAAAGCACTTTTACGGTGCGCTTAAGGCTGTAAACAGACCCCAGTCTTCCGGCTCCTCACCCCTCCTCAATGTAGATGGAACGCAGCTGCTTACAGAGAAGAAGTATATTCTGGACAAGTTGGCTGAGTACTTCAACAACCCAGCCAACATCAACGACGAGGTCATTGCTCACCTGCCCCAGGTAGAGATCAACGAGGACCTCAACATCCTCCCCACAGAAGATGAAGTCAGGAAGGCAGTGAAGCAACTCTCCTGTGGCAAAGCTCCAGGATACAATGCAACCCTGCCATGATGCAAAAGCTGCTGAACTCTTCCAGTCCATGTGGAGCGAGGGACAGATCCTGCAACAGCTGAAAGATACCAGCATAGTCCAAATCTGCAAGAGGAAAGGCAACCGCCAGTCTTGCAACAACCACCAAGGCATCTCCCTCTTGTCCATTGCTGGGAAGATTCTGGCCTGTGTTCTGCTCAACCGCCTTCAACATTTTGAGCAATGTCTTCTCCCAGAAAGCCAGTGCAGCTTCCGTGCTGAACGTGGGACTGTGGACATGATTTTTGCTGCGCGCCAACTCCAGGAAAAATGCCAGGAGCAACACAGCGACCTCTTCATGACCTTTGTCGATCTGATGGAGATCAGTCAGATGCCTTTCAAGTGACAAATGGCGTCAAACAAGGCTGCGTTCTCACCCCAACTCTGTTCAGAATGGTATTCTCTGCCAGTTTCTTCCATGACTGCAAAAAAGGAATCTACATCAGGTACAGGACTGATAGGAGATTGTTCAACCTCAGGTGCCTGCAGGCTGTTACAAAGGTGAAAGAGACTGTCATCAGAGACTTCTTGTTTGTTGATGACTGTGCACTCAATGCGAGCACAGAGCATGAAATGGACTGCAGAGAGAGATGGACTGCTTCTCACAAGCCTGCGACAACTTTGGTCACACCATCAGTACCAAAAAGATCGAAGTTATGTACCAGCCTGCCCCAGGAACATCATTCCAGAGGCTCTGCATCACAATGAAAGGGCAGAACCTCCAGGCAGTCAACAACTTCACCTACCTGGTCAGCACGCTCTCTTGTGCAGTGAATAAAGACGCCAAGGTCAACAACAGGATTGCCAAAGCCAGCGCTGCCTTTGGGAGTCTCCATGAGAACATCTGAGAGTGGAGAGGACTCAGCGCTACAACCATGCTGAAGATCTACTGTGCAGTGGTCCTTACCACATTCCTTTATGCCAGCGAGACCTGGACTGTCTATAGCAGACACGCCAAACAGCTCAATCGCTTCCACCTGAGCTGTCTCTGCAGACTCCTCCACATCAGGTGGCAGGACAAAGTCCCCAACATGGGAGTCCAGGAATGAGCTGGCCTCTGCAGCATCTACATCCTCCTGCAGAAAGCCCAAGCCAGGTGGGCTGAACATGTGGTCAGAATGCCAGACAATCGATTGCCTAAGCAGCTGCTGTATAGAGAACTATATCAGAGCAAGCACTCAGTTGGAGGGCAGAAGAAATGCGACAAAGCATCCTTCAAAGACCTGTGAATGACAGGTGGGAGATGCTTGCTCTGGACCGTCCAGCTTGGCATAGCAAGATCACCACAGGAGTCCGTGCAGCTGAATCCTGGTGCATCACCGAGAAGACGCTTGCTTTAGACCATCCAGCTTGGTGCAGCAAGATCACCACATAAGTCCGTGCAGCTGAAGCCAGGTGCATCACTGAGGTGCAATGAAAGCCTGCTGTGCACAAGGCCCGACAGGATTCACTGCCACTACAACACCCACTCACTTGTGTCTCACATATGGGAGAGCCTTCAGGGCTCAAATTGGCCTCATCAGTCACCTCCAGACCCACAGCCACAGATCTTCCATTGGGTTTTTTAACCCATGGTCATCATTCCAAAGAACGAACAGTGCGTGTGTGTGTGTGTGTGTTCTAATCCACAGATGCCTTACTTATTCATAATTTTACATTACATTTTTGACTCTTTTCATGATTGTATTGTGCGTATTGTGAACATGTTCTCAGGAGGGAATGTGTGTGTGTGTGTGTGTGTGTGTGTGTGTGTGTGTGTGTGTGAGCAGTCATGAAAGTGTTATGAACTGAAGGCTGATCCTGTGTGTGTGTGTGTGTGTGTGTGTGTGTGTGTGTGTGTGAGCAGTCATGAAAGTGTTATGAACTGAAGGCTGATCCTGTCAGAATTTTTCATTCATTAACCTTCAGCTTTCATAATCAAGGCATCCACAGTTTTCGTAATTTGAAGTGACAAAAACAAACATAAGTTAACTCTTCTCTTTTTTTTTAACATGTCCGGATTCTTGGATGCTTGTCTGAGGAATTGCTGCATCAGTGCTGACAGTGAACAATATCTGTCTGAATAACTTTCCATGAAATATGGTCTGGATCTGGATAAATATGTTGCTGAAGCCAACGGCTAACGATAACTGCAATGGGGGGAATGATCATGCCAGTGTGTGTATGTATGGTACTTTGGGGGGGTCTTCAGGTGTGTTTTGTTTTGGGGGAAAGGAGTGGGGTGTTGGGGGTACTATAACTTTAAAAAAAAAAAATACATAAAAATACATGTACAATATATACACATATACATATAGGTAGAAAGACAGATAGATAGATATATTACAGTCTCTGTCTTCCCCAAAGGTCAATTTTACCAAACTGTTGTGCTTCTCCTGCTTGAACATATGTCCCAAAAACTCACTTTAATGGAGAAATAATACCTTGCAGGCAGAAAAAAAGGGGTGGGGTGCTCTCATTGTAGTGACACACTTTCCCTCTCCCTGGGGAGAGCAGCCTAAATTTCACACAGAGAAATCTGTTGTTACAAAAGAACAATACAATACAAAATAATACAACAATTCAATATGACTCTTATGCCATCCCTGAAACACCATGACAACAGTGTGCTTGTGATCAGAATAGCAGATGTGTCACTGAAATCACAAGTGTACACATGCAATACGATCATGGAGGGAACTACCCAGACTCATCACACAAGCCAGTCCTGCACTCCAACATTCACTCGCATTGGAAATGAATAAACAATTAGGCATGGAGATGAAATGATTAACAAATAGTAAAGAGTGGTAACTCTCTCCATTCGCAAGGTACACAACTTCAAGTCAGTGCTGCTTACACTACTGATTCAGCTAGCACACAGGTAAATAAAAGGTACATTGGAACAAACCCAGACACTTCCTTATACTGATCATCTGTCATGTGCACACAGCAGCAAAGACAGATGAAATGTGCAAACACAAATAAGCTTTTATTCAAGACTGGTATAGCCTCTTTAATCCTGAACAAGCCACACAGAACACATGGACAATACCTTTTATTTACCTGTGTACTAGGTAGCGTAAGCAGCACTGACTTGAAGTTGTGTACCTTGTGAATGGAGAGAGTTACCATTCTTTACTATTCACTCATATTGTTAAGCCCATCCCAAACTGTGTACACCTCCCAGTGGATGCAACCTTGCCGTGGTTGGGGGGCTTGCGTGTCTCAGTAACCCTGAGAGCTATGCTGGCGGGAGATTCGTCTCCTGGTAGGGCCACCCAAGTCAGACAGGTCAAAGGGTAGAGACCAGACGAATAGTACCCACTGGTCCTCCAGGTTGGGGGTTTGAATTAGGCTAACAACCCGGTTCTGTAAAAAGAAGACTGTTACAGAAACTGCAACAACAAACTTTGAGAACTGCTTGGTCCAGGAGGGTTACTCTCTGGTAGAGCCCATGACGCGAGCTGGTGAAAGCCCTTGGGAAGCCAGTGCGCCGACAACTCTTCTGACGACCAAGGCCAAAACCAGGATAGGGACCTGGAACATCAGAACCCTATATGAGACAGGCAAAACAGCTCAAGTCTGTCATGAGATGCAAAGATACAACTTGAAGATTCTAGGCCTATGTGAGACAAGATGGACAGGATCAGGAAGAACGCAACTAGTGAGTGGAGACACCATCATCCACTCTGGACAGGAAGAAGGCCAACCCCACACCCACGGAGTAGCGTTGCTGATGACACCCGAAGCAACACGAGCACTGCTGTCCTGGGAGCCTATGTCACCAAGGATCCTCACGGCACGCTTCAATTCAAAGGGCAGGAAAGTTACCATCATTCAGTGCTACGCCCCTACCAACGTGGCAGTCATCGAAGAGAAGGATGATTTTTACCAACAAGTCCAAGCAGTCATAGACAAGACACCCAAAAGAGATATGAAGATCCTCATGGGAGACCTGAATGCCAAGGTAGGCGCCGACAACACAAACAGAGAGCTCATCATGGGCAGACACGGCACTGGAGTGCAGAATGAGAATGGAGAACTTTTCATGGAGTTCTGCACCTTCAATGACCTGGTCATTGGAGGCACCTTGTTTCCCCACAAGACCATCCATAAGACCACGTGGGTTTCCCCTGACGGCAAGACCGAGAACCAGATCGACCACATCACCATCGGTCGTAAGTGGAGACGAAGCCTGCACGACGTCAGGGCAAAGCGCGGCGCAGACGCAGCATCGGATCACCACCTGGTTGTGGCAGCACTCAAAACCAAGCTGAAGGCCTACAACGACCAGGCTGCAAGACCATCGCACAAGTACAACGTGCGCAGCTTGAAGGAGAAACTCAAAGCAGAAGAGTTCAAGATTGAATTGAGGAACAAGTTCAGTGTGCTTTCCCAACTCCCAGAGGACTCAATAGAAGAACATTGGCACAGCCTTCGAGAGACCTGGACAACAACGTGCAAAACAGTCCTGGGCAAGAAAACGAGGAAGCACAAAGAGTGGCTATCAACAGACACCTGGACACTCATCACTGAGAGGAAGCATTTGAAAGACCAGATCAACTGCACGCAAGATCAAGCCGAGAGACATGAGCTACAAGCACAGTACTGGGAGACGAACCAACAAGTAAAGCGAAGTGCGAGAAAAGATAAAAGAACCTACATCGAGGAACTGACAGCAGAAGCTGAGAGTGCAGCAGGTCAGCGGAACATGAAGCGCCTGTATGAGATCACCAGGACACTCTCCGGGAAAAACAGCAACCCAAGCCGGCCCGTCAAGGACAAAGACGGAAACACCATCCTTGGCGAAGAACAGCAGAGAGCAAGATGGGCGGAGCATTTCAAAGAAACGCTCAACCGACCAGCACCACCCGCCCCACCAGACATCCCACCACCTACCAAGCTCCTCGACATCAACACCAACCCTCCCAGCAAGACCGAGATCGTCAAGGCCATCAAGTCCCTCAAGTCAGGAAAGGCAGCTGGCCCAGATGGAATTCCACCTGAAGCTGTGAAGGCCGACATCCAGACTTCAACTGAGATGCTGCACCCTCTCCTTTGCAAGATCTGGGAACAGGAGCGAGTGCCAAAAGACTGGAAAAGAGGACATCTCGTAAAGCTGCCAAAGAAAGGGGACCTTTCATCCTGCAACAGCTGGCGGGGAATCATGCTGTTGTCTATTCCGGGCAAGGTACTGAGCAGAATCATTCTTGAGAGACTGAAGAACGTTTTGGACAAGACACTTCGGGACGAACAAGCAGGCTTCCGACAAGATCGCTCATGCACGGATCACATCGCAACCATGCGCATCATCATCGAGCAGTCCCTGGAGTGGCAGACCCCCCTGTACACAGTCTTCGTCGACTTTCAAAAAGCTTTTGACAGTGTCGACCGAGATGTCATCTGGAGACTGATGTACCACTATGGATTTCCACCAAAGTTTGTAACCATCATCCAGCAAATGTACGAAGACGCCACCTGTCAAGTGATCCACGACGGGAAACTGACGGAACCTTTCAGTGTGCAAACCGGCGTCCGTCAGGGTTGTTTGCTCTCACCGACCATTTTCCTGATGGTGGTTGACTGGGTCATGAGGCAGTCTACAGCAGATCGGAGGACAGGCATCCAGTGGACTTTCACTAAACAGCTGGAGGACCTAGACTTCGCAGATGACATAAGTCTTCTCTCCCACAGGCAGCAAGATGCGCAGGAGAAACTATGTCGTGTGGCAGAAGAAGCTGAGAAGACTGGACTCCAAATCAACATTGGGAAAACAGAGGTCATGAGGGTCAACAACAAGAAGCAAGATCCAGTGCAACTACACCAAGAGAACATCAAGGAGGTTGACAAGTTTGTCTACTTAGGCAGTGTTGTCAGCAAAGACGGGGGAACGGACGAAGACATCAAGAGCCGTATCAACAAAGCAAGACATGCCTTCAACACCCTTCGACCAATCTGGAGATCGACAGCCCTCTCAATCCGCAACAAGATCCGGATTTTTAACACCAGCGTGAAGTCGGTTCTACTCTATGGCTCAGAGACGTGGAGAGTGACAAAGACCAGCACCCACAAGCTTCAGACATTCACCAACAGATGTCTAAGAAACATTCTGAAGATCAGATGGCCAGAGGTTGTCTCCAATGAAGAACTTTGGAACATGACAAAACAGGCCCCACTGGAGACGGAAATCAAGAAACGGAAATGGGGATGGATAGGCCATACACTACGCAAGCCTGCAACAAACATCACAAGACAGGCTCTTGATTGGAACCCACAGGGGAAAAGGAAAGTTGGCCGTCCAAAGCAGACCTGGCGGAGAAGCATTGAGGCAGAGACAAGTGCGGCCGGAATGACGTGGGCCGAACTGAAGAGGACCAGCCAGAGCCGGGTGCGTTGGAGGAGTGTTGTTGCGGCCCTATGTTCCCCACGGAATCAAGAGGAATAAGTCAAGTAAGTCAAGTCAAACTGTGTACAGCACCAGCCATGAGAAGAATTCCATTTGTGCCACCACTCACATCATTTTATACCTTTTGTTTTACTAATTATAATGTACTGATGACTAAAATATATTCATCATCTTTTGTCCATGCTGACTGGATAAGAAATCCCCAAAGCACCACCTCTTCTTCCATGTTCAGTTCCATGCAGAATGCAATTGACCTTTAGTTTATGACATGCACAGAGACTCACTCTTTCTTAAAATAATTTTAATAATACTGATTGTATGATTAAAAATTTTAATATTCCATTAGAATTTAGCAAGCTTTTACATCTGCTAATGTCAAATTAATCAACTTCAGTTCTCATCCAACAAACAAAACACATGCAAGTACAATCAATACCCACTTGATATCAAAAGAAGGCAGAAAACACAAGAAAGCTCTTGTCATTTCATTTAATGCCATTCATTTCTATAATTTTATGCTTCTGGTTATATAAGAAGAGAAAAATGCATAAATCAAAAACCACCCATTCTGTTTTGTATATCACTATAGTAGATGAGACTGTGGTCAAATTCATACACATATTGTAATTTGATGAATAGCAACAATGATAATGCCATTTCAAATTCAAAGCATAGCTAAATACTGTGAGCAATCTGTACTGTTGTAACAACATATAAAACAAGACTGTCACACTCTCTATCTCTCTTGAAATACTTTTATTTATACTAAATACAAGATCAAGAATTCACATTTTAAATTAGAATTCAGCAAGCTTTCACATCTGCTAATATCAAAATAATCAACTTCAGTTCTGAAAAAAAAACACAACAACAAACATATGCAAGTACAATCACTACCCACTATCAAAAGAAGGCAGAAAACACAAGGAAGTTCTTGTCATTTCATTTAACACAATTTCTATATGTTTCTGTTATTATAAGAAGAGATAAATGCATAATTCAACAAGAGAGGCAAGGCCTTCAAGACTCACTTGTGATACACTTTAAAAAAAAAAATCTAATCGTTAAAATGTGTTCTGTATTTGTTATTATAAAGCTTCAGGTTAAAAAAAAAAAGAAAAAAGAAAAAAAAGAAGTCCTGACGGCAGATTCGAACCCTAGGGCCCTGCGTGTTCAGGTGAGAAGAAACTGTCTTACCCAATACACTATCGTGGCTCCTTAACTGACGTTAAAAAATTTAACATTTAAACATGCTTTTTTAAAGGGCGATAAATCGATTGCAGTATTCGCAGTGAGAACGCTGTTTAAATCATATTATTCTGGTGTATCTTGGGCATTCAAAAAATCTTTAAGGGCAATTAAAAATTCTTTTTAAGTCTGCGGTAAAGGAGACGTGGCTATCACTGCAATCACACTGCAACATTTAGCCGTTTTCTCTGGATCTAGATAGATGTACAAGTTTAGTTACACCCGGTACGACATGGTCGATTCAATTTATCTTTTATGTTCATTCTAGTTTTATAGTTGACTCACTTGTGCAAACAAAGTGAGTCTATGCTTTAACCCGGTGTTCAGTTGTCTGTGTGTGTGTGTGTGTGTGTGTGTGTGTGTGTGTGTCCGTGGTAAACTTTAACATTGACATTTTCTCTGCAAATACTTTGTCAGTTGACACCAAATTAGGCATAAAAATAGGAAAAATTCAGTTCTTTCCAGTCATCTTGTTTAAAACAATATTGCGCCTCTGGGATGGGCACAAAAAAATAATAAAAGAAGCCAAATTATATGCAAACTGCATTTAGTGTTATATATATATTTTTTTTTATTCTCTAAACTTTGATCTGATATTCTGACACAACAACAAGAGCAGTTATTTTTATCATTTTTTGTTCAAACAGGAACTTCTTTTGCTAAGCATGAAGTTACATTTATTTTGCAAACGTTTTGGTGCAGACAGAAAAAAAGGGAAATTAATCTGTAATTAATGCTAGGGGACTTAATTTGCTTTAAACTGATCTTTCTCATCTTAAACATTACATTTTGAAATTATACTCAATACATAAAAAGCTTGTGTGTTTTACTCTCAGTGTACAGGGCTTTCACTATGTTCATTCGCCCAAGTGGTCTTTTTCGGAAAATACTAAAATCAATTACAGATCTATTGGCTGAGCCCTAAAGGTCATGGGCAAAAATCAGTTGCGTACACGTATTTATACATATTCAAAGCGCGTGCTCATATTCTTCGTCAACACGAACGACGCCATTTTGTTTCAAGTTGTTGACCTGCCCGTTCAATCCTATATTCAATGGACAATACATGATAACATGTGATGGAAAGTTGGAGAAGGAGACCGTTAAATATTTATTCAGAGAAAGATTTGTGAACGCCTCATCACTTACTGGATTATGCCCCAAACTGCCATAAAGATATCCATAGAATCAGTCAGAATTCACAGTTAAAAATAATAAACCATGAGAGTTAATACCCTTGAACTGATGAAACACAAAAATTTCCAGTCTTGACTTTTCTCAAAATGAAGTCCTTTTCACTTCATACAACGTTTAGAAGTACTTGTACTTGGCTCTACATGTTATTAGTTTAACAAAATACTCAATTTTCATATCAACTTTAAAACTATAAAACTAGAATGAACATAAAAGAGAAATTGAATCGACCGTGTCAACCGGGTGTAACTAAACTTGTACATCTATCTAGATCCTGAGAAAACGGCTAAATGTTGCAGTGTAATAGCCACGTCTCCTTTACCACGGACTTAAAAAGAATTTTTAATTGTCCTTAAAAGATTTTTTGAATGCCCAAGATACACCAGAATAATATGATTTGAACAGCATTCTCACTGTGAATACCGCAATCGATTTATCGCCCTTTAAAAAAGCATGTTTAAATGTTATATCTTTGAATGTTAGTTAAGAAGCCATGATAGTGTAATGGATAAGACAGTGTCTTCTCATCCGAACACGCGGGGTTCGAATCTGCTGTTAGGACTTTTTTTCTTCTTTTTACCTGAAGCTTTATAATAACAAATATAGAACACATTTTAACGATTAGATTTTTTTTTTTTTATAAGTGTATCACAAGTGTCTTGAAGGCCTTGCCTCTCTTGTTATAAAGTTGATATGAAAATTGAGTATTTTGTAGTGAGAACGCTGTTTGAATCATATTATTCTGGTGTATCTTGGGCATTCAAAAATCTTTATGGGCAATTAAAAATTCTTTTTAAGTCTGCGGTAAAGGAGACGTGGCTATCACCGCAATCACACTGCAACATTTAGCCGTTTTCTCTGGATCTAGATAGGTATGCAAGTTTAGTTACACCCGTAAGACATGGTCGATTCAATTTCTCTTTTATGTTCATTCTAGTCTTATAGTTTTAAAGTTCATATGAAAATTGAGTATTTTGTTAAACTAATAACATGTAGAGCCAAGTACAAGTACTTCTAAATGTCATGTGAAGTGAAAAGGACTTCATTTTGAGAAATTTCAAGACTGGAAATTTTTACATCATCAAGGGTATTAACTCTCATGGTTTATTAGTTTTAACTGTGAATCCCAACTGATTTTGTGGATATTTTTATGGCAGTTTGGGACATAATCCAGTAAGTGACGAGGCATTCATAAATCTTTCTCTGAATAAATATTTAACGGTCTACTTCTCCAACTTTCTATCACATGTATTGTCGATTGAATATAGGATTGAACAGGCAGGTCAACAACTTGAAACAAAATGGTGTCCTTCACATTCACAAAGAATATGAGCACGCACTTTGAACATGTATAAATATGTGTATGCAATTGATTTTTGCCCATGACCTTCAGGGCTCAGCCAATAGAGAATTAAAAAATATATATATAACAGTAAATTCAGTTTGCATATAATTTGGCTTCTTTTTATATTTTTTGTGCCCATCCCAGAGGTGCAATATTGTTTTAAACGAGATGACTGGAAAGAACTGAATTTTACCTATTTTTATGCCAAATTTGGTGTCAACTGACAAAGTATTTGCAGAGAAAATGGCAATGTTAAAGTTTACCATGGACACACACACACACACACACACACACACACACACAGAGACAACCGAACACTGGGTTAAAACATAGACTCACTTTGTTTACACAAGTGAGTCAAAAACCACCCATCCAGTTTTGTAAATCACTGATAAAAGATGAGACTGTGGTCAAAATCTTCAAATTTTATAGGTCAATGAATAGCATCACTGATCCTGCCATTCCAAGGCATAGCTAAATAGTGTGAACAATGCATACTGTTGTAATAGCATATAAAACAAGACTACTACCACTACACACACACACACATGCATGCATGCATATCGACAAACACATGCAGCCATACATACACTTGTGCATGTATGTGCATACACACCAACACACACACACATCGCACACACACACAAGAGCACCCAGTCCCAAAACAGATCTAGTAGATTCAGATAAATTTCACCAGCAAGCTCTCCTACAAAGTTGATCATAATTGTACTTTAAAGCAAACATGCCTAATTCCATCACAATTAATTGCAAAATATCATTATCACAAATTCCAGCTCTGAACCAAAAAGCAGCCTTGTATTGTTTCGAAATATTTGTTATAAATACAGTGCTGTTGTTGTCCAGTCATTTGCTCTGACACAGTTAAAAACCTTGAAACTTCAAATGTTCGAACTGATCTCCCAAGAAGTGAACAGGAAAGTTTGAGTGCATGGATATTTTTGGTGGCTGATTTTTTTTCCCTTTTTTCGTTTTTTTTCTACCGTACAACATTTAGCTTTCTTTGCATTGTGTTGTTGAACAGCCCCAAGTGTATGTGAATGGGTAACTGAGTGGTCCTCATTCTATCAAAAGTGAATGTCACACACACACACACACACACACACACTCACACACACACAAAGAGCTATTACCTTGAGTTTCTCAAAATCAACAACTGCGTGTAAATGTGCACTTTATTACCTGAGCATAAATCACATGCAAATGAAAACTGAACACACACACACACACACACACACACTCACACACCAATTTGCCAGTTGTGTTTCACCAATCAGTCTCATAGAAATCACAGGAGATCAATTCTAAAATAATATCAATGGTGTCATGAAACTGAATAATTTGGTTAAAATAAAACAGCAAAAAGAAAACAAGAGTGATGATGACATCAATTACAACAATGATATGAACAATTTAATTTAAGTCATATGATATTAATCAACCATTCCAATATTACCCATTCATTTTGAATGATCATTTTCCACATTCCAATCACAAAAAAACATTCACTGCAATCATTAATCATTGTTATAGCAACATCCACTCACTTTGATTTATCCAAGGATTTTATTTTGTTTTTTTATTTGTTTTTTGCTTTTTTCACAACAGCTATTCAGTTTGAATTTCCCTGACATAAACAGCCAATCATTAGTCACTACTCTCTTTCAAAGCACTTTTTTCTGTCCCATCCTCCGCACCATTTCAGTGGCATTATTCCCACACTGTTCATCCTACATCCCAACATACAGCCACAACCATGTTTGTGTATTGCAAGTAGTCCCCAGAGAAGACTGGGTGCAAAAGAGAAAATAAATTAGAAAATTCCTATGTCCCCTTCATTAACTCATATACAATGTCACTGGATCAACTGGTCTTTCTCCTTTCTCTCCCTTCCATTCTGTTTTGCACAAATTCCCACCCAGTGAAATTAAGAGACATGAGTTCCCTTCGCCTCTCCACTCTTGTCCTCAAACTGCTGCCGGTCCAACCCAAGGAAATCTAAAGCGTTCTGGGCAAGGAGCTGATCCTGCACATCAAACAATAGCACATCTTGAACATATACACTGGATTATTGTCTGTGAAATAACACTCATACCAGAATATTGTTCTTTTTCTCTCATTACTCTGTGAAGAGTCATTAGGGTCACACACAGAACTATTCACCTGATTTCACCACATCAGCCTGTTACATATCAAAGCCTTGGTCTCTGCAAATGGTTTTCCCATGCATTCTACAATGCTGTCAGTCCATTGATTTTATCTGTCTTCCACTCTGTATCCCCTTGTCACATTTCCTTGTCATTTTAATTTTTTTTCAGATTTTTAAAAATATACAAATAAAGATTTAAAAGATATTGCTAAGATAAAATTGTCACTGAGGATTATCTTCCTTTGAAACAATTCATCTTGCGTGGGGAAAAAAAAAAAGAAAAAAAAAAGATCAGGCCACATGAAACAGGAATATTACTAATGACACAAAAACAAGTTCACTGTTAAAATCACTTCATTCAAAGCAACAGCAGAAGTCATTTAATTTTTCTGAGAAAACTTTCTGTTGCTCTAATGAAATACATGGTGCAGAGACTGGCATTGTGCATTGTCCAGAAAGTAGTTTCAGCCGTTTCCATGCATTTGCCATATTACTGCTTTGGAAGAAATATTCAACTTTTCCTTAATAACAATATAGTTTCTATAATTCGTTTATTCATTTTGTCAGTTTCTCTTGTACAGACTTGTGTTGACTTCATCACTGCTCTGAAAGCTATTTCCTTTTCATTGAGTGTTTTTATCAAATCTTTTGATACCTAGGGCTTGTTGGGAAAAATCCTGATATCTTTACGAGGAATTACCATGTCCTCACAAAAAGATATGTAAGATGATATGACATTTGTAGCTTCGTCCACACTGTCACATGATTCTAGGAATACATTCCAGTCTGTGCACTCATAACAACCTTTCAGTTCATCCACACTCTCAGGCATCCCCACTTTCACACTCATTTTAATTACTGGTTCTATCTGAATTTTTGGTCTGTATGATAGAAGAAGATGAATGAATTGTGGCAGGATGTAACACATGGTGACAAACAGCTGGCTAAACTTGTTGGGCAGGTAGCGGGGTCGTGAGGACACTGACAACAGTTTGATGTCAGGCGTGCACAGCTGTTTCCTCACCACCACACTTGACTTACTGCTCCACTGTTCCTTCATGTACAGGCACACACCACCACCTTGTTTTTTGCCAGTAATGTCACAGTCCCTGTCTGTCCTATACAGACATCCAAATCCATTGATTGTAACACTGCCATCATTTATTTTGTCACACAGCCATATCTCAGTAAAACATAACAAACATGAATCTATGTATCATCTCATAAAATTTACATTGGCTTGGAGTTCATCAAAACTGTTGTTTCACCCATTTGGTCTCACTGAGCACAGGTTTGACAGTATCATGGTAGGCAGTGGGAGTAGATTCACTTTTTCTTTTATGTTCATTTTAGTTGATTCAGTGTCCACATTACAATATTCATACACAGTAAACACACTGATGGTGTAGTTAGTGTCACTGTATGTATTCTGTCCAGAATTTGTATTTCTTTCCTTTTGATTGCAAACAAGAAAAACAAGGTCATGCCATCTTCTTACAAAGCATAGCCTACACTCTGGAAACTTGGAAGTGGTAATATGGTGTTATCGGAATCTGGAACGAGCCTCAACAAAAAAACCCATTAATGATCCGGAAATACAGCTTAATTCAGGAGACTTACAACCTATTATTGGTATGACTGTGAAGATTGTTTTCCTACTCTGTTTCAGCCAAATTTAGTATTGGCAGACAACGTATTTCCAGAGAAAATGGCAATGTTAACTCACTCACTGCCATTGTCCGCATATGCGGATGTCATCGGACAAAGCGTTCGATGCCAATGTCCGCATATGCGGATTTGGATTTTGAAAAGTCACACTGTTGGAGTGACGTGTCGGATACGAAACTCAAAAGCAGAACTGATTCTTAAGTTATCTCCGGCCAACTTTTCGTTCACACACACTGCGTGTGTGCAGTGACACGCTCATTAGCAGACCACAAAGAAGCATACCCTCGGTCAGCTCTGCATGTTGTTTGACAAGATGGCGTTGCGTCGAAGTGTTCGACACGGTAGGAGAGGTCAAACACAACACAGCATTGAAGCTACTTTGGAAATGATCCAAACTGAAGGCTCCAATGTTGAAGGAGATAATGTTGGTTCGTCGGACAGTGATTTTGAACCATATCCCGATGAACTAGAAATAGATTCGGCCGCTGAAGAGGGTGTTTACAGTGGAGAGGAAAGCGAGTCCTGACCATTTGCCAGCTGACCGACACTGACAACGAAATCACTGAGGAAACGGACGACTTTGCTGGTGTTTTTACCAGTGATTGGACTGAAAATGGTGAGTGTGTATATATATATATATTATATATATATATATATGTGTGTGTGTGTGGGTGTGTGTGTGTGTCTGTGTGTGTGTGTGTGTGTGTGTGTGTGTGTGTGTGTGAAAGAAAACAATGTCACATGCTCAGGTGTACAACTGTGTGTGTGTGTGTGTGTGTGTGTGTGTGTGTGTGTGTGTGATTGCATGCATATGTTTACTGATTTTCTGTTTTACTTGTTCATTTGTAGAACAAGGTGCTGCAGAAATGACAGTAATAGTACTAATACTGATGATACTGTCATTATTGTTTGGAATATTGTATAAAAAAAAATAATAAAAAAAATAAAAAAATAAAATCTAAAGTGGTTTTCTTTGACTACATGTAAAAAGAACTTACCACATTATGCTTCCATTCACATAAATATTTAGAGTAAACAAGGGAATAAGCAAACAAATAATTTAAACAACAATAAGAAGAAAGAGTCAGACCTGCATGATCATTTGTGTGTGTGTATGGCTTCAGGGCATGTTGCTGTGCTGAAGTGGCAGGACAAAAAACCAGTTCATGTGCTGACAACAGTCATGCTGCCAACTACCATGGTCAGTGTGACAACACGACACCGTCCTGAAAGACAGAAGCCAGCTGCAGTACAAGACTACATCACCAACATGGCTGGAGTGGATTGAGTGACCAGCTACTGCAAGTGCAAGGTCTGTGAAGACCTGTTCAAGCGCCACAACACACAAAAACACCAAACTGCCAACTGGTGTCCAAAATGTGGAGTTCCACTGTGTGTGAAGCTGTGCCCAGGACTCAACATCACCTGCCATGAGCTTTTTCACTCCAGACAAGACTATTGTCAGTGATAATACATCAGGTTTTTGTGTGCATTGAACTCCCTTTTTTATGTAGAGACAATATTTTCTTTTGTGTGCGTGATTTTCAACTTTCTCCACCATCTGTTCATACTTCATTGCATGTACTAGGTCTTCAGTTCCTCAAACAGTGTTAGGATGTGATATGGAACATTTGTAAGCTGTTCAAGGACACTTGGTATACCTTTCTGATGGGTGCAAAAATGCTACAAAATACACAAAAAATGAATATCGTGATCAACAACAAGATGGTGAGTAAATAATTTAATTTTTTGCACAAATATGGAACAACATTCACTGAATAAACATACAAAATTTCAATTCTCTGGGTGTTTATTTGGTTTTTTGATAATTTTTTTCCCATCCTATACAAACCCTGGGTTTTCAGGGATTCGCAAGGGCAAAAAATCTTGGCATGGAGTGAGTTAAAGTTTACCATGGACACACAGACATACACACATATGCACACACGCACGTGCACACACACACACACACACACACACACACACAACTGAACACCTGGTTACAACACTGACTCACTTTGTTTACACATGTGAGTCAATAATAAAAAGAAGAATGATACGGCAGAAACTGTACTGGCATGGGTATTTCCTTACCTTGTGTCAAAATAACATGAACAGACTGAATGGCAGACCTGCTTGTAAGAGCCACCCACCCATCCCCACACACATCTTGACACAGGCAACTCCCCCCCACCTTCCCCTCCTAAACACACACACACACACACACACATCATGGCCAACCCAAATGGGGGATGACAAATTTTCCTTGATACCAATACAAGCCCATACATTCATGGTAGTCCCTTACCTTTTCCACATGGCTGAACTCCTCGGTCATCTCGATCAGTTTGCCTGGCTGGTGCTCCCCAAGCAGGAATGGGTAATCACTACCCAGGATCACATTCTCCTGTTCACAGGAGCACATTCAGTATTATTTCAAAGTGGCTGCCGCTTTCCTGGAAAATATATCTCAAAACAACACAGAATTGTTTGGGATGCAAAGCTTTTATGGACATCATTGGACAAGTCAAAATGTTCATGAAATCTGCATTTTCTGAGTAGCAAAGAATATATTCAGACAAATTTAAATGAAGTAGAAAATACTCATTTTTCTTAAACTGGGTTGTGTGAGCTTTTAGACACTGCATACTTTAACAAACTCACTGTTCTATTTTGTCATTTTTGTATTGTCAAGGTTCTCTTGGAAATAGCAGTTTTGTGCCTTACAATGTTTATTCAAGTTTGTTTGTTTTTGTTTTTTTATATCTCAAACAAATCTTTGTTGATCAATGAGATACAACTGGTTTTTGATGTAAAAACTCCCAGGTTCACAATCTCAGTAACAGCACCTGGTGGGTGAAGGGTGGAGATTTTTCCTATCTCCCAGGTCAACATATATGCAGACCTGCTTATGCCTGAACCCCCTTCATGTGTATATGCAAGCAGATGATCAAATACGCATGTTAAAGATCCTGTAATCCATGTCAGCGTCTGGTGGGTTACACAAACAAGTACATACCCAGCATGTACACCACTGAAAACTGAGTATGGCTGCCTACATGGCAGGGTAAAATTGTTCATACATGTAAAAGCCCACTCATGTACATACGAGTGAAATGTGGGAGCCCACGAACGAAGAAGAAGAAGAATGTAAAAACTGTGCAATGTGAGCAGCATCTCTTGCAGATGGCACTGTTTCCACCCAGTCTGCGTTCCACACATACCTGTCAAAAGCTTTGTGTCCTGTCTGCTGTGCTGAAGATACATGATCTGAAAGTGTGTGTGAGAGTGTATGTGAAGAGGGGGAGGAAAGAGACACAGAAAGAGAAAAAAGAGAGATGAGTGGGAAAGGCAGAGACAGAGACAGAGACACACACACACACACACACAACAGAGAGAGAGAGAGAGAGAGAGAGAGAGAGAGAGAGAGAGACAAGACAAGACAAGACAAAATCTCTATTATTGAGGGTAATAGATAAGCAAGTAACATGCTTTTTTACATCCAACCCTCACCCTAAAGAGAGAGAGAGAGAGAGAGAGAGAGAGAGAGAGAGAGAGAGAGAGAGAGAGAGAGAGAGAGAGATGAATAAACAAATAATAACTACATACACTGATAAACATAAAACAAAAATTAAACCATGTGAAAACCAAATGTGTGAATGGTTCATTGATGTACTAACTGAAAAATCAATGACTGATTGATTGACAGCTGATCATTGAACTTATCAACAAAAAACAAACAAATTACAAATTAAAAGAAGAGTGCAGTGGAAGTGCAAAGCATCTCCATCCCACACAGCTTCACCACTGTTGGTCTGCATGTGGCATGTCAGCCCTGGACATCATTACTGGCCAATTGTCTTTGAACATGAGAAGGACCTTGAACGTGAGTAGGACCTGTACTGTGTATATTTTAACTTGAAATGAAATGAAATTATGGTGCTTAGAGCCTCGCCGACCACTAAGGCCATCTCAAGGCTATCGCCGCGTCAATTACTGCTACAAGGCTAAAAAAAAAACAACCAATTAAAACGAGTCACCACTTCAAACTTTCCACTCCAAAGTTAAAAAAAAACTTCCATAGTTTAAAACCTTCAAATCTGGTTAAAAAGGTTCACTTCTTTTAAGAAGTCCATCAGCGCCCACGGAGGGACATCACGAAACAAAGTCTTCAAAGAAACCGCCGTGTAATGTCTGCGTCTAACGTCATGCAGATCCCAACAGTCAAGGAGCACGTGTTTCACGGTGAGAGGCTCGTCACAGGGAACGCATCGAGGGGCCTCCTCCCCCTTCAACAAGTAAGAATGAGTAAAAAAAAGTGTGCCCCGTACGCAGTCTGCACAGCACAGATTCCTCCTTTCTGTTCTTCACCCCCGAAGGGAGGGTCTCCCCCAGGTCCGGACGGATCTGGAAGAGCTTGTTGTCCATCTGGGTGTTCCACTTCTCTTGCCAAAGATCCTTAACGTAAGTATTGACCTTCCGCTTCATGTCTGTATAGGGTACCAAGGATCTGGACAATTCTTTCTTTACAGCGTTCCTGGCCAGCAGGTCCGCCCTTTCGTTACCACGAATGCCAACATGTCCGGGAACCCAGGCCAACACAACCTCGTATCCTTTCTTCGTTGCGAGAGTAAAAGTTTCATAAAATTCCAGCAGTTTGGGATGAGTGATATTCCTGCAGGCGATCGCCTCCAGGGCTGATAAGGAGTCGGAAAAGATCATGAATCTCTTCTGTTTGGAAGAGAGAACCATTTTTAACCCCAGGACCAGTGCGGTCAGTTCCGCGGTGTATACCGAGCTGTCAGACAGGATGTGTTCCGTTGAGGGCCGGTCAGGAAAGGCGGGACAGAACGCAGATGCGGCGACTCCGTCCTCTGACTTGGAACCGTCAGTGAAGATGCCTTGAAAGGTGGGGAATTTGTGGCACAGTTCCGAAAAGTAGGTTCTGTAGGCCAGAGAACTGGTGGTGTCCTTACGGTACGAGGCCAGATCGAATCGGACCTCAGGTGTTGTAAAGGTCCACGGGGGGCTGTCAGGGAACTTAGAGAAATCTGAGATGCCACTGACATCCAGATCGGCATTTTCCAAGTGCGGCTGAATGCGGAGTCCGAGAGGAGGTATGCAGTTTGGGTTGTCTGTAAATTTCTTATCGAAAGGGTTGTTGAATACAGCATCGTAAGCAGGGTTTGTAGGTTCCGAAAACAATTTCAAATAATAGTTCAGGGTCAGCTTCAGTCTGCGGTTGGAAAGAGGTGGTTCCCCCGCCTCTGCGTACAGGCTGTGCACAGGGGTGGTGCGGAAAGCACCTAAGCTGAGACGGAGCCCTTGGTGGTGTACAGGGTCCAACAGTTTCAGGTAGGACGGTCTGGCCGAGCCGTATACAACACTTCCATAATCCAGTTTGGACCGGACCAGGGCTCTGTAGAGGTGCAAGAGAGTCCTCTTATCAGCACCCCAGTTCGTGTGTGCCACAACTCGGATGATGTTCAGGGCTTTTAGGCAAGATATTTTCAGCTGTTTAATGTGGCTGAGAAAATTCAGGTTCTGATCGAAGACGACCCCTAGAAATCTGGCTTCCTTGACCGCCGGGATGGTGGATGTTCCCAGACGGATTTCAGGGTCCTGATAGAATTGGCGAAAATTATGAAAGTGGATGCATTCAGTTTTGGAGGACGAAAATGTGAAGCCATTCTCCTCTGCCCAACACTGGATTTTGTTGACGCAGAGCTGAAGCCGTCGCTGGATGCTGGCGTACGTGCTGCCGGTTGCATATAAGGCAAAATCATCCACGAACAGCGAGCTGTCCGATCCTTTCTGAACGGATTGAACGATGTCATTAATTTTGATGCTGAACAGAGCCGGCGACAGGATGCTCCCCTGCGGGACACCCAGCTCCTGCTCGTGAATGTCGGACAGGGTGGTGCCGACTCTCACCTGGAATTGTCTGTCTTGTAAAAAATTGTGGATAAACTGAGGCAGGTGTCCTCGGAAGCCGAGCTTGTGCAAGTCGGAAAGAATACCAAATTTCCACGTGGTATCGTAAGCTTTCTCCAGGTCAAAAAATATGGCCACCACATGTTGTTTGTTGACGAAAGCATTTCTTATCGTGGTTTCCAGACGAACCAGATGGTCAACGGTAGAGCGATGCTTGCGGAAACCGCATTGTTCCTTCGCCAGAAGGCCGTCGGTCTCTAGTTTCCACATCAGTCTACCGTTGACCATCTTCTCCATCAGTTTGCAGACGCAGCTGGTCAGTGCAATTGGGCGGTAGTTGGAGGGGTTCGAGGGGTCTTTTCCCGGTTTCGGCAGTGGGATTATGAGGGCTTTCCGCCAGGAGGGTGGAAAGAAACCTGTGACCCAGATGTGGTTATAAACTTTAAGCAGGGTGTCCAGACAGGTTTGGGGAAGGTGCTTTAGGAGTTTATAATGGACTTCGTCCATTCCTGGACAGGAATCCGTACAGGTCTGAAGGGCAGATTTAAGTTCGTTCATTGTGAAAGGAAGGTTGTAATTCTCTGTGTTGTCGGAAAAGAAGTTACATGGTGTTTTTTCTGACAGGTTTTTGGTTTTAAGAAAGCGAGCAGATTTGTTAGCAGATCTCGAGTTCTGTTCTATTGTGGAGGCAAGCAAATTGGCAACTGCTTTCTTCTCTGTGACCAGAGCGTCTGAAAGTTTAAGATGGTGGAAGGTCGGGCATGCGTTTTTGCCCTTAATTCTTTTTAAAACCCTCCACACTTTCTTCTTGGGTGTGTTGGAGGTTAAGGAAGAGCAGAAATCTCTCCAAGACTTCCTCTGGCTCTTTTTAAAAACATACCTGGCTTTCGCCCTCAGCTGTTGATGGGTTCGAACGCTATCGGACTCCGGTCTCCGAAAGACGCGTCGCTGCGCTCTCTTCCGAGACTTGCGGGCCTCCCGACATTCCGCGTTGAACCAGGGCGTTCTAGGGACCTGAGGCTTGGAGGTAGACGATGGGACTGCTGCTTTGGCGCAATCTAAAACGATCCGAGTCAGAGCGTCAGCAGGGTCCTTGCTTTTCAATACTGTTTCTTCCTGCAGCTCCGCTCTTATCTTGGTGGTAAAAAAACTCCAGTCTGCTTTGTCGTAGTACAGGCGGTCAGGCAGAGAGTCACCTTCTCCATCTGTGGGGCGGAGGACGACAGGAAAGTGGTCACTCCCGTGCAGATCGTCGTGCACTTTCCACTCGTAGTCCAGGACCAACGATGGATCGCAGACCGACAGATCTAAACACGAGAGCTTTCCAGAGGACAGATGCAGGTAAGTGGGAGACTTGTCGTTAAGACAGCACAAGTCCATGTCAGAGAGAAGGTTTTCTAAGAGAAGACCTCGGGCTGATGTCATCTCACTTCCCCAGAGCGGGGAGTGTCCGTTGAAGTCGCCCAACAGTAAAAACGGACGTGGGAGCTGGTCGATCAGGTTCATGAGGTCCTGCCTCAGAACACGGACGGAAGGGGGAAGGTAGAGATAGAGAGAGCAGACAGTGATGGTTTTCTCGAGCGTGACTCTGACTGCCACCGCCTGTAAAGGGGTGCTTAAAAGAACTGTACTGTATAAAAGGGACTTTCGAATAAAAAGAGCGACACCTCCCGTCAACCCCTCTTGCTTCGGTTGAGCGGGTTTAAAAACGGAGTTAAAACCAGAGAGAGATAAAACCTTGCCATCTCTTTGCAGAGTCTCCTGCAGTGCCAGCACTGAAGGTTTCAAAGCACGACAAAGCAGCTGGAGTTCCTGGAAGTTGGCATAGAATCCCCGGATATTCCAGTGGATCACTGCCATTAAAAAGGTTTTTAAAAAAAAAAAAAATAAAAAAAAAATAAAGCAGCAGCCTATTCCATCGCTACCCCCTGCTCCTCCACTTGCGGTGGCTCAAGGTCCGCCAGGATGGAATATTTGTTCTTTGACATAAATTTTTCGGGTTCCGACCGGGTCGGAATATCCACCACCTCGGCCCCTCCCGATCCCGCCGTGGCCGCAGCCCTCCCCTCCTTGAGTTTTGGAGGTGCGGGGGGCTTCCGGCCACTTCCGCCAGCCCGAGGGCCAGGCAGACGAGAGGCGGGGCGAGGGGGGCCGGGGGGTGGGGTGGGGCGGGAGGCGGACAACGTGCCTCCGCCCGAGGCTTTTCTCTCCCGCCCAGCAGCCCCTGAGGACTGCCGCGCAGGATGGGAAGGGGTGGACACAGCGCCTCCACCCAGGGCCAACGGTTCCGACGAGGCGGTTAAGTCGTCCGTCTGCGTTCCTGTGGACGTCGTCTGGACTGCGACGTCCACCGTCCCGGATCTGACGACAGAGGCATACGACGTCCTAGGCGACGCGGCCTCCACCTGTTTCCTTGCCTCAAAGAAGGAAATTTTCTGTTCTGTCTTGACTTTCTGAATTTGTTTTTCTTTCTTCCAGGCGGGGCAGTCCTTCGATGAGGACGGGTGGCCACCTCCGCAGTTCGCACACAGGGCTGCACTGACGCAATCGCCCTGGTGCGCCGCCTTCGAACAGGTGCCACACGCCTCTTCCTCCTTACATCTGTCTCTCACGTGTCCGAATTTCTGACACTTAAAGCATCTCAGAGGGGACGGTACGTACAGGCTGACATTAACTAGCAGGTATCCGACCCGAATGTCCTTGGGGACATCCGGGCAGCAGAAGGTGAGGAAGAAAGTGTTGGTCGGGACTCTGTCCGACCCCTTCCTCACCGTCACCCTGTACACATCGGTCACTCCCTGAGAGGACAGTTCGCTCTTGATCTCGGCCTCAGACACACCTTTCAACTCCGGGCATCTGATGACTCCCTTTGAGCAGTTGAGACCTTTGTGAGGGGAAATCTTCACTGCCCTATCCACGAAAGTGGTCGCCTTGAGAAGGAGCTGTGTCTGTCTTTTGGATTCTGTCTGTACTAAAAACGCTCCGCTCCTCAGCCTCTTGATGGATCTGAGCGATCCTGCCAGACACTGAAAGCCCTTCTGGACAGCGAAGGGGCTGAGAGCCGACAAGGGCTTGTCGTCATCAGCGCCCTCCATCACTAGCCACGATGGCCAAAAACCAGAGGTCTCGAGGTCGTCCGTTCCCTGTCGTCGTCTTTTTCCGAGTTTGGGGGGGGTGTATTTGTTTAGGATTCATGTTGAAAGAAAAATGTGAATTCATCCCTCCCTTACCCACCCACCATGGGGTCCAACTTAGGGGCCAGGGTCAAGGGAACACCAGCTTGACCCCTTCCAGGTTTCGGGAGGGATATACAACCAGCAGCCCAGCTCCAACGTGCTCCCCCCCGATCATGCCCAGCTCCCGGGGACAGAGAGCCGAGCACTACGGGGGTTACCTTCGTCAGCCACTAAACTGCCAGTCTTGACCCAGCCCCACGAAGGGGTAGCCGATTGACACACACGGGCCAATGTGTGCCGCCTGTCTTAGGAGAGGTCCGAGCCAAAGGGATGTGTTGAGAGCAGCGTGCTCTCTCAATCCCCAGGATCTCATTCCCCTCCATCACAGGTCGCGCCGCACGGCAAACACGGCGGGCCTAAAGAAGGCCGCAGAGAAAAAAAGAATGTGGAAAAGAAGGCTTGATGGGGAGCTGAGGACAGAAAAGAGGCGGTAAAAAGAAGAACAAAGGATAGCGAAAGGGACAGTGGGTCACGTTTAGTTTGGGCCTCACTCACGACCTGTTCGGCATGGGAAGCCCTATCAGGGGCATCAGTACAAAACCACCACTTATTCAGCCCTAACAGCTACGATGGCTATGTAGGCTGTCAATTAAGACCTGGGACCAGAGCACCAAACCCCAAGAAGCACTGATGCCCCCGCCGACATAGCTCGCTCGATCACTGGCCACTAAGCCTCCCGACCACGACAAGGTAGTGACCCTCCCGGGAGTGGGTCAGGAGAACACCAGCCTGACCCCCTCCAGGTTTCGGGAGGATATTTTAACTTGAATGTCACTCTAGGTCAGTCTAAATTTTATTACATAGTTTTGATTTGTGACCTGAGATAGGATTTATAACATTTGAACCAAACTGCAAATATACAGTGAATACAAGTTTCAGTAGCTCAAGGAGGCGTCACTGCGTTCGGACAAATCCATATACGCTACACCACATCTGCCAAGCAGATGCCTGACCAGCAGCGTAACCCAACGCGCTTCGTCAGACTTTGAGAAAAAAACAACAAAAAAAGATAAGCGTACATACATAAATAATAAAATACATACATAAATAAATAAATACAAATATATAGTTAATTGCTTCAACAGGACTGAGTGGCCAAATTTTATTTGCTGTGATATTTTGCTGATAACGATGTGAATTGTGGACGAGTGATAAACCAGCTGTATTGTGTCAAGAACACTGTATACCCATTGCGTTATGGGGTTCCAACCTTCTTTCCATGGAGTGATCACAATCATCTGTTAATTATTCTGTCACTAATGATAGTAATAATAACAAGAGAGGCAAAGCCTTCAACACTTACTTGTGATACACTTTTTAAAAAAATCCAAGCTTTTTTATGTATTGAGTATAATGCATTTACTGTTATATTTATATTTTTTGTATTCTCTAAACTTGGCAATTTGATCTGATATTCGACCCAACAAAAGATCTGTCATTATTATCATTTTTTGTTCAAACAGGAACTTCTTTTGCTAAGCATGGAAGTTTTGTTTATTGCAAACGTTTTGCTGCAGACAGTAAAACAAGGGAAATTACTCTGCTGGGGGAACTTAGTTTGCTTTAAACTGATCTTTCTCATCTTAAACATTACATTTTGAAATTATACTCAATACATAAAAAGCTTGGATTTTTTTTTTTTTAAAGTGCATCACAAGTGAGTCTTGAAGGCCTTGCCTCTCTTGTTTCAAAATGTAATGTTTAAGATGAGAAAGATCAGTTTAAAGCAAATTAACTCCCCTAGCATTACAGAGTAATTTCCCTTTTTTACTATCTGCACCAAAACGTTTGCAAAATAAATAAAACTTCCATGCTTAGCAAAAGAAGTTCCTGTTTGAACTAAAAATGATAATAATGACTGCTCTAGCTGTTGGGTCAGAATATCAGATCAAAGTGCCAAGTTTAGAGAATACAAAAAATATAAATATAACAGTAAATGCAGTTTGCATATAATTAGGCTTCATTCTTTTTTTTTTTTTTGTGCCCATCCCAGAGGCGCAATATTGTTTTAAACAAGATGACTGGAAAGAAATGAATTTTTCCTATTTTTATGCCAAATTTAGTGTCAACTGACAAAGTAGTTGCAGAGAAAATGTCAATGTTAAAGTTTACCACAGACACACAGACACACACACAGACAACCGAACACCGGGTTAAAACATAGACTCACTTTGTTTACACAAGTGAGTCAAAAATGAACATTTATATAGCGTCCTTTCTCTCCATGAACTCAGGGCACTTTAACCAGTTCAGTGCCAGATAATTTTGTAAATAAGTGCTCTCCCCTTGCCAGGGAATTTTGAGGATTTGGGGGTAATCACAAAAAATTCTAGCACAAAAGCTATGGGTGATACAGAAAGAAAGTAAACGTTTTTGTGAAGAAAAATTAGTGTAGATTCTGCTTCTGACCTCCCTTACCCAATTAGGTTGATTGTAGATAACTGTTCAGGCATGTCAAATCAAATCAAATTATGGTGCTTAGAGCCTCGCTGACCACTAAGGCCATCTCAAGGCTATCGCCATATTAATACCTACTACAAGGGTAAAAAAACAAACAAACAATAAAAACAAGTCACCACTTTAAGCTTACCACTCAAAGTTTAAAAAACATTCCATAGTTTAAAACCTTCAAATCTGATTAAAAATGTTCACTTCTTTCAAGAAGTCCATCAGCGCCCATGGAGGGACATCACGAAACAAGGTCTTCAGAGAAACCACCGTGTAATGTCTGTGTCTAATGTCATGCTGATCCCAACAGTCAAGAAGCACATGTTTCACGGTGAGAGGCTCATCACAGGGAATACATCGAGGGGCCTCTTCCCCCTTCAACAAGTAAAAATGAGAAGAAAAAAAAAGTGTGCCCCGCATGCAGTCTGCACAGCACAGACTCCTCCTTTCTGTTCTTCACCCCCGATGAGAGGGTCTCTTTTAGGTCTGGACGGATTTGGAACAGCTTGCTGTCTGTCTGGGTGTTCCACTCCTCTTGCCAAAGATCCTTAACATAAGTGTTCACCTTCTGCTTCATGTCTGTGTATGGTACGAAGAATCTCGATAATTCTTTCTTTGCAGCGTTCTTGGCCAGCTGGTCTGCCCTTTCGTTACCACAAATGCCAACATGTCCAGGAATCCAGGCCAACACAACCTCGTATCCTATCTTCGCTACGAGAGTAAAAGCTTTGTAGAATTCCAGCAGTTTGGGATGAGTCAGATTCCTGCAGGTGATCGCCTCCAGGGCTGACAAGGAGCCGGAAAAGATCATGAATCTCTTTTGTTTCGAAAAGAGAACCATTTTTACCACCAGAACCAGTGCGGTCACTTCTGCAGTGTACACTGAGCTGTCAGATAGGATGTGTTCAGTTGAGGGCTGGTCAGGAAAGGTGGGACAGAACGCAGATGCAGCAACTCCATCCTCTGACTTGGAACCATCAGTGAAGATTTTTTGGAAAGTGGGAAATTTGTGGCAGAGTTTCCGAAAAGTAAGTTCTGTAGGCCAGTGAACTGGTGGAGCCTTTACGGTACGAGGCCAGATCGAATCGGACCTCAGGTGTTTTAAAGGTCCACGGTGGGCTCTCGGGGAACTTGGAGAAGTCTGAGATGCCACCAACATCCAGATCAGCATTTTCTATGTGCGGTTGAATGTTGAGTCCAAAGGAGGGATGCAGTATGGGTTGTCTTTAAATTTCTTGTTGAAGGGATGTTGAACACAACGTCGTAAGCAGGGTTTTTGGGTTCAGAAAACAGTTTCAAGTAATAGTTTAGGGTCAGCTTCAATCTGCGGTTGGAGAGAGGCGGTTCCCCCGCCTCTGCATACAGGCTGTGCACAGGGGTGGTGCGGAATGCACCTAAGCTGAGACGGAGCCCTTGGTGGTGTGTAGGCTCCAGCAGTTTCAGGTAAGACGGTCTGGCCGAGCCGTACACTACACACCCGTAATCCAGTTTGGACTGGAGCAGGGCTCTGCAGAGGTGCAAGAGAGTTCTCTTATCAGCACCCCAGTCTGTGTGTGCCACAACTTGGATGATGTTCAGGGCTTTATGACATGATATTTTCTGCTGTTATATATGGCTGAGGAAGTTCAGCTTCTGATCAAAAACGACCCCTAAAAATCTGGCTTCCTTGACCGCCGAGATGATGGATTTTCCCAGACAGATTTCAGGGTCCAGATAGAATTGGCGAAAGTTATGAAAATGGATACACTCAGTTTTAGAGGACGAAAAGGTGAAACCATTCTCCTCTGCCCAACACTGAATTTTGTCCACGCAGAGCTGAAGCCGTTGCTGGATGCTGGCGTACGTGCTGCCAGTTGCATACAGGGCGAAATCGTCCACAGAGAGCTGTCCGATCCCTTCTGAACTGACTGGACAATGTTGTTTATTTTGATGCTGAAGAGAACCGGCGACAGAATGCTCCTTTTCAGAACGCCCAGCTCCTGCTCATAAATGTCGGACAGGGTGGGGCCGACCCTCATCTGGAATTGTCTGTCTTGCAAGAAATTGTGGATAAACTGGGGCAGGTGTCCTTGGAAGCCGAGCTTGTGCAGGTCTGAGAGGATTCCAAATTTCCAGGTAGTATCGTAAGCTTTCTCCAAGTCAAAAAATATGGCCACCACATGCTGTTTGTTTACAAAGGCATTCCTTACTGTGGTTTCCAGATGAACCAGATGGTCAACGGTAGACTGATGCTTGCGGAAACCACACTGTTCTTTCGCCAGAAGGCCGTCGGTCTCTAGTTTCCACATCAGTCTACCGTTGACCATCTTCTCCATCAGTTTGTAGATGCAGCTGGTCAGTGCTATTGGGCGGTAGTTTGAGGGGTTTGAGGGGTCTTTTCCCGGTTTTGGCACCGGGATAATGAGGGCTTTCCGCCAGGAGGGTGGAAAAAAGCCTGTGATCCAGATGTGGTTGTAAACTTTGAGCAGGGTGTCCAGACAGGTTTCGGGAAGATGTTTTAATAGTTTATAATGAACCTCGTCCATTCCTGGAGAGGAATCCGTGCAGGTCTGAAGGGCAGATTTTAGTTCATTCATAGTGAAAGGATGGTTGTAGCTCTCTGTGTTGCCAGAAGAGAAGTTGCAGGGCATTTTTTCTTTCAGGTTTTTGGTTTTGAGAAACAGAGCAGATTTGTTGGCAGATCTAGAGTTCAGTTCAATTGTGGGGGCTAGCAAATTAGCAGCTGCTTTCTTCTCTGTGATCAGAGTATCTGAGAACTTGAGATGGTGAAAATTTGGGCAGACGTTTTTGCCCTTAATTTTTTTTTAAAACCCTCCACACTTTCTTCTTGGGTGCGTTGGAGGTTAAGGAAGAGCAAAAATCTCTCCATGATTTTCTCTGGCTCTTTTTAAAAACATATCTGGCTTTCGCCCTCAGCTGTTGATGAGTTCGAACGCTATCGGTCTCCGGTCTCCGAAAGACGCACCATTGCGCTCTCTTCCGAGTCTTAGGGCATCCCGACATTCAGCATTGAACCAGGGCGTTCTTGGCATCTGAGGCTTGGAGGTAGACGATGGGACTGTTGCTTTGGTGCATTCTAAAATGATCCATGTCAGAGTGTAAGCAAGATCCTTGCTTTGTAAGACTGTTTCTTCCTGCAGCTCCACTCTTAACTTCGTGGTAAAAATTCCCCAGTCGGCTTTGTCATAGTTCAGGCGGTCCGGCAGAGAGTCACCTTCCACATCTGTGGAACGGAGGACGACAGGAAAGTGGTCACTCCCGTGCAGATCGTCGTGCACTTTCCACTCGAAGTCCAGGACCAACAATGGATCGCAGACCAACAGATCTAAACACAAGAGCTTCCCAGAAGACAGATGAAGGTAGGTGGGTGACTTGTCGTTAAGACTACACAGGTCCATATCGGAAAGAAGGTTTTCCAAAAGAAGACCTTGGGCTGATGTCACCTCACTACCCCAGAGCGGGGAGTGGCCATTGAAGTCGCCCAACAGTAAGAACGGTTGTGGGAGCTAGTCGACAAGGTTCATGAGGTCCTGCCTCAGAACATGGATGGAAGGAGGAAGATACAGAGAACAGACCGTGATGGTTTTCTTAAGTGTGACTCTGACTGCCACCACTTGTAAATGGGTGTTTAAAGGAACTGTACTATATAAAAGGGACTTATGTACAAAAAGAGCGACACCTCCTGTCAATCCCTCTTGCTTCGGTTGAGAGGGTTTAAAAATGGAGTTAAAACCTGAGAGAGATAAAAACTTGCCTTGCCATCTCTTTGCAGAGTCTCTTGCAGTGCCAGCACTGAAGGTTTCAAACGACAAAGCAACTGGCCTGGAGATTGGCATAAAAACCACGGATGTTCCAATGAATGAACGCCATTAAAAAGGTTAAAAATGAAACAGCAGCCTAATCCATTGCTACCTCCTGCTCCTCTGCTTGTGGTGGATCAAGGTTGGCCAAGACTACATATCTGTTTTTTGTATTCATCAAAGTCCTGTCCGATTTCGGCCAAGCCGGAATATCCACCACCTTGGCTTTCCTCGACCCCGTCGAGGCTGCAACCCTCCCCTCCTTGGGTTTTGGAGGTGCGGGGGGTTTCTAGGCACTCCCACCAGCCCGAGGGGCAGGCAGACAAGAGACGGGATGAGGAGAGAGGGGACAGGAGGCGGACACCATGCCTCCGCCTGAGGCTACCCCCCCTGCCCAGCAGCTCCTGAGGACCGCCGTACAGGATGGGAAGGGGTGGATACAGCACCTCCAACCAAGGCCAATGGTTTTACCAAAGTTGGTATGTAATCTGTCTGCATTCCTGTGGACGTCGTCTGGATCGCAACATCCACCATCCTGGGTCTGACAACTGATGCGTAAGATGGACCTGTCTTAGGCAATGTAGCCTCCACTAACTTACGGGCTTCAAAGAATGGGATTTTCTTCTCCGTCTTCACCTTCTGGATTTCCTTTTCTTTTTTCCAGGTGGGGCAGTCTTTAGACGAAGATGGGTGGCTGCCTCCACAGTTCACACAATGGGCTGGACTGATGTACTCGCCCTGGTGCACCACCTTTGAACAGGTGCCACACGCCTCTTCCTCCTTGCAGTGGTCCTGCACGTGTCCGAATTTCTAGCACTTGAAGCACCGTAGAGGGGACGGCACGTACAGACTTACATTCACCTGCAGGTACCCAACTCTTATGTCCTTGGGGACATTCGGGCAGCAGAAGGTGAGGAAGAATGTGTTGGTCGGGACTCTGTCCAACCCCTTCTGTACTGTCACCCTGTAGACATCTGTCACTCCCTGTGAGGACAGCTTGCTCTTAATCTCTGCCTCAGACACTCCTCTCAACTCAGAGCATCTGATGACCCCCTTCAAGCAGTTCAGTCCTTTGTGAGGGGAGACCTTCACCACCCTATCCACAAAAGTAGCCACTTTAAACAGAAACTGTGTCTGCCTCTTCGATGTCATCTCCACCAGAAACGTTCCGTTCCTCAGCCTCTTGATAGACTTCAATGCACCTGCCAAACATTGGAAACCTTTCTGGATGGTGAACAGGCTGAGAGCTGACAAGGGCTTGTCATCATCAGTGCCCTCCACCACAAGCCACGACGGCCAATATCCAGAGGTCTCTCCGACCTCCGAATCGGAGTCCGAGTCATTATCCGTTCCTTGTCTCCTCCTTTTTGCAAGTTTAGGGGGGTGTGACTGGATGGAAGCCATGGTTTTTTTATCTTTAATTCATCCCTCCCTTACCCACCCACCATGGGGTCCAACTTAGGGGCCAGGGTCAAGGGAACACCAGCTTGACCCCTTCCAGGTTTCGGGAAGGACATATGACCAACAGTCTTGCTCTAACACATTCCCCCCCAATCACGCCGAGCTCCCAGGGAGAGAGAAATGAGCACTGCGGGGGTTATCACAGTTAGCCTCTCAATTGCCCGTCTTGACCCAGCCCCATGTAGGGGTAGCCGATTGACACACACAGGCCAATGTGTGCCGCCTGTCTTAGGAGAGGTCCAAGCCAAAGGGACGTGTTGAGAGCAGCGTGCTCTCTCAATCCCCAGGATCTCATTCCCCTCCATCACAGGTCGCGCTGCACAGCGAACATGGCGGGCCTGAAGAAGGCTACAGAGAAAAAAAATGTGGAAAAGAAGGCTTGATGGGGAGCTGAAGACAGAAAAGAGGCGGTAAAAAGAATAGAGAATAGCGAAAGGGACAGTGGGTCACTTTTAGTTTGGGCCTCACTCATGACCTGTTCGGCATGGGAAGCCCTATCAGAGGCATCAGTACAAAGAAAAAAAAAACTAACAAAAAAAAACAAACCCACCACATATTCAGCCTGAACAGCTACAAGGGCTATGTAGGCTGTCAATTAAGATGTGGGACTAGAGCAGTAAACCCTCAGAAGCACTGATGCCCCTGCCCACATAGCTCGCTCGATCACTGGCCACTAAGCCTCCCGACCACGACAAGGTAGTGACCCCCCAGGAGGGTTGAGGCATGGGAAGTCAAGACAATGATTTTTGTGCGACAAAAAAATTCTATTTCCACCTCTACATAATAACATCCATAAAGAAAAGAAACAAAATACAGCAAGAAATAGCATGTCTATTGTCAGATTATACCTGTAGAAGAAATTAAAACAGGCTATAAGTTTATAAAAACAGCCATCCAAGTAAATCACTGTCCCAACAATGACAAAGGTGGGAAAAGTCAACGTAAAAGGTCAATCACTGTCTCAGAAACTGAGCTGGCAAGCTTTTTGACAGCTAAGAGCATTTGGGAGTGTGAGGGTGATGTTCTTTGATGACATTCACTCCTTTAAAGTTGCACGTGGGCTGATTAAAGTGTCTGCTGTGCATCCAGCTTGCCACCTCTTCAAACAAGTCAACCATCTGATTCAGAGAAAAAAAAAGCGTGAAAAACAAAAAGCATGTGTTTCACATCCAGTGCAGGTTTCACCCTGCGTTTTGTGAAAATCGTGGAACATTGGCGGTTGCCGATCCTACAGTCTGCATTGAAATGTGACCACACTCTTTCCTAAAAGCCACGCCCCCTTCATGAACTCTGGCTGACATTCGACCTATTGTCTTACATCACTCCTCTCCCTCTCCTCCCCTTCTTCCAATGCTCACTGCTCGTATTCTGTCAGTCATAGCCACTTGTTAAAAAAAGCTGTCTGATTGGATAGATGGACTGAATTACCTTAAAATGGGGCTGTCAGTTTCGTCACTGTCATGGTCAATCACCTTCGTTTTCAAACCAATCTTCAGACAAGAGAGATCCTTCTCCATCGTGAAATCTGTCCACAACCACAGGCAGAGCTTTCAGAATTGTGTAAATATGCGACTGAGACAATTTGCTTTACTGGACAGTTTTCAACGCAATGTTTTGCACATGATGCAATCCCCTTTTCCACACGCATATCACGTGGTCAATTAGCAAATTATCATCCAGTAGAAAGGGGTCTTCTACCTGATGAATGTTCATTTAAAAAGTATTTTTATAATCCAGACACATCAAACTAACTGTTCAGAGTCTGTTTATGTGAATTGAACCAAACTCCAATGAAGGAAAAATCAGAACATAGGCAGGATGTCAGTGGATGTCTTATAGGCACTATGACAATACTTTTTGTAGGACGTCTGCTGACATCTTATAGGCACTCTACTGGTTAAAAGAAAGATAAAAGTTACAAATTACATGAATCATTCATGACCACTCTTTCTCAAAACTCTCCCTAACCTGCCCCTGATGCCCTCTCCCTCTCTCATTCATCATGCATCGAAAGTGAGCTGACAAGGATAGTGTTGGAGAAAAATGAAGCTGAGAGTGCTTATAGACATGCTTTAAAAAGATGAGTTTTTAGTGAAGAGAAAAAGACAAAGATAGAATCAGAAGCACGGATATGATGAGAAAGGTTGTTACAGATATGAGGTGCAGCAAAAAGGAAAGAGTTCTTGTACTGACATGAGGATTGAGCGGAGAGTTCTTGAGGGAGAGTAAGCACTGATAAGGTCAGAAAGATAGACAGGTCCTGTGGAGTGAAAGGCAGAATAGCAGAGACACGCAATTTTATATCTGATTCTCACTTCAGTTGGGAGCCAGTGTAGAGTATGGAGGTGGAGAGAAATATGATCAGTATGGGCAGCATTGTTTTGAAGTTTTTTAATTCTCTGAAGAAGATTATGTGGACAGTCTATGAGAAGAGAATTACAGTAGTCAACTTGTGAAAGCACAAAAGCAGAAAGAGTGTTTGCAATTTCAATAGAAAGGTACTGACGGATAGAGATAATCCAAAAGAGTTCACAACTGACTGTGTATATCATATTGACTACCTGAGCATGCATGCTGATGTTCGAGTCAAGAATTACTCTGAGGTTCCTAGCTGATTTAGATAACTGAACTGTGGCATCACCAACCACAACAGGAGCAGGGAAAGAAACAGATGTGGACATTCTTAAAGAGGAAATTATAGCTTCAGTTTTGTCATCATTTAACTTTAGTTTGTTGAATGTCATCCAGGATTTAACATCATGAATGCAATATTGCACTGAATGAATCAGACTGTCTGTTTAGCTAGGTTCTGCAGGCTTTTGGAGCAGAGTATCATCAGCACAAAAAATGGTGAAGAACAGAATGGCCAGAAATGACACCAGAAAGAGGAGCAGAGTGCAGAACAAACGGAATGGGGTCCAGGACAGAGCCTTGTGGCACACCATAGGAGATCAGGGTTGAATCACACTTAAAGTTGTTGACAGAGACAATCTGGAAGCGGTTGGATAGGTGTGAAGAAAACTAATTCAGAACTCCTGAATGAATCCAAAATACATGTTCAAGTCTGGAAAGGAACATAACATACTATATTATACACTGATTGTAGACAGAGTAATCACATATAAATACTTTTAAAAGCTGAAACAATTATTGCTATAAACTTCTTTGCACACCCACTCACACACACACACACACACACACACACACACACACACACACACACACACACTCCCCAAAATGATACACATCTTCCATACACTATTCAATATACTCCTACCATCAGGATCATATCCTGATGAATGGGAAATCGGTATATCTGTTCCTATCCTAAAAAGTGGAGATCCTTATAAACCTCATAACTACATAGGGATAAAATTAAACAATGCAATCACAATTTTGTTAGTTTTTTTGTTTGTTTGTTGTTTTTGTTGTTTTTTTTTTGCCACATTATAAATAATAGAATTGTAAATTACCTTGAACAAAATAAGCTTTTTTGCCAAGGAACAACTTGGATTTCGTAAATTCTCCAGAACTTCCAATCATATTTTTAACTTAAAAAGAGTTATTGATAACATAATCAAGCAAAAAAATAGAAGAGTATACAGTTGCTTCACTGACTTTTAAAAAGCCTTTGATCCTGTCTGGCATGATGGATCACTGTTAAAATGACAAAAATAGGAATAAGAGAGCACTGCTTTAATATAATAAAGGCTATGTATGATAATGCTACAAAATGTGCCTGAACAAATCATGGTCTTTCTCAATATATCCCTGCTAAAACAGGACGTCCTACAAGGTAATATACTCAGTCCTACACTTTTCAATATTCTTATCAATGATATCATTAACTCTCTACAAGATCCAGACTCTCCAAAAATCGAGTCAAGCCTATCTCAAGTACTATGTTTATACTGATGATATTATTCTGTAAACAACTAAAAATGGTTACAAACAAAATTGAACAGACTAAACAACTTCTGCAATCAATGGGGACTAAAAATAAACAGGAACAAACAAAGGCAGTCATATTCTCCAAACATGATCCTGTGCTTCCACACTTTTTCAAGATTGGAGAAGATATCAATTTGTATATAAAATCATTGAAAAGCAAAACACTAAAGATAAGTGGCTTCACTTTCTTAAATCTGTTCTTGTCTCACTTGATCACATATGGCTGAACCAGGGTACACTGTTGACAGATTAAAGTTTGCACTCTTAAAGAAACTTGAGTGTCAGTACATGAACTTTGGAGAAAGCAGAAAAATAAATCTAAGTTAATATTCCACAATAATGTTTCTAAAGAATACAGACTACAACCATATCTGATCTACTCAAGAAAAAATGAGCATAGAACCACCATGTGCAGACTTCACATAAGTGCACATGATCGCCACATAGAAAGAGGCAGATACACAGGTACAAAAAAACAACAACAACAAAAAAAAACAACAACAAAAAAACAAATATGCAAGAGTATGCAAAACCTGTGGTGTATTAGAAGATAAGTATCATTTTCTAGACAAATGTATTAGAATAAACATTTACGAGAAGTTTTGTTAACAGATATAAAGTCTGAATTTACAAATTTTGATGGTACGGATACAGTCAGTCAGTGGTGCAATTACGACTCTGTACAACCTTGACTAGCAAAATTCATGTATGTTTCAAAGAATATGTCAAGTTTTAATTAGAACACCTTACATTTAGTCTGGTTCGTTGTTGTTTTTTACCCTTTGTTGTTGTGTCTGTAAATCTTTTATTTACAGATTTCATGACACATAAATATGATTCTGATTCTGATATGATAAATATGATTCATAAACACACACACGCACACACACACAAACACACACACACACATGCATGCATGTACACACACAGCCCACTCAAACTCACACACACATGGATTCATATGTGCACTATCAAGAATATAAAAGATTAATTGATGGTGGTGTAAAAGTCTTCTGGGCATTTGATTTGAGTTTTGCAATCCTGTAATGTTGACCAGATGGCAGAAGTTCATAATACTTTGTTAAAACATGACAATGATCATTTACTCTCTACATCATTTACTGACCTTTAGTACCATTCATGTCTTTTGCAAACTGACTTGCCTCACTCTCACAACTTTTCTGCACACATCCACAACATCATTCTACACTCACTCACACCACACACCTAAAATTCCATACCAGCACATGAATGAAGCTGTCAGTATGGACTCAATGCAGCAGCAATAATAACTTTAAATAATCTTGAGTTTATACCAATATTCCTTAATTTTTGTGAACAAAAAATCATGACTGGCATTTCATATGTATATTGTCAACATTAGTCAAAAACAATATTGTCTAAATAGTTACCAAGTATTTATACTCACGGACTCTTTCAACAGTTTCACCATAAATCAAAAGGTTTGGTACAGGCAATGGGTCTTTTCCAAAATCTATTAACAATTCTTTTGTTTTAATAACAATAAGGTCCAAATAGTTTTCTCTGCAGGACTGGAACTTTCTTACTTCACTGAAATGGGCACTATCAGTCAGACATATCTTGGCAAAATCATCAGAATATTTTATGACAGGAGTTTCCTCTGTGACTGCAGTCACTGGTGCACAAAGTAAAGAGAACAGGGGACAGTACTTGCACCAGTAGATGTGGAACACTGAGCTTACAGACTGGAAATTGATGGACTGAGTACAAATACCTGTGTGTCATCCCTCAAGAAGCAACAGTGTGTTGAAATATAAGCATGAGTTCCCATGATAGAACAGAACTTATTCTGATCAAGCAGTACAACAGAACTTCAAGGTTAAAACAGTCTGTTTCACTGTGTCACAGTCATAAGACCACAGTGCACCAAACAAAGCAAGTCAGAAAAGGCAGCGCAAAAACAGTACCTAGGAAGTGGTCAATGAAATAAGAGACACAACATTGTAGACCTACAACACTTGTCCAGGAAAGCAATTTATGCTATTTTCTTTCAGTGCTACAAGATTGGGAGTCATTCTCTGAGCTGACAAGAAGTCCAAACAATAACCTACCTATATGACAGAGTACAAAAATATGATAAATCAAAAGAACAGTCAAAGGCACATATCACAGAGCATAGTAATGCAATATACACTCAAATGCTAGACATTGTCCTACCTTGCCAATGACGTCAACAAGTAAGCGAAGAGCTCGCTCATCATGAATCAAAGAATCTGTGTAAAACCTGCCCAGGTATTTTCTTGGTCCAGTGTCATTGTCCACCGCACACAGGTCAGGACGCACATTGAAGCCATGCTCTATTCGACCCAGAGTGAAGGGAAATGCGCCTCCTGAACACACAAACTATAAGTGTACACTGTCCTTTTCCATCCCCCAGCCCCCTCCAACACAGGCCTAAACACACAAACATAAGGTGAAATTTTAACAAACGATTATTGCCCCAACTATCAATATGAAGCCGAGAACATCAATAAATAAACAAGAATAGCATCTTCAGCTCCTTCAAGGCACACAACTTCAAACCATGGCTACTTATCGTTTCCTATTAACCAGCACACAGGTAAATAACAGCTATACACTTCTAATGTTTGTGTTTGTGTTTCTATGAACTCATGATGGGGAGGATTGAGCAACATGGTTTGAAGTTGTGTCCCTTTAAACCAGAATGGGTTGCTCTTCTTGTTTCTGTATGTATGATAGTCAGTCGTTTTTGCCTATGACCATTAGAACAGCAGAGGAGGTAACTGCTGTCGTGACTATCTGGGCTAGAATTTGATTATGGTGGAGAGTGTCTCACCCAAGTTACATCCCCATTCTCTTGGCCAAGAAGGTTTTAGGACAGCTGGTGCTGGGATGGTTCCCAAAGGCCAACTCCCTCCGAAGGCTGCAGTACTAAGAGCCAGTGCAATTTTGCCTCCTAGTTTGACAGTCATAGTCCTTCACAAAAACTAAGCTGTAAGAGATTTCCCATTGCACTGAAAAAAACATTGATAATACAGCTCACACTCTGCTGTTGGCCCAACTGAAAACTTATGCCAACCTGTGATGTATGCTTGTACACACTGGCCAATGGTCTTCTTGTTTAGCATCATAAGGATTACAACTTCAGTAAAGAAATATTTTGAAAATCTTTCTTTTTCAATGCATACTAACACACACAAGCACATGCACACAAACACTGACACATATAAACATACACTCATACAAACATACACACACAGAGAGAACACATGAACACAGAAGATACATGCACACATAAACACATACACACACATGATAATAAAAATACACACATGGATGTGATCATTTACCTCCATGAGCAAAGCAGACTTTGAGTTTGGGGAATCTCTCCAGCACTCCACCAAACAGCATGGAGACAATGGCTGTTGTGGTTTCTGCTGGCATGCCTGTACACCAAAAATGGGCATTTTTCAGTGTGGTTTCTGCTGGCATGCCTGTTCACCAAAAATGGGCATTTTTCAGTGTGGTTTCTGCTGGCATGCCTGTTCACCAAAAATGGGCATTTTTCAGTAAGATTCTAACATTCAAGTCACATACTCCTCTTTTGTCAAACAAGCTATTGTTCATTCCCTTTTCAACCCCTTTCAATATGTGCCAAATCTATCACTGATATCTTGGATATCAAGCACAGTACCTTCTGTCAGAGAAAACTTCCAGCAAGAGCTCTGCCCTTCTTTGTCAACACTTCATATCTCCCTTCAGTCAATGACAAGGTTGTCAACACCAGCACTTCCAACAATGATGGGTTATCTCCATTGTTTGGCTCAGTTCATCAGCCTTTTTACATCAGATCTGATAACCAAACACATTACAGTTCAGACTACATGAAGGACTTTGATCATTATCATCACAGTAAAATTTTGTGACAGACTTTTGCAACAGACTCAAAGACAATAGACCGCTAGAGAGTTCCATGCTAACATGACTTATAGAGGCACTTTACATTATCTGTGCTTTCGAAAAACAAGCAACAAAGGCGATCATGAGAGGAAGAACATGTGAAATAGCAGCCTTTTTTTTTTCAATACTTTTTGCTTCATATTTTGTTTTATTCACTGTGCATATGATGGCACTTCATTAAACAGAGTTTGTATGAAGCATGAAGGCTTTCAAATAAAGAAATGGAGGACATCACATGTTTGCTGCTTTTGCCTATGTCAATCGCCTTTGGCACTGCTCACAATTTCAAGTAAAAGTTAGATGCACATGCGGAAGATCCAAGATTGCTGTGGAACTCTCCAGCTTTTTTTGTTTATGGAAACAGCTGTTCCACAGATATACTTTTTAAAGTAAACTATTGTTGAGAAAAAGAGGATTATAAAACAGGAATGACAATGCAATACTTATCTTGCTGTTAATACTTTTGCCAAGAGGAGACAGGGCTGACAGAAGAGGGTGCTGGGCTATGTTACCAGTATCTTCTTGTAACAACTGATTTTTCAGTGTGAAACACAGTTTCCTCTCCTTAGGTCAACATGGTGCCCCAGTGCACAACCACCCTTTCATTTTTTCCTGCATTTGTTTATTTCTTAAAATAGATGTTCCTGCCTTGCATTGTCAGGAATAATGCCATGAAGTCACTGTGGATTCTTAAACATGCACCAAACACATGCCGCACAAAAGACCTCTCTGTTTATCATCTCATTATAGAGTAGCATCTGGACCACAACTCAAGGTCCTGTGCAGGACAAGGAAAATCCCATCTTTGAAATGGAACATCCCATTTTCTATGAAAACGAAAATCTCATCTTCCAAGAGAACAAATACCCCATCTTTCAGAAGAAGAAATATCCCATCTTTCAGGAGAAGAAATACCCCATCTTTCAGAAGAAATGTTTCAGGAAAAAGCCCACCTCTCAAAAGAAGAAAAATCCCACCTTTCAGGAGAAGAAAAATCCCCTTTCAGAAGAAAAATCCCACCTTTCAGGAGAAGAAAAATCCTCTTTCAGAAGAAAAATCCCACCTTTCAGGAGGAGGAAAAGCCCACCTTTAAAGAGGAGGAAAATCCAAATCCCACCTTTAAGGAGGAGGAAAATCCCACCTTTAAGGAAAATCCCACTTTTAAGGAGAAGGAAAATCCCACCTTTCAAGAGAAGAAAAATCCCAGGAGAAGGAAAATCCCACCTTTAAGGAGGAAAATCCCACCTCTGAGGTGAAGAAATATCCCAGGAGGAGGAAAATCCCAACTTTTAAAAAGGAGGAAAATCCCACCTTTCAGGAAAATCCCACTTTTAAGGAGAAGGAAAATCCCACCTTTCAGGAAAATTCCACCTTTATGGAGGAGGAAAATCCCACCTTTCAGGAGAAGAAAAATCCCACCTTTCAGGAGGAGGAAAATCTGAAGAAAAATCCCACCTTTCACATGTGACACAGACCTGCACAATGGACCTGCCATGGGCATTCTCTTTTCAAGGATGCTGTCACCTGCTTTCATCTTTATAATCTTTCTTTTTTTTTAAAATTCAAACCTGCGTACAATGTCAACTCAGCTTTGAAATACTCATCTCAATTACACTGTCCAACTTTGATCTACAACTGGACTGGATGTATCTCAAAAGTGTGGAGTACTTCCATTCTGCGGAACAAAAAAGGCCGTAGACAACAGGTGTGGCATTAAAAACCTTGTCCGTTTCTTTTTTTTTTGTTTTTTGGTAGTCTTAAAAAGAATGATGCTAAATTAATTAAAATATTCAAAATATTCAATCCATAGGTAAAGAAATAAAAACACAGTGTCTAACACAATATTTGAAAAGCAAGATAGACTGTAACTAATGTAATCAACAATGATTATGATACACAGTGAAAGTTATATTTCAGAACTGGAGCAGACTGTGCAGTTTATAGTATGAACATAGGCTTTAACTGCTCACCAACTAGCCAAGGCAGCCAGTATTTTTTCATGCGGCCCCCTTGTTCCATATCCCACGGATGGACAAAGATGGCCATCTCGTGCTGCTCGGCTGCCTGCACAGTACAGCATCAATTGCTAACAATTCTTTCAGGATAAAATAATTCAACCATAAATGCATAGCCTTTGACAGTTCTGGCATAATTCATATCATTCTGCAGATGTATCACTAAACTACACATTTCTCTATCATTTCGTTTAAGACATTTAAACAAAAAGTAAAAACAAAAATGGCAAAGCAGTGATTGTTCGTGTGTGTGTGTGTGTGTGTGTGTGTGTGTGTGTTTGTACCTGCATCATGCTAACACAATCTTTTATACTGACACAAGCACAATGTAAAACATGTCTTTCAAGATACATTTTGCTAGTTACCTAAAAATCTTCTGGAAATAATCTTAAAATCAAGAGGGAAATATTAATAGAAAGAGCAGCAAAACTAGCGTTATGCTTTCCCTATATACTTTCTTCTTTCCATAAAAGATTGAGATTGGTTTGATCTGAACGTTTATACATTAACAAAGAATGGCATGATTTACAGTGTTAAATTAATTATAAAAAAAAAAAAAAATCAAACACTTACGGCAAAGACGGGCAACAGTTCTTCAGCATCAAGATTCCACTCATTGATGTGAGACCCTATCTGCACTCCTGGTAATCCTGAAATCACCATAACAAATAACAAATCATACACTGTAGTCCCTTTCCAGCATGTGCTGAACTGGACCAATGCTGGAAATGTTATGTATATGACTTTCTGTCAGTTCACCTGTCATCTAACAAGAAGCAACATTCCCAAAACTGTAAGTGAAAAAAAAAAAGATTGCCAAAAGAGAAGTATTTCACAAGGAATAAGTACTTTAGAAAGGAAACTGTTTGAGCAGCCCAAATCAGGGGCACTCACAGTGGACAAAGAAAACACTTGAACAGCACCTCAGGAAAACGTATTCTGATCCACAAAGCAAGAAACCATTAGATCTCAAGGGTCTGGTCAGAAACCAGAGAAGAAGTTCAGCGATAAACCACCAACCCTTGAGGAAGTACAGAAAGTGGTCAAGAAAGCCAGGGCCAACTCATCACCAGGGCCAAACGGAATATCGTACCTGCTGTACAAGAAATGTCCTAAAGTCCTTGATTGGGTCCAAAGAGTGATAAGATCAGCATGGAGGAACCTGAAGATCAGCGACCAGTGGATGATAGCTAATGGCGTGTACATCCCGAAAGAGCAGAATTCAAGTACCATCAACCAGTTCAGACCAATATCGCTCCTGAATGTGGAAGGAAACATCTTCTTCTCTGTCATGGCTGCAAGACTGACAAAATACCTCACAGAAAATGAGTACCTGGAAGTGTCAGTCCAGAAAGGCGGCATCCCAGGAGTTCCTGGCTGTGTAGAACATGCCACAATGATTTGGGATGCAATCCAAAGAGCAAAGGCAGAGAAAAAGAACCCTGACATGGTATGGCTGGATCTGGCAAATGCGTACAGGTCAGTTCCTCATAACATGATCCAACTGGCTCTCGAGATGCACCATGTACCAACGGACATCAGGGAAATGCTGAAGAAGTACTTCCATGGCTTCTCAATGCGGTTCACCACCAAGGAATACGCGACAGATTGGATCAATCTGGAAGTGGGCATAGCCATCGGCTGTGCAGTTTCTCCAATCTTGTTTGTGCTGGCAATGGAAGTGATCTTGAAGGCTTCAATGAAGGGAACAGATCGAGCCAACCTTGGTAACAGATACCAGATACCTCCTTTGAAAGCTTTCATGGATGACAAAGCAGTCCTTTCAACAAATGAGGATGACACCCGTAAAATATTGAAGTGGTTGAACGAGCTAGTTGCTTCAGCCAGGATGAACTTCAAACCAAAGAAATAACGGAGCCTCTCACTGCGTAAAAGAAAGGTAGCTGAAACGGTCACATTCACTGTAGCCAACCAAGCCATTCAAATGGTGTCAGATGAACCAGTCAAGAGCCTTGGAAGACGGTATGATGAGTCCCTGAAAGACAAAAAGAAAGGAGACCAAGCAGACAGAAGAAGGCCTGCATATCATAGACCAGTGTGGCCTTCCTGGCAAATACAAAGTGTGGTGCCTACAGTCCATGCTGATACCAAAGCTCCTGTGGCCTCTCCTGATATATGATATCAGCTGTAGCACAGTCAAGTAGACTGAGGCAAAGATCAACAAATACACACACAAATGGCTTGGTGTCCCATCTGGTCTCACTGATGTGGCACTCTACTGTCGCCAAGCAAAGCTGAGGCTACCTCTGAAGTCCCTTGTCGAAGAATACAAGGTTGGGAAGGTAAGACTTCTCAGCATGCTTGAAGACTCAGGTAACAGTATTGTGAAATCCAACCAACCCAAGCTGAAGATTGGCAGAAAAAAGACAGTATGGGAGGCAGTCAGTGCAGCGAAAGAAAGCCTTAAGACAAAGGAAATAATTGGACGCACCCAAAACAACAGACAGGGCCTGGGATTGACAAAGATGGAATGGTGGTCTGAGGCAAGGGGGAAAGCAAAAAGAGACATGATCATACAAGAGATCAAGAAGGAAGAGGATGATAGGAGTCCAGAAGGCAGTCCAGCAAGGCCAGTAGGAGCAGTGGACAACATGGGAAATGCACTCCAAAGGAGCCTCAGCTGGAGCGACATGTGGAACATGGCCCCTCTGAGGGTCAGCTTCATCCTAAGATCTGTGTATGACCCCCTTCCCTTGAATACAAACTTGGTGAAATGGGGGAAAGCAGATGACCCTGCGTGCCACTCTGACATGGCAAACAAACAGTGGAACATGTCCTCTGCTCATGCAAAGCGGCGTTGAGCCAAGGATGGTACACATGGAGGCACAACCAAGTGCCAGAAGAAATTGCAAACATGGTGAGCACTGTCCAAGGAGCACCAACACAACCAGAAGTTTCAGCAGAGTTCTGCTCGGCAGAAGGCAATAAAGTCTGGCCAGGAACAGCATCCAAAGTTTCCAAAGCATGGAAACGTGGGCTGCTTGATGGTGCCCAAGATTGGGAATACACAGTTGACCTACCAGAGGGGAACACCCGGAAATCATCAGCAAGAGCGGCATGAGACCTGACATAGCACTCCAATCCAAGGCAATGAAACAAGCGATTCTGATTGAGCTCACTGTGCCATACGAAAGCAGAATGGAGGAAGCCCACATCTACAAGACCAAGAAGTATGCTAGTCTAGCCAGCAGCCTGAGAGAATCTGGCTTCCAAGCCACAGTCCTCACCATAGAGACTGGTGGAAGAAGGTTTGTGGGCGCATCTGCCTACAGTCTCATGAAACAGCTGTTGATTTCTGGCAGAGAGAGGACATGGGCTCTCAAGGCAATAGCAGAAGCAGCAGAAAAGAGTTCCAGCTGGATCTGGTCACAGAGGAATGAAAGTAAAGTTTTTAAGGATTAAATTTCCCTACTCAAACTAGGCGTACGATGGCTCAGAGGTTAAAACATCTGCCAGAAAAGGTGACTCAGTCCTGAAGTGGTGACCACCCTGGAGGCACGGGTTAGAACCTGCTGAGGACCAGGAAAAGAAAAAGAAAAAAAAAGGCAGCAAAACAAGGGCATCCAGGAGTCATGACCTACGTGTGGCCCGGCCCCCTTAGAGTGTAAGGAGTTAAGGGCTGAAACACTTGACTCAGGTGGGCTTTTTATCTGAAGACCTTGTACTGTCCAGCTCTCCCTAGAATTTCTTATCACTTTAAGAGAAAAGGCACATAATTCAAACCATTGCTTGAGTCTGGAAGTCAGGAGCTGCTGGCTTGAAGGGTTGTCAGAAGGCATAGTGGCAGTTATTTATCTGGTTGATATCAAACATCCTGTCTCCCTTGTTGGGGATCCAGCAAGCTGGGGAGAAGGGACTGGAGGGGGGTGTCAAGGAGGGTACAAGAACAGGATGACTGCCATTTGGTGTTGTTTGCATTTTATTTTGTTCCTTTTTCTTTCAATAATCAAACTTCTTTTTTCTTCCAAATCAAGCCATTATTTTAAAAGTACATTTTGAAATTTCAGTTGTCATACCATAGCAAGTTGAAAGCACTGCAGAACAGACAACTGTGGAAAAGTCTATATGTCTAGGTGATGGCACAATATTGGTTTAAAAAACTCTGTGTGTGCGTGTGTGTGAGAGTGCGTGCATGCGTGCGTGCGTGCATAGCGCGCGCGCGCGCGTGTGTGTGTGTGTGTGTGTGTGTGTGTGTGTCTGTCTGTCTAATCTGTTTGTGTGTGTCTGAGTCTGTCTGTGAATGAGTAAGTGAGAGAGTGTATGTCTGTTTCCTGTGTTTTGTCTGTTTCGTAGGCTGCTTGATTTGCTTTCCTTCTTTCACTTTGTTTTTAAAAAAAGGATGTTACACAAACAAATGGACATATAAATAAGCAGGAAATGAAGGAACATCCTGAATAAATGCGACAGAAAAGGTTGCATCACAACAAACATCAAAATTGTATTAGGTCCCATTTTCATGCTCCCTACACGAGGGTAAAGCGCTGTAAAACACCTTTTTCTATCACATTATTGCAGAAAGTTTAATCATTTCGATGTTGTTCCCAACATTCCTCGGAAAAGATTTGGGTCAAGTCTTGGTATATATTTCTCTTTGAGTTATACACATTGCCTTGATTTTATTGTTTGCTATTGATTCCTATGCTGAATTTGAGGTTGATGCAATGCAATGATCTGTCATGTCAAAAACAATAAATAGATGTCAGTTACAGTGTCATCACTACCAGTGTCTTTACTGATACTATTGTCATTATCATGATCATCACTGATGTCATCTCCATCTTTCTCTTTCTTTTCGTCTCTCTCATTCTTCTCTTTCTCACGTTTTCTTGCAAATGAAAGAAAGTGCAGGAGGGAAATGATCACGCTTTCTTGCAACCCCACTGTTTTTTTGTAAAGTGAGGTGGCCCCAACGCTTTCCTTCAAAGTGAGAGAAATCATTGGATTGGAAGAAAGTGTGGGTTAAATGGGGCACAGCAGATAGTGGTGAGTACAACTAAATGGTGAATCAAAACAGACACTGGTCAACTCTATGCACACTGTCACTGGAGAGGGTGTGAAAAAGTAAGCATTCAAACAATATTTCAAAATCTGAAAAGAAAACCCAACATGCACAAAGCATTCATTACATGCACAGAACATGCTGAGATACAAAGCAAAGAGACCCACCTAACTCATTCTTGCAGCGGAGCAGTTCTTGCACTGCCAGCTCTGGTGCCTGCATGGGAAGAGTACCCAGGCCGATGAAACGGGATGGATATGTCCCCACCACGCCAGCAATGTGATTGTTCAAGATCTGACTCAAATCTTGAGTGTCCCTGGGCTCTGCCTGAGAGACACATCTGTCACAGCATCTACCATGCATATGAGGTAATGTGTGTATCTCCTGTTCTTTTTTTGTTCTTTTTATCATCACTCCACTCACAGATTTTATATAAAAAGGACATAGTGTCCAGCATGCCCCGCATCATATGATTTTTTAAATATCACCATAGCCTCTTTAATAGGAAAAGCAAGAATTCAAGTCAACAAAGAATTTCATTTGCTGGGTGTTTCATCATTTACATGTGTGTACATAAACATCAGTATGTTTTGTGTATGTGCATATATGTGCTTATGCATGTGTGTATGCATATGCACACAGATAAACACATACATGATGTATGTGTCAGAATACATGCATGCATACACATCCATCATAATTTTATGTTGGAAGCTGGCAAAACTAAAGATATGAAGTCAGAAACTGACTGTGTGGGAGTTTCTGCATACTCATTCAATGATATTGTGAATCCTTATGTAAATATAGATGACTGAATGTTATTTCATGTCTGAACTGTCCCACAAAATTGAAATGTGTGTTGTTACTTGAAACGTATTGTGTGTTTATTTATACAAAGAGAGAAATTTTCTTGTGCTTGGATGGTTGTTAAATTAGCTGATTATGATTGATAATGTAATAAATGTCTCTGTGTGTGTCTGTATGTGTTTGCATGTATGTGCTTGTGTGTTCGCATATGTGTGTGTCTGTGTATGCCTTTAAGTGTGTGTGTGTGTGTATGTGTGTGTGTGTGTGTGTTGTGTGTTGTGTGCACAAGTGCATTCATACATGCATGCAAGCAAGTGCTTGGATGTGTGTGCACATCTGCCCATATTCATGTGTTTATATGTTCTGTAGAGTGCAGACATGTGTGTTTCATTTTCCCTGAGTGATTGATATTGTTCTTTTTCAGTCATGAAAGCTCTCAATCACTACTTGTTGAGTGTATGACATCAGGTCTTAGCTCACCCAGTAGTTGAACATGACAGGAACTGTTGACAACACTTGTACAGAAACACCTGGAACACACAACTCAAGACATTGAATCTCATCCCCCCCCCCCTTCCCCCAAACACAAAGATTTTGAATGATTATTCATTGCTTAGAATGTTTTCAGAAATTTTAAACTCCAGTCCACTTGGTATCTTCCTTTGATGCATTTCAATTAATATCATTATTTTATTTACATTGTTGTAAGTTAATACTTGTTGATGTCATAAGTTAACACTTGTTGATATACATACAACTAATTTCCCTCATATAACACCTCATTCATTATTGTATTGTATTGTATTACTTTTTGTCACAACAGATTTCTCTGTTTGAAATTCAGGCTGCTCTCCCCAGGGAGAGCGTGTTGCTACACTGAGAGCAACGCCCTTTTTCTTCTTTTTTCCTGCCTGCAGTTTTTATCTTTTCCTGTCAAAGTGGATTTTTCTTCAAATTTTGCCAGGGACAACCCATACACACCACCATCTCTTTAAACTTTTTATTTCTTATAATAGACTATTTTCATTTCCTCTAAAACATACTTTAACACTGTCCTACACTAATATTCACAAGCATTCCCTCCCTTTCACCCACTATCTCTCTTCTTTCCATCTAATAACATTCATAGTGAATAGACGTTAAACTGAAGATCACATACACACACACAACTGTATGTCTGCTCACATGCAGTCTCACACACATGCACACACATGCATGGGTGTAACAGTGTGAGTGTGTGAGTCTGCTCATGAGAGTGTGTGTGTGTGAGAGCATATGTTTAATACACATGGAAAATGCTGAAGGGCCTTACAGCTTTCAAACAGTAATCAGCAGCAGGAGAGCAGTACACCTGTGAATCAGTTGGTGTTTGACTTGAAAAGAAGAAAGAGTTCTGTCTGTGTTCAAGAAACTGGTTCTGTCTCAGGTGAGCGATTGTAGGGATTGTTGTTTGTTTGAAGGTGTCTTTATTCAACTCATGAATGGGCAAAAGTTTACTTGTGAAGTCTGTTGTATTCAATTCATAAATAACCAAAAGCAAATTGATTGCATGCGAAATTGTAGTATTGAATATGTTATTCCAAACAGTTTTATTGGAAAGATTTCCTGATTATGGTTTCAAATGAAGTTTGTAAAATACGAATAAAGTTGGTGTTTGACTTGAAAAGAAGAAAGAGTTCCATCAGTGTTCAGCCAACTGGTTCTGTCTCAAGTATCCATGTTACATGTGCACACACACACACACACACACACACACACACACACACACACACACACACACACACACACACACACACACACACACACCTGTAGCATCCATTTCCTTCAAACGTTCCTGGGGACACCAACAGTTTTCATCAATTTCACGGAACAGTTTTCCATCTTTCATCATCCTTGATCTGCCACTTGGGGGGTGAGACAACTGAATAAATCCGCCATACCCATACCTCTGAAAAACAGACAGAATGTCACATTTGTTTTTATTGATGCTGAGTGAATTCAACATATCCATACCTCTGAAAAATAGAATTCATGTCACATTTGTTGTCAATGAAACAAACTATATGCCGATAAAAGCATGGATTCATGTGTTAATAGTGTGCAGGTAGTGTCACCTACACGACCCCCACTCTGTCTCCCTTCCCTCAATCATCCCTTCACCCCCACCATACCACCTTCTCATCTCTCTCCCCCACTCCTTTGAAAGTTCATCCTTTGAGGTTGTGCTGTTAACACCCATGCTGATGTGGTCTGTTCACTGATTGCTGTTCTATGGACTGTACACAACTTATGCTAATAGGGTTTTTGATCTAACGAACATGTCAGAAAATTTGTGCTAGTGCTCATTATGGTCGGAACATTTCTGTAGGGTGGTCTGTCTATTAAGTCACCCCCATCTACCCCTCACACACAGTTGGGGCAGGTAACACCATTTTAGTATCCTGTCTAGGGAGAACGTTATGCTAAATTCATCTTTGATTGGGCCCGCTATCATACCCAGAGCTGTATCTTCCTCTCCCCATCCCCTCATCTTACCTTTCCCCTCCACTCTCCTTGAGACATAATGTGTTAAACTTGTTGTCGTGCAGTATAGCTGTAGGTTTTGAATTGTAGCGAATCAGAATTGCTGGAAAGAGTGAATCAAAATGTAATAGTGAGTGTGTCAATTAGTCACTCAGCGCAACTAGGACAGGTGAAGATTTGCATTTTGTTCAACCAAATGGGGCGTGTTGTTTGCAATTAGTATGCACAGTATGTCGGATGGGATAAAACTATTGTACACAACAATTTTGTAGTTGTCTTGTGTTTTTCCCCTAACACACACACACACACACACACACACACACACAGAGGATATACATTACATATATATATATATATATATATATATATATATATATATATATATATATACGTATATACATATCCTCTTTGTGTGTACACACACACACACACACACACAGATTCATTTCAGTTGCATGACATTTCACCCATTGAAGCTTTGTGACTGACATACCAAAGTGTCCCATGTTCAGTGCACCTGAGTTTGGGTTGCCCCATTAAAACTTTTTTCTATTTTTAAAGTTGAAATGCTGCAACCTCATCCACATCATCTCCTTTCCCTCCCCTCTAAAATAAAGTATTCACTGAACACTTCTCATATCTGTTAGCAATTTGACATGATCCAGCAAAGACAGTCAAATTCTTTTAACAAAAGTTGAGTAAGGCCTGACCCCTGATCACATCTATAGATCTTTACCAGCTTCTTTAGATTGTGTGCTCTAAGCAAAGCACTGATCATATACAAGATGTTCCTTTTCTCTGCATGGGTTATGTATATAAATATATATATATATATATATATATATATATATATATATATAATAAACCTTAAAAAAACTGGAGAAAGACTTTTTTTTAAAAATATTTATAAGCATGTTCATGAAGACTGTATACAACTTTTCAGAATGTGTTTATTGACATACTATATATAGTCTTGACATGACAGCAATTCTAGTAGATAAACTGCCATCCTTGATCTCAGAAACATAGATCTATATACGCATCCAACTTAATTCACAAGCTCACAGGCACATGAATGAAGAATCATGTTATGTTATGGTGACAAGCATGTTATGGAATTACTCTTTTGTCACAACAGATTTCTCTTGCGTGAAATTCAGGCAGCTCTCCCCTGGGTAAGTGCATTGCTGCAGTTAGAGTGCCACACTTTTACTCTTTTTTTTTCTGCTTGCAAGTGTATGTTTTCCTGTCAAGTGGATTTTAATACAGAATTTTAGAAAGAACAACCTTTACGTTGCTATGGGTTCTTTCATGTACCGAAAGTGAATGCTGCAAATATAGGATCTTGGCTTATCATCTCATCTGAATGACAAGCATCCAGACCACTACCCAAGGTCTAGTTGAAGAGGAGAAAATACTGGTGAGTATGAGATTCCTAGGTGGATGTGTTACCTCTAGGCCAACACTACACATTTGGAAGTAATTTTATAAAAACTGCAATTTCAAGGATTTATTTCATAAATAAAACTTTAAGTGCCATTACGCATATGACTTATATTGTAGATATTTGATGTGCATGTATTTTATTTCTTTCATCAAATATTCAAATGCATACAAAATTTTAAAAGAAGTTTAAATATAACAAAGAAAAGAAAAACCATTTTGGATTTTTTTTCTCCCTCTTATCTGTGCAGTAAATCATTCTGAAGCTTTTACTGCATTCCCATAAAATTTTATCCTGATCTTTTTTTCTTCATGATCCTACTTGAGGTTAAACCATGACAACCAACACATTCTAAAGGCAGAAACCAGCTGCAATCTTCAGAAACATTTCTTTCCTTTCCTATCTATCTCTGAACCTCTTTCCCAAATTCAGTATTGTTCATGTCTCAGGTTTCCTAAATCCATAAAGGAATTCAACTGGTACATGGCTGAGACTGGCTGGGAATGTACATGTTCATGTCTGCATATGGTTAGATATTTTGGCGTCAATAATTTGTTCCTGGGAACTTTGTGGACAGTATTTTGCATGGACTGGTGATTGCTCTGTGTGTGTGTGTGTGTGTGTGTGTGTGTGTGTGTGTGTGTGTATGTGTGTGTGTGTGTGTGTACTTTTTGGAAATGCCCCTTAATAATCAAACTTCTCTAGATTTATAACATTTGGCAAAATGGAATTATGGCTGACAGCTGTCCTTACAGCCTACAAATAAAATGAGATATGAACAATGTTCATGATACATTTGTGTGTGATTGTTCTTTAAATAATTTCAGTTTGAACAAGATTGGTTATTTTAAATGGTGACCGTTTGCTTCTTGTTATTGTCCTCGATCCATACCCCCGAAATGTTGTGAAAGGTAATAAATATTGTTCTCGGTGTGTGTGTGTGTGTGTGTGTGTCAAACTCTTCGGATGCGACTTGGGCATTCAACCAGCTGTGCAATGTTGACGTCACTCTCTCGCTCTCTTCTTTTCGATAAAGTATTTTATGTTCTGGAAATGCTTACACGCACCGCATTAAAGACTAGAACTGGCTGGGGAATATTGAGGTTCAGTAATTTTTCAGAATAATGTCACAGTTAACTGAGTTAACCTGTAGGGCCTTAATATTTCAGTCACAGCTGGCTGCCCTGCAGAGGGTTTTTTTTTCTTCTTCTTCCAAGGGCAGTCTATTGGGACTGGCGAACAAATCAGCGTACCTCTTTCAAGTCAGGCCACGTTTCGGGTAAAATATGGGTATGAAGATCAATCTTCATCTTGCCGCCGATCTTTTTCTTCGGTACGATGATGAACTGCACATGCAAAGCTTTCACACCTGTGACCTTTCCCTCGGGGTCAATCTATTCCGACCTTGAACTCACTGGCGCGATCTGCGCATCACTCTTTCAGAATATCCCAGTGCCCTTTCGCCAACTTAAAACAAAAACTTGACCTCTCAATTACCTTCGTCCTTCACTGACACGATTCAAATCCAATTATATAGTATTTTCAGCATCTTGGTGCAGCGGTGGGTGTGTGTGGTATCAACCAATGGAAATAAAGAAAGCATTAGAAATGAATGATTTTATCTTAAATTAATTTATACGAATTTCAAGTCTCTTTACTTATCGTCCTGCGTTTTCAATTAGATTACATTTGCAATTTCATTAAATAATATTTGTACAACATAAAATTAGTTGTAAAAAAATATATATAATATATAAATTAAAATTACAAATCCTACTAACGCATCGGTGGTCTAGTGGTAGAATACTCGCCTGCCACGCGGGTGACCCGGGTTCGATTCCCGGTCGATGCACTGATTTTTTTTTCCAACAGAAAAATGTCAGGTTTTGTTGAAGACAAACTGACTGGAATCCAAGTAGGGAGGCTAAAAGCATGTTTGGATGAGGCCTAATTCAGACAGTATGGAAGGCAGATGAAAGCGAAATCAACTTGACTGTGAAAAGAACAGAATATTACAAAATTTCTTCTTTGGAAATAAGTGAACCGGTATTTGCAAATCTGACACATGAACCCTGGCGCAGTAGACGTCAATTTAGCGTGGGAAAGAGAATACAGCTGGCTGGAGTATGAAGGTGGCAAAATGTAGTGCATCAGATAGTCATAAAGAGCAAAGACTGCCTGGAAGATGAAACTAACTTGTATCATTCTTGGTGGTCCTTTCTGAAGCCCAAGATACTTTGACAGTGCCTTGAACGCGAACAGCTTAGAGCCTGCGAGTGCAAAAGAAGTCCAGGACATACAGTAGTTCAGCAAAGGTTGGACACTGCATGAGTGTGAAGACTGAGATGGCTGATCATCGATATGGCTTCTGCACCTTAAATGTTTGCTGGAAATATTGTAATTTTCTGTCACTGGGTACAACATGAACACAAAATTATTGTGTATCTACATACAGCAGGTGACTGAGTTCTTTAGTTGATCCACCATGATATTCATGAGTCAGTTCTGCAATGGCCACCATGCCATTTGTCGAAGCGGCAGATCACAGATTGACATAAGTTTTACATTTGGGCCAACAGCAAAGTGAGAGCTGTATTATCAATGGTTTTTCCAGTCAATGGGAAATCGTTTACAGCTTAGTCTTTTGTGTAAGGACTATGACTCTCAAACTAGGAGGCAAAATTGCACTGGTTCTTAGTGCTGCAGCCTTGTGGGCTAGTTGGCCTTCGGGAACCATCCCAACGCCGACTGTCCTAAAGCCCTCTTGGCCAAGAGAGTGGGGATGTAAGTTGGGCAAGACACTCTCCACTATAATCAAATTCTAGCCCAAATAGTCGGAACAGCAGTTGCCTCTGCTGTTCTGATGGTCATAGTCGGACACGACTGACTATCATATATATATATATATATATATAGAGAGAGAGAGAGAGAGAGAGAGAGAGAGATACTGGACAGGTCAAACTCCAGACCTGGTGATGGAGCAAGTGATGAGTGGCAATAGCGCTGGTAGGGGCCGACACATAGTTGGAGGAGTTGCAGCGTACGTATTAGCTGTCCTCATTGACAGCATGTGCTGAAATGAACAGTACAATGCAAGCAGTCACAGGCCTACAGCAGTATTCCAGCAACCAGAATAAGGGAACATCTGAATCACTTGTGTGTGTGTGTGTGTGTGTGTGTGTGTGCGGAGTTTAACGACCTATCGGCAAGAAGCCCTTAATAAGGTCAAATTTTTCATAGCGGATGTCTTTCAGAGAGAGTCTTTTTTTTTTTCCTTTCTTTCTTTCTTTCTTTCTTTTTTTTTTTCTTTTTTTTTTCGAGGCTGGTTCTCGCGATGGCCTTTCTGTCTCTGCGGCGATGATCCACAAAGGGGGTGGCGCCCTGTTTTGATTGTTGTAGTGGGGGAGTCCTGGCTGGCAGTTCGAGGGGTGTCCTCGCTGGCTCCTGGCTCCTCTTTGGGGTGGTGGTATCTTCGGGGTTGTTCCTGGTTGTTTAGGTTGGAAGTGTCCTGTTCTATGTTCCCGTGGCGCAGGGGTTAAAACCATGAGGCTACGCCAGAGGACAGGAGCGAGTCAGTCAGGGTTCTCACAGGCCCAAGCCCCAAGGTGGGGTGGGGATGGAGAAATTCATCGAAACTGAGGTCATGGGTTTGCTTGTAAACCCATTGTGTGTTCAGTGAATCGGCGAGGGCCGAACATTTGCTGAATGCATGTTCAAGTGTGGCGTCATTGCCACATGCACACTTGATGTTAAGGATGTTTCTTCGGCATTGGGTCCTGATCCTTTTCAGGACTCTGATGTTTGTCCGGGGTAAGCATAGGCGTTCTCTCTTTCCCTTCGTCGGGAGGAAGAGCCACCCGTGTTAGTCCATCAGCCAGAAGGTTAATCGGTACCACTCATAGTGGCAAGTGTTATCATATATTTTTGGAATCGTCTTTGTTCCTAGATGTCAGAAAATCATGATAATGTTGTGAACGTGGCAGCTTTCTGCCTGTTATCACGTGATTTCTAACCCCACCCTACCGCGTCGAGAACGCACACCGTGATCAAGCTCTGTACTCCCAGAGCCTAAACCATTGAAGATAGAAAAACCATTATTGAACAAAAAAGATGTATAATAGCATGCTAAACAACTTTTGTTCTTATAAGTATATCAAATTATTATTTGTTCGTGAAATGCAGTGGCGTTTTGAGGATTTCATGTCATATTCACACAAAATTCGGCATGTCGTCTTCTGTCAAAGGTAAATCGTTAGATATAGGAAGACACTTTATGAAGCAAAAGGAAGTGCATGGGACTTGTGAACAACTTTTATTCTCATAACACTATCAAAATGTTGATCGTTTTGGAAAAGTAATCACTTTTGTGAGTGTCATCAAAGATTACGCAACACGACAAAATTTTCAGTTTGTGTTCTGCTCTGCCTAAATGTTTGCAAAGAAAAAAGTACTACTCAACAAGAAGATGTAGAATAGCACGCAAAACAACTTTTGTTCTTATACATATATCAAAATATTATTTTGTTCATGAAATGTAGTGCCGTTTTGAGGATTTCATGACAAAATTCACACAAAATGCGGCACTTCATCTTTTGTAAAGGCTACCTAGTAAGATATAGGAAGACATATTTAGAAGCAAAACGAAGCGTAAGGGACGTGTGAACAACTTTTATTCTCATAAAACTATAAAAATGTTAATCGTTTCGGAAAAATCATGGCTTTTGTGAGTTTCATCAAAAATTACACAACACGACAAAATGCCCAGTTTGTCCAAGTCGGTGTAATGCTCTGTCTAAATGGTTGTAGATGTAAATATACAGGTAACTGCTAAACAACCAGATGAAGAATAACACGCTAAAGAAAATTTGAGCAGAAATAGATGAAAGTCAAATTAAAAGATATTGCATTTTGACCATGGGCACACATGCAAACTGGGGGAGGAGCAAAACAGAGACAATACTTGAAGACCTAAATCTATTAAAGGTAAATCAAACAGCAACCCTTGTTTTTATCATTTGATATGTGAAATTATCACATATTCTTATGATATAGGGATTAACATAAAGAAAGTAAAGTCTATATTTTTCCTGTGTTTGTGTCTGTTTCAGACGGTGTCAGAGGGCAGTACTGACCACCAGAAGTACTTCTGATTGATAAGGATCCAGTACCATAATGGCAGAAGCTCCGCCTGAAGGAAGACCCGGATTAAAGTCTTCAGCTGACCACCAACAGACTTACAAATGGGATGAAAATGAGTCTCTGATTTCTCCAAATACATTCCAGTCATGGGAAACTTTGCTTGAAGCGGCTAAAATAAGGAATCATGTACCTGTGCTGGATGCTGCCAAGACGGTAGTTGGTATGGAAGTACCAAAAATAAAATGCCATAGGTACTGCAGAACTGTCTTCACTATGAAACATACTTTGAACAGCCTGAAAAGAAAAGCAGAGGAACCAGTTCAACCACGTGAGGAAGCTTCGCAGACAAAGCGGCAAAGTCGAGGACCATCTTCTACTTCGAGGGTTCTTCCAAAACAATGTATATTTTGTGAAAAGTCTTCGAAGTATTTGAAAAAATCCAGCACAAGAGAACAGTTAATACAGGCAAAAGAACTTCGTGTGGATAAAACACTACGTGACATTGCTGTGAAAAAAATGTGAAATGTGACACCAAAATAACTGCAGTGACAAACAGAGCTGAGGCACAATACCGTCGGACATGCTACAGATTATACACTAAAGAAACATGTAAAGACAGATTGCCAACTCAGAAAGAGGCTGATGAGGAAATGCCAGATGACAAAGAAAGGACGTATCAGAACGCAGAAGATGCATCGTATGCCTTGCTTTTCAAGCACATCAAAGAACTAATGGCACAGCCAGACGTCATTCCTCTAGTGTCTCTTACTGAGAAGTTGAAGATGTTCATGTCAGTGAATGGTATCAAAGACGTCAAAGATTCCACAACTAGACACATCCGTAGAAAGCTTGAGATTAGATTTAGTGAGGAGCTGTTTATGTTTCCAGATGAAAATGGAAAGATTTTAGTGATGCCAGTCACTCTCAGTCCCCACGAACTTGGCCGAATGTATCAGGCACTCAAAATACAGCTGGCCTTGTGGAAATCAGACAGCTCATCGATTGACAAAGTGTTGGATAAAGCATCTCTGCATCTTCGACAAGCAGTGAAAAATTCGCAGAACAAGTCACCATGGCCCATCAACCCCTCAGATTTGGACACAATGGAATCTGTTGGACCCGCTGATCTGAAACGCTTCCGTCTGGCACTCATTACTGGTGATCCAAACAACGAGAACACATCAACCAGGAATCGAATCCTCATCGACTCGTTTAACCAAGACATTGTGTTTGCTGTAAGTAATGGGCAACAGAAGACTCCAAAACACATCCTTTTGTAATATGGTCTGAAAAGTCTTACTTGAAACGTGTAGCTGATCAGAACGTTGAACAGGCTAGGACATGGAGTATCATATGAACAGCTTGAAGAGAACGACACAGCACTGTGTCTTCAAAAGATAGCAGATTCCATCAACAAGAGAGTGATTCTTCCCAGGAGCAATGTCACGTAATGTTTTATCCACACGAAGTTTCATAGTGAAGACAGTTCTGCAGTACCTAGGGCATTTTATTTTTGGTACTTCCATACCAACTACCGTCTTGGCAGCATCCAGCACAGGTACATGATTCCTTATTTTAGCCGCTTCAAGCAAAGTTTCCCATGACTGGAATGTATTTGGAGAAATCAGAGACTCATTTTCATCCCATTTGTAAGTCTGTTGGTGGATGATACACTGGTCAGCTGAAGACTTTAATCCGGGTCTTCCTTCAGGCGGAGCTTCTGCCATTATGGTACTGGATCCTTATCAATCAGAAGTACTTCTGGTGGTCAGTACTGCCCTCTGACACCGTCTGAAACAGACACAAACACAGGAAAAATATAGACTTTACTTTCTTTATGTTAATCCCTATATCATAAGAATATGTGATAATTTCACATATCAAATGATAAAAACAAAGGTTGCTGTTTGATTTACTTTTAACAGATTTAGTTCTTCAAGTATTGTCTCTAAACCTGCATGTTTTGCCCCTCCCCCAGTTTGCATGTGTGCCCATGGTCAAAACGCTTCGTTCTGTTTCTAAATATGTCTTCCTATATCTTACTAGGTAGCCTTTACAAAAGACGAAGTGCCGCATTTTGTGTGAATTTTGTCATGAAATCCTCAAAATGGCACTACATTTCATGAACGAAATAATATTTTGATATATGTATAAGAACAAAAGTTGTTTTGCGTGCTATTCTACATCTTCTTGTTTAGTAGTACTTTTTTCTTTGCAACCATTTAGGCAGAGCAGAACACAAACTGAAATTATTTTCGTGTTGCGTAATCTTTGATGACACTCACAAAAGTGATTTTGTGTGAATATGACATGAAATCCTCAAAACGCCACTACATTTCACGAACAAATAATAATTTAATATACTTATAAGAACAAAAGTTGTTTAGCATGCTATTATACATCTTTTTTGTTCAATAATGGTTTTTCTATCTTCAATGGTATAGGCTCTGGGAGAACAGGGCTTGATCACGGTGCGCGTTCTCGACGCGGTAGGGTGGGGTTAGAAATCACGTGATAACAGGCAGAAAGCTGCCACGTTCACAACATTATCATGATTTTCTGACATCTAGGGACATCGACGATTCCAAAAATATATGATAACATTTGCCACTATGAGTGGTACCGACACCCTTAATTTGAGGGGCTGGCTGAAGGACTATGTGTCTGGCAACGGGCTCGCATTTGTTCATTTCGTAGTTCGAACACAGCGGCTCTAACCTTACTTTGCACCTCTGCCTGGGATAGTCCGAGGTCAGTGTGATTGTCTATAGTGGTGGCATCTTTTGCAGCTCTGTCTGCCATCTCATTTCCTCTTATTCCACAGTGGGATGGTATCCACATAAGGGTTAATTTTGTGCCTTTCTCTGTTATCTGGTGTGCCAAATAAAGTATCTCCATCTGTATTTCTTTTCTATTTTTTCTGCCTCCACTTGCGAGCGCCTGCAGAGAGGATTTTGAGTCAGAAAGAATCACCACTGCTCTTGGTGGCCGGGGCATATCGTTCACAGTGTTGCAGGCCATCAGAATAGCATAGAGTTCGGCTGTGAAGATGCTGATCCCTTTGTTCAGTCTGTACATTTTTGTGATTTTCAAGTCGGGGATGACCATGGCACATCCTGCTTTTTCCGTCTTCAAGGATAGAGCCGTCTGTGAAGATTTGTAAGTGCTCTGAGAATCGTTCGTATATTTGTATCTTTGCCAGCATGGAGAGGTATAGTGGGTCGTTTTTTCTTTGTTGCGTCCCCGTATGACAATAGCGTGTCAGGTCTTAAGAGCCTCCAGGGTGCAAAGTGGGTGACCGGGGTAGGAACCACCTTGTCGGGTTTCGTTTGGCTCTTGTGCCAGAGTTATGCAGTCTGGGTGCGGAATGGTTCAGTCTGCCTGTGCAAGTGATGTCTCTTTTGCAGCGATTTACGTCTGTATGCGGCGTCTCCGGAGTTGAATTCCGTGTTAAGGACATCCTTGACAGAATTTGCAGTTGTCAGGGTACGGACTTCGCGAAGTTCGCGCATCTCCGGCGGCATTCTTCTTTCAGGGGCAGCCAGCCCGCTTCCTGGTAAACCAGATCGTTGACAGCGTGTGTTGAGACTCCGAGCGCGTGTTTCAGCGCCGTTAGTTCTGCTCGCTGCAGTTTGTTCCATAGCGAGTCAGAAGCGGTAAAGAACCCTTCATGTCCATATGTGAGTCTGGAGCGTACAAGAGCACCCGCTAGGTGGATTAAACTTTCTGTGGAAGCCCATATTTCAGTTTTTATTAGCTTGATGAGTCCCACAGCCCTCATAGCTTTGGTCATCAGGTTGTGAATATGGCTGTACCACGTTAAGTTCTGTGAGATGGAACTCCTAGGAACTTGGCCTCTTTGCTTGGGCGGATCACGCGACCGCCGAGTGTGATGTGGAAGTCCTCAACTCTTGCAGCTGATTTCCGTCTGCTGAATACCATAAGGACAGTCTTATCAGCGGACAGTTTGAAGCCGTTTGTTTCCATGTATCTTTGCACGCTGTCCACCTTGTCTTGGAAGCGTTTCAATGCTTTTGAGTTCCAGCGGGGACAGTGGTGCTCCCATATGGCGAGATCGTCCGCAAACAGTGAGATGTGCAGGTTGTCTTTACCAATGGTTTGTTCAATGTCATGTAGCATGATGCTGAATAATGTGGGTGCAATAACGCTGCCTTGTGGGACACCCATGTCAAGGACGTGTGTTTTTGATACTGCAGATCCCACTTTGACTGCCATTTCCCTGGAGTCCAGGAATGCCGTAACGAAGTGATAAAGGCGGCCTGTGATGCCCAGGGACTGCAATTTGTCCAGGAGTTTAGCATGCCATACCGTGTCAAAGGCTCGTTTAATGTCAAAGAAGGTGGCTAAGGTTGTTTTCGGAATTTTGGCCATGCCTAGTTTGATATGTTCAATGAGCCTGACAACATGTTCCATGCAGTTTCTGCCCCGTCGGAATCCTGCTTGACATACAGGGAGTATGCCTTCCTTTTCTAGGAAGTGTTCCAGTCTGTTTTTGACCAGTCTCTCATATACTTTGCCGAGGTGTGGGGTAAGCGCTATGGGTCTGTAGCTTGTCGGGAGTTGCGGAGGTTTGCCATCTTTTGGGATGGCCACCATGAGGGCTTTCTTCAAGGCTTTAAGCACAGATCCATTTTCCCAGCACTTTTTGGTGGAGTGTGTGAAGTACCTGTACCATTGGTTCTGTGAAGCGGATAATCATGTGGTAAGATATGGGGTCCATACCAGTGGCTTTACTGGTCGTCCCCAGAGTACTGATTGCCATCCTTAATTCTATAGTGAGAGTGAGATCACTATTGAAGGGAGTGGAGTTGTCGTCCATCACAGGCAGGATAAGGTTCGACTCAGCTTCACGTCTCAGTTTGATCATCTTCTCGGGGAGATGATGTGACTGACTCGCTCTGGAGAAGGTGTCAGCGAGAGCTTCTGCCTTCTCCCTTGTGTCACGTGTAAGGCGGCCGTTCACAAGGAATGGGCGCTCAGGCCGCCTTCACCGTTTGCGCAGTGCGTTCACTTTCCTCCAGATTTTGGAAATGTCTTTCGGTTCACGGATCTCTTCTTGGCAGAAGCGTTCCCAGTGTTCTTTCTGCGCTTCTTCCGTGACAGAACTGATCACAGAATTTGGTGGCTTTATCCAGGGCCTCTTTGTTCTGTTCAGACATATTCCGTTGGAATAACCGCAGGGCATGTCGTTTGGCAGCGGTGGCTTTGTCACACTCATCATTCCACCACACAGCAGTGCGGCTGTGTTTTCCCTTATGACTGGGAGCTTTTGGGGGAATGGCAGTCTCGGCAGCTCTGAGAATCATACTCCTGATGTTCTCATAGTATCTGTTAATGTCTGGGTCTTGTGGGTCGCTTGTCTCGCATTCTGCGTTTAGACGGGAGGCGAACTGGCTCCAATTGGCTCTGTGGTACTGGAATTTTGGTGGTTCATCATAGTTTGCAAGGACAAGCTCTGTACCACCAAGCACAGTGTGTATTGGAAGGTGGTCAGACTGTAGATGATCGTGGCCTGTGCACCACGTCGCGTCCAGGCCAAGGTCTAGCGACGCCATAGTGAGGTCTATGGCACTGCTTCGCGTTCCTGTTTGTCCAATGCGGGTTATTGACCCGTCATTTAGCAGTGTTAGGCTGGAGTCCGTGACTGCGTTCGCCAGGTGATTCCCAGTGTTTTGGGTCTGGTCGTGGTCCCACAGTCTGTGGCTGACGTTGAAATCTCCAGCTACCACCCAACTGCTAGTTTGATTGTCCAGATGTTTTAACCATGCCACGTCTTCTTCTTTTAAGCTTCCAGCAGGGTAATAAACGTTGACTAGGTTGGTCTGCTTGTTACCCTTCGTAGAGATGGTTACAGCACACGTGGTGAGCCGGCATCCTACTGTGCCAGCAGGAGTCTGGAGGTCAGTGTATGTCAGGCGCGTGCTGACGTACGTGGCAACCATCACTTTTCTGTCTTCTAAACCCATCACAGGTGGATAGTAATATCCTGGCAGATGGGGGAGCTCCTTGGCTTCAGTTTTGAGTGACTGAAGCATCAACACGTCCATTCCGGAGTGCTCTTGTAGGTAACTGGAGAGGAAGAGGACCTTTCTTCGAATGGTTCGACAGTTCCACTGGTGTACTGTCAGTTGTTGTCTCATCTTCCTGCCTTTTTCGCTATCCATTTTAGCAGGAGGATTCGATGATTGTCATTACAAGGCGTAACACGTCATCACTGATGAGGCCTCGGCAGCTCTCCAGTGCCGCTGTTATTTTTTGGAGGGCTCCTCCTTCCGTCTTTTTGGGGTTGTCAGGGTCTTGAGCTCGCTCTTTGTTCTCCCGACTGGCGGCCTTAAGCTTTTGTAGCTCAGCTTGGAGGCGCTTCCCTTCCTCTCTCTCTGCTGCTAATTTCATGTGGAGCTCCTCAATGGGGTCCATCGGGCATGGTCCCGTAGAAGGGTTTCCGACCGCCGTCTCTGCTGGGGGGGTCTTCTGAGCGGCCGTTGTTGGTCTAGCCTTCGGTATCGTGACCGGGGCTGAGCGTTTCTCTGGCTGCCAGGCATTCGGGACAGGAGGACGGGCCTCTTGCGCAACTGGTCTGTTTTCTTTTTCTTGGAGGATGTTCTTGGCCTGTCAGAAAGCCTCCGCCCTGGGCATGTAATGTTCCGACCTTAGGTGGTTTGCAGTCGCCCACTCACGTCGAGCTGGGCAGCCCCCATACGCTGCCGAGTGCTCTCCTCTACAGTTTACGCACCTACATTTCAGTGCAGTACATTTGTTGGCCGCGTGGCCCGTTTTGCCACAAGTCGGGCAGGTGGTCTCCTTCGCCGGGCACTTCTTCTTGACATGTCCAAGCCGCTGGCACTTGTAGCATCGCGTGACTTCTGCTACGTAGGGATGACGGAGTTCCGTCCCTATAGGTTAGACGGATGGCTGTCTTGACCTTGGGTTGTCCAGTGATAGATTCGATTTTCTGGAGAAAGTTTTCCATGGTCACATGGGTGGGGATGTGACGCACGACACCCTCCACCGTGGGGATAGGCACTGTGCACTGTACCGCCGTCTCTCCAATTTTCTTAAGCTTCAGTAGTTTTTGCTGCTGAAGTTGGCTATTACAGCCAATTAATGTTTTTTTCCGTCCGAGAGGTTTGATGGTGCGGACGGGGCCCACCAAGCCCTTCAGTATGTCAGCAAGTTCCCAAGCAAGAGCCTGGAGGGTGTTTTGGCCGTTGCCAACATCTTCAATGATCACGGGGTGGTCGCAGAAGACTGGGCTCAGAACCGGTTCTCTCGTCGTTTTAGCAGGCCCTCGGGTGGGCCTGGGCCTTTGGGTTCTGCTGGGCCCATGAGAGGATCCAGCGTTTACTGATTTCTTGGGACTGTATGTTGACCTGGTTGGTACGTTTTGATTGAGCTCTGGAGGAGGCCCAGTATCGGTTTCGGTAGACTCAGAGGCGTTTTCAGGACTCCCTTGATCTGTAACAAGGGTGGGGATTGGCGAGTCTCTCCGTTTCTTTTTTGTTTTCAAAGTCCAGGAAGTCTCTTCGTCCGAGGATAGCCCGGATTCCATAGAGAGGGATGCCACACTCATCCCTCTTTTTCTGGGTCCGAGAGGGTCCAATTCTTCTTCATCAATCTCTCCCTCCTCCCAGGGGAGGGGAACTGCCTCTGCCCCACTGGGGGACAGAGGGGACTCGGTGTTTGTCAGCATTCCTGTAGCTAACACGCCACTTTTATGTGATTTGTTCCTGTATCTAAGGTCCATTTCCATACACACTTTAGTGGATTGTCAAGGCGACCGATCTGAATCACGGCAGTCCAGAGACTAAGCAGGGACACACACAACATACTGACCACCAGGAACGTTTGACACTGATTCTTTACTGCGTGACATTACCAAGGGTGTAGACAAACATGTTTATGTGGACACTGTCAGAAAAGCCGGAATTAAGATTATACAAGTCATGGTAGGAAATGTAGTGTTAGGCTATACTGAAGAGAACAGATCAAGTGGTTACCATAGATGCAATATTGTTGGTGAATAACCTTTGGAAAAATAATCCTCAGCTCCTGTTTCAGCGGCTTGTTACAGCAGATGGAAAACCTAAGGGCGTGCAACTTCTGTTTAGATATTACCTTCGTGGGCACCTTCCCGCATATTCGAACCACCGTGACTCTTGGAGCAAGTATAAAATCAATTTCTTGCTGATACCATCAGAACAACAGCAACAGGTACTAGGATTGAAAAGCTACGGCTGGTTGGTGAGCGGACAGCATGTCTTGTATGGTGACTCACTTATCCGCTAACTCTTATAGCCTTGAGGTTCAACTTTCAATGGAGTCTGCACCATGTCCATGTATGAAGATACAGTCGAAATGGTGTTGGTGGTGTGTCCATCGAGATCGATGATGACCATCGTTGTCATCCAGCTGGGGGATGGGGAGAGGGTGGTGGTGGGGTAGGGGGGAGGATGCTCATGAATCTATCTGTGAATGCGCAGATGGCTGAATAGTCCAATCTGCGCACGAAATGTTCGCTGACAGTTGGGGCAGACAAAGACAGGCATATCATTGTCAGGGAGTTTGTTTGTCCGTGACTTTCTGGCCTGCCTCTTCTGAACAGCTGCAGCAGTCCTGTTGGCCTCGCACAACTTGGCGCCTTTGTGCACAGCAGCGCGCCATTTGTCACGGTCCACTGCAGATTCCTCCCAGGAGTCAGGGTTGATATCAAACGCTTTCAGAGAGACTTTCAGAGTATCTCTGAAGCGCTTCTTCTGACCTCCGTGTGATCTCTTCCCTTGTTGCAGCTCGCCATAGAAGAGCCTTTTGGGCAGCCAATGGTCTGGCATGCGCGCCACGTGTCCAGCCCAGCGAAGCTGGGACTGCATCAGGATGGTGAAGATGCTGGGAAGGGTGGCTTTTGCGAGCACCTCTGTGTCTGGGGTCTTGTCTTGCCACTTGATGTTCAGTAGCTTCCCGAGGCATGTTGTGTGGAAGTGGTTCAGCTTCTTGGCATGTCGTTGGTACACTGTCCAAGTTTGGCAGGCGTACAGTAGTGTGGGGAGAACTACTGCTCTGTAGACCTTTAGCTTGGTCTCAAGACTAATACCTCTTCTGTTCCAGACATTTGCACTGAGTCTACCAAAAGTTGCGCTTGCTCTTGCAATCCTGACGTTCACTTCATCGTCGATGGTCGCATTTCGTGACAGTGTGCTGCCAAGGTATGTGAACCGCTCCACCGCACTGAGTCTCTGACCGTTGACTGTGATGTTGGGCTCAACGTACGGTTTCCCTGGGGCTGGCTGATGGAGAACTTCAGTTTTCCTCGTGCTGATGGTAAGGCCGAAGTTCCTGCTGGCAGTGGCAAACTTGTCGACGCTGAGTTGCATGTCAGCTTCAGATCCAGCATTGAGGGCACAATCATCAGCAAACAAAAAGTCTCTGATGATGTCTGTCATGACCTTCGTTTTTGCTTGAAGCCTTCTGAGGTTAAACAACTTGCCATCTGTTCGGTACTTTAGGCCGATTCCAACATCGCCATCTCTGAAGGCATCAGTAAGCATTGCAGAGAACATGAGGCTGAACAGCGTTGGAGCCAGGACGCAGCCTTGCTTGACACCATTTGTGACAGCAAAAGGAGCAGATGTTTCGCCTTTGTCCTGGACTCGAGCCTGCATGCCTTCATGGAATTGGCTGACCAAGGAAATAAATTTCCGAGGGCATCCGTACTTGGCCATGATCTTCCACAGTCCCTCTCTACTCACGGTGTCGAAGGCCTTAGTGAGGTCGACATAGGTGGAGAACAGATCAGCATTTTGCTCCTGACATTTCTCTTGCAGCTGCCTTGCAGCAAACACCCTGTCGGTGGTTCCGCGCTCTTTCCGGAATCCACATTGGCTCTCAGGCAAATGACCTTGGTCAAGGTGTGCTGTGAGGCGGTTTAGTAGGATCCTGGCAAGTATCTTGCCTGCGATGGAGAGCAAGGAAATGCCCCGATGGTTATCACAGGCTTGCCGGTTCCCCTTTCGCTTGTACAAGTGAATGATAGATGCATCTTTGAAATCCTGGGGGATCGTCTCTTCTTTCCACATGAGTGAGTACAGCTGATGGAGCTTCTCAGTCAGCACAGTGCCTCCATCCTTGTAGACCTCTGCTGGTATGGAGTCTGAGCCAGGTGCTTTGCCACTGGATAGCAGACAGATTGCTTTCTGGGTCTCAAGAAGTGTTGGCGGATTGTCCAGTGCTTCGTTGATGGGGACTTGTGGGAGACGGTCTATGGCTTCATCATTTATGGAGGAAGGGCGATTTAAGACACTGTTGAAGTGCTCAGCCCAGCGTTCGAGAATTTTCTCCTTCTCGGTGACCAAGGTATTCCCATCTGCACTGAGGAGGGGGGATGATCCTGAGGATGTGGGGCCGTAGACTTCTTTTAAGGCATCATAGAACCACTTCATATCGTGCCTGTCAGCATATCCCTGGATCTCATCAGCTTTGTCACTCAGCCACTTATCCTGCATCTGGCGTAACTTTTGCTGAACAGTCCTGCGGATGGCATCGTATGCATTCTTTTTTGATGTGGACTTTGGGTTGCTCAGGTAGGCTTGATGCAGACGGCGTTTCTCATCCAGAAGCTGCTTGATTTCATCACAGTTTTCATCAAACCAGTCTTTGTGCTTTCTGGTCATGGGTCCCAGGGTCTCTGAAGCTGTACTATAGATCAGCTCACGCAGGGTCCTCCAGTCAGACTCCACATTCTGGTTGTCCAGAGAGGCGGATTCCAGACGATGTTCCAGCAGCTCCACAAAGGACTGTTTGATGGTGATGTTTTTCAGCTTAGCGATGTTGAGCCGTTTTGGAGCCTTCTGGCCTTGGGGGCGTCTCTTGGGCTGGATTCGAATATTCAGCTTCGAGACTACAAGGCGATGGTCTGTCCAACACTCGGCGCCGCACATGGTCTTTGTCACATGTACATCTTGCCTATCCCTTTTCCTGACGATGACATAATCAATGAGATGCCAATGCTTTGAGCGAGGGTGCATCCATGACGTCCTGTTACGGGTAGGGAGGCAGAAAACTGTGTTGGTTATCAGCAGTTCGTGCTCTGCACAGGTCTGAAGCAAAAGCAATCCATTTGGGTTGCAGTGGCCCACACCGTGCTTTCCAATCACTCCATCCCAGGAGATGTAGTCAGAGCCAACTCTAGCATTGAAGTCCCCAAGAATGATGAGCTTGTCTGCTTTAGGGATAGCAGCAATGACAGAGTGAAGGTCCTCGTAGAACTTCGCCTTCACTTCATCCGGGTTGGTCATGGTTGGGGCGTAGGCACTGACAATCGTGAGGTGCCTCTGGCCAGATGCCAGTGGGAGTTTCATGGTCATAAGCCTATCGTTGACTCCCTTTGGGATTCCAGCTAGCTTGCTGACAAGTGCTGTTTTTACTACAAAACCAACGCCAGCCTCACGTCGCTCTTCGCTTCCTCGTCCACTCCAGAAGAAGGTGTAACCAGATCCCTGTTCACAGAGCTCGCCTTCGCCTGCAAGCCGAGTCTCACTCAAGGCTGCGATGTCAATGTTGTATCTGGCGAGTTCGGATGCAACTAGTGCCGTTCTCCTTTGGGGTCTGTCCGCGTTATCTCTGTCCAGGAGAATCCTTATGTTCCAAGCGCCAATGGTGAGAGGAACGATCCTTGTTTTTTTCTTTTCTTTCTTGTTGTTTCGACCGCTGATGTAGGGTCCCCGCCAGCCGCGGTATGCTGGCCAGGGTGATATGGAGCAGGCAATTTTTAGGGCACCTTTTCTAGCCCCTTCCTCATGCCAGGTAGGTGAGCAGTGCATTCCTAAAGAGGGCTGCTCAGACGCTCAGACGGCTGCCGAGCTCCATCGCTGCTCCTGTCGACGAAGAACGACCCTATGGCCTGAGCCGCCTGCGTGCAGGTCTGCGGCTACGACTGCCAGTGTACCCACGCCTGTCGTTTCGTCGCTCGCCTGTCGCCACAGGACTTGGGGGTGATGAAATGATGAAGGATGAAAGGTCATTTTGGACGACTGATGACTTGCGCGATGAGTTTGTTTAAAGTGAAGAGGAGTTGCGCAACGTCAACCTCACTCTCTCGTCCGGGTCCACCAATTTCCAGTGGCAAGACTAAGTCGAGACGACTGGAGGATGAGCACGGATGCAGTGGATGACAAGATATCCTTTCGGTGTCTCATCTTGCTCTCTGCACTCCACAGTGCGTTGCTGTAACCGCCTTCCTCTCCGTTGAACCGATAGGTTTCTTCCGCAGATTCTGCCGGATCCAGACTTCGCATGCATGGGTAGACACACCCCGGGGGCCAACTGCGTGTGGCATGCACACAGCGCGGTGGAGCTAGATGGCCGTCGGTGGCTCTCCTGAGCCAACGCCCTTTTATGGATCTCCATAAGGGTGTCTAGCCACCCGCCTCACCAGTCCCGGAAGGGAGCGGTGGGAGTGCCGGTTTGGTCGCCGGCAACCCGACCCTGAACAGGTTGTACTGGATTACAGGTTACCAGTAGCAGATCTAATGACCTGACCTGACCTCATTACACTGACTGCATCACTGTTTTTGATGGGTATGGATTTGGCCAGACAGGAGTTGTAGGCTTTCAGTTTGCTTACATAACACATTACATCAATGTTACATACACTCACCAAAATGTGACTAAAAAAAACACTAAACACACACACACACACACACACACACACAATGCATATATAATTTTAGTATACATATGTACATAGCAGCTACCTTCAACACATACGGACACACAGGCACGCACAAATACAACTGACATACATGAACAGGCGCACGCGTACACACACACACACACACACACACACACACACACATTCATATATATGCATGTAGTTATGTACACATACAAATGTATATACACATAGTCAAGCACAGCTCACGCAAAGGAAGTGGAGCTCAGTGCCACAACTGAACTCATTGCTGGGGGAAGTGGTGCGTTTTGAGACCGGATTTAAAAGATGCAAGGGAATCAAAATGACGGAGGTTATGAGGGAGCTTGTTCCACGTCTTTTGCGATTGAAAAGAAAACGATCTGTGTCCAACAACAAGGTACAACAATACTTGTTACGAACATCAACCATTCCACATCAAGCATCACATCTGCAGAACAGTAAATAGTCATTCAAACAGTGACCTGTGTGATATCATAACGCACGATTTACAATGAGACTGTAGTAATGACAGAATCTAAACTATTCATCAAACATTGAATCCACTGGTATTGCTGTGCCCAATTTACATCAAAGTAATATGGGCAGGTAAATGGGGTTTTATTCACACATCGTTTCCATGTGGAATTAAATGTTCGGTTAACATCAAAGCATAATCAGGACAACGATTATTCATTCCCACATTAATTCTAATTATATCTGTTTGCCATTGGCAAAACAATGGTACTGAAAAAAAGAGAGAAAATTTCTTGACAAGAGAATCTTTCAGCAGCAAGGTGTAGTGTTCTGCAACAAAGCATCTGTTGATAAAGTCATCTGTGCTTCTGAGCGTGGTGATGTTTCCATCTGCAGTGACAGTCCTGCCGACAGCCTTGATACCCTTCGCTACAAACGGTTCTGTGAAAACGTGTCAATTAAAACCACCTTTGTTCGGGTTAATACACCTTCAGTCGCTGTGAATTTCAACTCTGTGTGTATTTATCTGCAGGTGCAGTTATGGTTTGAATGAATGAATTTACCCAGAGAACTGGGGTTGTCTCCAGGACTGCCTCTGTCCATACAAGATTGATCTTCCACCAGTTCAAGAGGCTTTGTTTCAGTCACATAAGATAAATGCAATTTCATAACAGACTGTGACTCATGTAAGAAGCATATTTCATGTTCTGAAGCCTATGGAAACTTCAGAAAGAGTAAGCCATGCAAAATCACCCTCACTGAAGACCTGAGTGACGTCAATGATGTAGATCTACTTCTTAGTCTTCTATTTACATTTTTTTTAATGATAATTTTCTGCGATTAATGTGTATCTTATGTACTTCTAATAATAACTATGGAACTCAACGAGAGCTTTCAAAAGAGGTGCAACTTGTTTTGTGCATGTGTATTGGAAACATCTCTGAAGCATGATTACGCAATATGACGTATTTTTCTCGCGAAGGCATCTGAGTTGAGCAGGAGATTATGGTCACCATACCCTGCTACCACTACTCATTCAAATTACAACAACAACAAAAAGGCCTCAGTTTCGTTGCTCACATTTGGATCCAATGTAAACGTAAATCTAAATTCCCTAGACTACACTAGGAGAGATGACAAAGAATAAGGGGAAGAGAGAGATGGAAGGGAAAAATAAAAACAAACAACAAAAGATAATGAAATAAAATAATTCTTAAAAGAAATAAAACAGAAATGACAAATTACCACGTAGTCGTTTTACTTCTACGGGTGATGACAAACCGTATATATATAGGGAACGATCGAGCAAATGACGTCACGCGCAATGGATTAAAGGTCCGTTTATTATTCGGATCGTTCACCATTTTGAAAATATGCAACGTGTGTAGAGCCGTTATCCTCGAACTGCTGTTATCTTCACATCAGACAGAAATGATAATGGATCCCCGCTCAACCCCCAGCCGGGTGACGTAAAGTGTCGATGCAATAGTCTTTGTAGTCAGCACTCGTTCTAAAACATTCCATGGAGGCGATAGTTCAAATTCTCATCCGTCATACTCAGCGACGTGATCCATTCAAGAAAAGATCAGTGTGAAGTAAATTTAGGCGTTCTGCATTGTCGTGAAAGTTCAGATCAGTTCAGGTACTGAGGGAATACACAATAACACTTTACACTGCCTCCCAGTACAAGAAAGAATTATTTACGAAATTGTCTCTTTGTTTCAAGTCCATTGAGGTATCACACAACGAAAAAGTTTCGCGTGCTTACTATCATACGACGAGAATTTCGCGGGTTTTCTACCCTACGTGGTGTTACACTAAATGGAATTGTGAAGTCATCTTCACCAACTGTCACACGAAATGTTTCGTAGATTACATATGACCCTATGCCAGTGTGAGTGATTGGTTGTTCTAAAGAAGGAAGCTTTGTTCTTCAGTTAACTTCTACCTGGTTGGCAACGACATTAATTCATAGACTAAAACGACATAGAGCACTAGGTCGAGAGACAGGGAGAGACGAGAAGAACGTCAGTCATCACTATCCTGACATAAGTGAAGGTGTGCGAACATGCTCTTCAAACCTTCAATCACACAGAGAAGAAGCAAGATATAAATTTGCCAAACACAGACACAGGCAGTAATTAAAATGTCCAGCATCTCATTTATTTGTAGTTACTACACAAATGAATTTATTGAAAATAAGCATTCTAAATCAACAACATCCTAACATTTCCATAGCAGCTACATCCTGGGTATCTCTAACTAAAGAAGACTACTCCCAAGAATATGGAGGCTATGTTAAAGATCCATACCTGCTGTGCAAAGAAGAGTTGTGTCTAGCTCTCCCCGGGCTAGCAGTCCCAACACACGTTTGTGTGTCGGGCGCCGGCGCCGGGAGAGACAGAAGAGCGGAAGAGACAGCTGGTGGGAGAGAGCTGGTCAGAGAGATCTGGTGGGAGAGATAGTTGTTGTGAGCTGGTGGTAAGAGAAAGCGGCTTGTTGGTAGGTCAAGATGCCAAAATAGTGGGGTTGGGGGAAAATACTGAATAACTGATATCTAGCGTAAACCACGGCTTGCTGGTTATTCTCTTGGAGAAGCCGTTGTCACCCAGACCTCGTGACTGTGGACTTGTCAGCTAAGCATCTGTGTAAACTCTCCCATCTTCCGGGGGTCTCTGAACAGTGTACCAGAACTCGTCTTTGGGATTCTCATTAATCCTTACATACCTTCACGCCAACTCTGCTCTTCTCGAACCAAAAAGTATGGCCAATAGCCCCTTTCTTTGCAGTCAGCTTCCTCAGCCACTCCGTCATTCATCTTTGCTGCGATCTTTCAAATCCAGTCTGAAGACCCACTTTTCCCCCTCCTGATTAATTCTCAACAGATCATCGCTTTCCAGTATGACCTAAAATGACTATTTGTGACAGTGAATTTTGATAGTTTCACTGGAATTTGTTGGTAGTATTTTTGATTGTGTACTATGACGACCAGTGTGTGATATGACGTGTGTGTGCGTGTGCGTGTGCTTGTGTGTATTGTGGTTGTGTGTGTGTGTGTGTGTGTGTTTGGGGGGGGGGGGGGTGACTGAGGGGGGGGGGGGGAGATGAATAATTCTTAATGATGATTGGTATCTTGTGTTCAATTTTCCAGGGCTTTTGATATCAGAATTACATATGTGTTCTATTTGTAAACGCGTAGGGCTTATTTTCAAGATTAGGCGTAAACTGATGCTCATAATAATAATGATAAGATAAAATGATGTAATGATACATAAATTAATAAATAGATAAGTAATTGAATTAACTAATTTCCCGCCGAGTGACGCGGTACCTAATGGGGTGTACGCAGTGCCAGCTGGGGAGTGCTCAGTTTATTTTGGAACTGAGTCTCAACTGAGGTTTTATTTCTAAGTTTATAATCATTTCTCTCTGTCTCATCGCATTCATATTGACTTTGATAACAAAAAAGACGTGCCGATCAGTTCTACATTGATTTCTCATTAATTAGACATACGATTCGTAGAGTTCAACGGTTTTTCGAGGATTACGGCAATGTTCGAAGTTAACAGCACCACAAACGTGTAAACGAACTTGCGCGTTTGGTGCCGTTAACCGACGGGCGCAATAGCCGAGTGGTTAAAGCGTTGGACTTTCAATCTGAGGGTCCCGAGCTCGAATCATGGTGACGGCGCCTGGTGGGTAAAGGGTGGAGATTTTTACGTTCTCCCAGGTCAACACGTGCAGACCTGCTAGTGCCTGAACCCCCTTCGTGTGTATACGCAAGCAGAAGATCAAATACACACGTTAAAAATCCTGCAATCCATGTCAGCGTTCGGTGGGTTATGGAAACAAGAACATAACCAGCATGCACCCCCCCGAAAACGGAGTATGGCTGCCTACATGGCGGGGTAAAAACGGTCATGCACGTAAAAGCCCACTCGTGTACATATGAGTGAACGTGGGAGTTGCAGCTCACGAACGAAGAAGAAGAAGGTGCCGTTAACCTCGAACATTGCTGTTATCCTCGAAAAAACGTTGAACTGCACAAATCGTTTGCCTAATTGATGAGGAATTAATGTACTACTGACCGGCACGTCTTTTTTGTTATCAAAGTTAATACAAACGCGACGAAACAGACCAAAAGAAAATGAGCACTCCCCAGCTGGCACCACCTACCCCCAACAAGAACTGCGTCACTCAACAGGAAACTCATCAACTATGATCTAATTACTTATCTATTTATCAGTTTATGTATGTTTTACTGATGATTTTGCTTCATTTTATCTCAGTGTATTTTCCCTCAGGGCCTGAACTGATGGACTTACCTGCCTGAGTGCTGAACGCCCAAGTTGTCATTCCCTTAATCGCGTGGATCAAAACCAAAATTAATAATGTCGGGTCAGTTTAGCCTCTGCGACCAACTTAGTTGACAAGTTTACGTTATTTTATCCTTCGCTCTGAATTTTTCCATACTAAAAAAATAAATAAATAAATAAATTCGACTGACACGAGAAACGAAACGAATGGACTGAAAGATAGACACTAGAGATATTTGTGTCTACTGCATGACGAAAGCAAGACTTATTCATTGCTCGTTCCCTGTACTCAAACTCATGCACGTACGCGCCCATGCTGCACGAAATACCGCGGCCGACAACCAGATGCTTACAACTGGGTTTTTTCTTTCTTTTTTTCTAATCACTCGATCGTCGAATTAAAAACAGACTTTGTGTGAATGGACGTGGTTGTCCGGAGGGAGATAAAGCTCAGATAGGAACAGAAAAATGAAAAAAAAAAACAAAAAAAAAAACTCCTTGGCATGTGCCTCTGTCGTCAGTGGAGCTACACAATACACACTGGCATGACCAAGAATGTTAAGCTCAGTGTGAAGCTGGCTGTGTGTACGTCTGTGTGTGTGTGTGTGTGTGTGCTCACAGCTGAGTGGCGTCTGTGCGCCAATTTGGAGAAAAGTAAGTGACAACACGTCTATAAAGAAGAGTTTAGTGTGAGCGTGCTGTGTTGCTGTAATCCTGTCTGTGAACAGCGTCTAGTTGGGACACACACACACACACACGCGCGCGCGCTCCCGGTGGGAGGATCTGGTAAATAAGTGGTGGGCGTATTTCTCAAACTGTGTCAACTGCCTTCGCCGTGTTGTCAGCTGGTTCAGACAGCAGCCTGTGTCCTGTCACGGTGTGGCATGCAGTTCGTGTCACACTGCTTTTGTGTGCTCCAACCGCGACAGCTGTCGGCCGGAGTCGACAGAAAGCAAGATCGTTGTTCAGTAGATAATACCTTTTTTCTTCTTCTTCTTCTTTTTTTTTTTTTTTTTTAAACATCACGCGCTGTTTTCAAAGATTTTAGCGCGCTCTAAGCCGTTGGGGCATGCTGTCAGCGAAATGGTACGAGGTATGCTGTGGCTTTGTCAACAGTGGCGTGTTATCAGCAGACAAAGCCAAGCCCCAACAGGTGTTTCAGTCAAGACAGTCAGCCGAGTATGCAAGTGTACGTGAACCTATTGATTTTGGTGAAAAGTTGAGACATACATGGGGCAGGCCATGCTTGATTCAAAATGGTTCATCTGTGGAGTGATTCAACACCGTACTGTTGATGGCCTGTATGCACTGACAGCTATAGCGTGATCATTTACAGTGTATTAGTTGACCAAGAACGCTCCCGTCAGTATTGGTCGGCTTGCTGTCATCAGTGGGACAATCGGATGGGAACAATTCATGGTGGGCTAAATTGACTTCATGCCTTCTGGGTTAATCAGCAAGGGTTCTCCAGGTGAACTCCTTCGTTACATGTTCATTTTCATCACAAAACCCAGCTGATAACAGTCGTCGTCAGCTTTATCCTCGTCAACAATAACAGCGGCAACATTAAAAGAATTGGGAATAGTCAATGCAAGCCTGTACCACTGCAGTGTGGCATTTAGGTAACGTACACCAGATCATAGTTTCCCTCAGTGGCCAGGATGGCCGACAGCCATGGGTCGTGTGAAGAGGGGGAGACGACACCAGACACGGGCAGTATCAGTGAGGAAGGGTCTCCATGGCAACAGCCAGCACAGGGTCCCAGCCCACAGGCTAGGCTGGAGGAGAAGGACCAGACAGGAATCCTGTGGTCCAAGGAGGAGGAGGGGAATGGGGGCAGCAGGGAGGAGGAAGTGGTGGACAGCTCCGACACGACAGAGGACGAGGAGGAGGTGGACCCAAGAGTAGCGGTGAGTGAAGACATCCAAACACTGTGCACTTGACTTTGTTGTGAGTCTGCATCTCTGCACACATGCCAGCTGGGGTGCACGACCATGGTACGTGATTAACATGAACACTGTAAATTGGGCCTGCACTTTCTCTCTCTCTGTCTCTCTTTCTCTCTGTGACACACACACACACACACACACACACACACACACACACACACTAAGAGATAAAGAGAAAAGAAACAAGAAACGGACAGACAGACGGACAACACTGAACATTGCTCACAAATTAAAAGTATCTACATGATTCATAGTATCTGAGGATAATACATTGATGTCAGTCCCTCGTGAACGTGGAGACAATATATCATTAAGATAAACCGCTGACAGCTAATTGACAGTGTTTGGTTTCTTTGAACCTTGGCAGTGACAGGCACAGTGGAACACGGTGTTAGAGGCCTGCTAAATTATGGCCAGAACTACCCAACCCACCACTATCAATTTGTCACTGACAGTTAATACTTAGAGGTCGCCACACATTCAACTCAGTTGCATATTGCAGTACCGTGCTTTCTGTACCAAGTCGTGCAAAGTGGGTGTGTTCATCTCTCTGTGTACCACCGGTTTGGTGACGGTACTGTTGAACTTTGCCAGAAGAAGTTGGCACGAGTATGTGCAAGCAACGAATCACAGATATATCCACCACCACCACCATCACCACCACTATCCTCAACCAAGCACGTTTCATCAATCATATGAAGGAGAGGCATTTTAAGAAAATTTCTTCTTTTTTCACGATACATTATCCACGACGGTAAACCCTTTTGCCATTTCTCAAACTGTGTGTGTGTACAACCGATGAAAGAGAGAGAGGAGAAGACGATTAAGAAAAGAAGCGAAAGAATAAAAGTCTTGATGAGCCAATCAGCCAGAATACTTTGATCAATTCATATGAAAATTAATTTGTCCAGTTATGCTCTTTATAAGCTCAAACATAATCTGATCAAGCACACAATCAAAAAATATTAAAACTAGTCAAATAAAAAAAGTTTAAAAAAAAGTTAAGACGATATAAATTGTTAAAGACCAATTTTTAAGTGGAAGTGAAAACATCCAAAAATAAGGATCGAACATCAAGTTCAATGAATGTTTTTGTTAGAACCATATGAATTTATCTATCTGATATCTAGCTAATATCTACATGTTTGTCGATTGTGTGTGTGTGTGTGTGTGTGAAGCAACATAGGTTTGATGAGAGGTTCGAGAGAGAGCGAACTAGACAGACAGACAGAGAGACGCTTCAGACGCTTTTTTTTTTATTGACATTGGCCTAACTACAGCCCTTATGTCAAGGGGGTCAGTTCTAAGTTGCAGCATCAAATGTGGTAGATGAAAGAAAACAAACAACAATAAACAAAGCAAAAAATGTCAATAAATCAATTTTAAAAAACCAAATTACTAAATCGCACACTTGCGTATGTGCCAAAACAAGTACGCACACCATAATATAGAAACAACATACAATAGACTGACCATCAAGTGTATACAGCTGTGACTGGCTAATCATATAACTAGTGATGATTGATTACGTGTTATTAACATCTACTTTCCTTTTCGTGATATTAACAGCTTCTGATATGTATCTGGCAAGCAAAATTGTAATTTCATCATTTTCAGAGGATAACAGACTAAGCACATCTTGCCTTTTCTCAGCAGCAATATGGAAAAGTCGTGTCTTGGTTCTAATGTCTTCATAAGCTTTACAGTGAAATAAAAAATGATCTTCATCCCCTCTCACATCCTCCATACACACTGTACACATAAAATCAGCTAATCCCGCAAGATCAAACCATCTTTAGTTAGTTTTTAAACCTAAGGTTCTGTTTCTGAATCTTGCTAGCATATCTCTGCGCCATTTATTGGTAACGACTACCAAAAATTATCTCTCCGGTTGTAAAATAGTTGTAAATGAATGGAACCAAGAATACTTCGCATCATCTTCCATTTTAGAATGCCAGTTCTGTTTATGACAAGACGCTAAGCGATCTTTAAATTCTGATAGAAACCGTCTTTCATTCCCAACTCCCTGACTAAACCATACAACACCAAATACATTTACCTGAAAGAACTTGTTTAATTTTACCCACCCATTTACAATTGCCTAACTCAAAACTGCTGAAGTAACATGTATGCCTGTTTACATAATCTGTTTGTAGGAGCTGGGTAGGTCTTTAACCAACACTTGATGCATTCAGCAAAAGGAGAGACAGAGAGAGAGAGAGTGAGAGAGAATACGAAAAAAGGAAGTGGGGGTAGTGGTTTCCAAATTTATCCCAGAATACCATATTTCGCAACCGATTACTCCATCGACGACCGTCATTATGATTTCCCACTGCTCAAAATGATACACTTCCTCTTCGAGATGGTCTTTAACCAGGGGGTTAATCCAGGGAGGTTTAATACGCACTCCTTTCTTTGTGTAGGGGTGGAGGAATTTTAACAGCCTGTTCGCTTTCCAACTGCTCTACGATACGACCGTTCATCCCATGGTAATTAACAAGCAGAGCACGCCCCACACTGAGGCACACGGCACACTGTAGTGATGTGACTTGAACTGGCGGATTGCTTCATGGTCACTACCTGTGCATGTGCCCTGACCCGAAACCAGTCTTTTGATCTGTCGACTTCCCACTCTTGACTGCTGCTTAAAACGGTTGACACAGCGGACTAGCGAGGGATCGGGGTGGGGTGTGTGCGAGAGAGGAGGGATGAGGGTGTAGATGTGGGGCAAGGAGGAGGGGTAGTTGTTCAAAATTGGGTTGTACCTTGGTGATCCTGTCACAAGTGGGGCGGCCATCTGAATGAGGCAGTAAACATTGTTCTCACGGGAACCTGCAAGGGTCGTCAATTTTTTTGTTTGTTCCCGAAAAGAGCACAGCTATAAGTGCATTAACGAAAAGGACTCCGATTCCCTCCCTGTCATTTCCACTTCAATTTATCACTGATTTCTGAATAGAAGGGACTTCTTACACCACAGATGGAGGTCGGGATATCAGGCTCTTCATTTCGTCAGCGGAATGGCCGCGTTGACCGGTGTACACATACACCTATCTCAGTGAGTGGACGGCGATATAATGATTATGCTCACTTCGCGGGTGGAAGGCTCGTCACGCTCCATTGGGTCTACTGACAGAAGACTGATGTCCCCAGTTCGAAGAGTTCTCTTGAACATGCACTCGCGCGCGCGCGCGCGTGTGTGTGTCTGTGTATGCGTCTGTGTGTATCTTTTGTGTATGCGTGCGCACGTGCGTGTCAGTATGTGTTTGTGTGTGAGAAAGAGAGAGGGGGGGGGGGGAGAGGGAGAGAGAGAGAGAGAGAGTGTGTGTGTGTGTGTGTGCGCGCGCGCTCGAACTAGCGTTGAGGGACGGAAAACTTGAGGGTTCAGGCATTAAAAAGAATGTGCCACAATGTGCGTTTATGCAGGAATTGAGAGAGAGATGGGTGGGGGCGGGGGTAGGCATGCACTGTGTAGAATGTCGAGTCACTGGAAAGCCGTAATTTGATATGAAGCATTCAAGCACAGTAGATAACGATAATATCAAGTGCCATACATTAAAGCTGTACACGTACACATGCACAGTATCAAGCCCAATCTAGGTTGTAAGACCCGGATACAGAGAAAACTGACCTCGTAAAAAAAAAAAATTGTTCATTCGTTTGGGAAAGGGTGATTGGGGTAGGTGGGTGGGGAGCGAGAGGATCAGTGGGGAGGTAGGCGAAGGGTGGAATGAAGGATGGGTGGACGCAGGAAGGAAAGTCAGTCTGGGCCAAAGATGGGTTCAGGGTGTGAGCGGAGAGAGGGTCTGTAAAATATTTTGAGATCTGAGTAGATAAGACATGCGTCTACCCCTATTTAAGGCCAAAGGGCGACATTCCCAACCCTCCCTTACCTCAACCCTAGCAATAACGCCACCCTCCCCAATCCCCACCTGACCTACCTACCTCTCTCTCTCTCTGAGATCGGGGGCAAAATTATCAGATTGTGTGAATTGTATTCGTGGGGTTAAGCAAGGGGATGTTTGTAGCCCTGTCTTGTTTTCACTTTTTATTAATGAACTAGCGTTAGAAATTATGCAAAATGGTCAACATGGTGTTACTTTCGATTTGATTGAATTGTTTGTTCTACTTTTTGCTGATGACATGATTTTGCTGTCTATAACAACAGTTGGTTTACAGCGGCAACTTTACAGTTTATACACTGCTGCAACTAATTTACAGCTAAAAGTAAATATGGATAAAACAAATATTGTTGTTTTTCGTAAGGGAGGGTATTTGGCAAGAAACGAAAGATGGTCATATGGAAGCGAAAGAATAACTGTCGTTAATGCATATTTTTCAACAAGACTCAGTTTCAACTTTGCATGTCAAGACATTGCTAATAAAGCAAAAAAAAAAAAAAAAAAAAAAAGCAGTTATTTTGATTCTTCATATTTTGTATAAAGTAGACTGTAGCTCTTTTAGTGTATTTGTTAGATTATTTGATTCGCAAGTTCAGCCAATATCACAGTATGGAGCAGAAATCTGGGGACTGGAAAATAGAATAGTAATAGAAAAAGTGCACTTGTTTGCATTGAAACGTTTTCTTAATGTAGACAATCGAACTCCAAATGATCTTGTTTATGGTGAACTGGGGAGACACACGATTTATCTAAATTCATATATCAAATGTATTAAATATTGGCTAAAGTTGACTAGAATGAATGAAAACAGATATCCATTTAAAGCTTATAAAATGATATGTTGTTTAGATAATAATGGCAAGAAGACTTGGGCAACGAGTGTTCGTCAGTGTTTAAATTCTTATAGTTTTGCATTTGTATGGAATAATCAAGGGGTGGAAGATATTGCAGGTTTCTTAAAGTGTTTCAGACAACGTATTATTGATTGCAGGTGGCAAGATTGGCATGATCATATACAAACTAGTGATAGATTCGCACAGGTTAGACTTTTTAAAACATCGCATGTGATTGAGCCATACATTGAGTTAGGACTGAACAGATATATAAAATGTACACTGACAAAATTTAGATTTGGTATTTCCAATATTGCTTCTCATAGTTTCAGGTATAGCATTCTAAATGAACCCATGTATACATGCCGTTTATGCAGTTCGGGTAAAGAAGATGAATTGCATTTTTGTTATCTTGCCCTGCTTTGTGTGACCTCAGACAAAAACTTATTCAACCGAAATATTATAGCGATCCGTCTAGTTTTAGGTTTAATTTACTCATGTCTTCAAGACAGAAATGTACTCTGTATAACTTAGCCATATATATATATATATATATATATATATATATATATATATATATATATATATATATATATGAAGGATTGAAGAGACTACGTACAGTTATCTCGTGAATGTTTTTGAATATTTGTGTTAACTATTTTGGTTGATATGGTTGATATTGTGCTAACAATTTTTGGTTGATCTGAATTGTCCACTTACTGTGTCATGTCATTTTCTAATTATCATGTATCAATGAATCCCCCTTCAGTAAGGGGCTCTGGCCTTATCTGAATAAAACATTCGTTCGTTCGTTCGTTCTCTCTCTCTCTCTCTCTCTCTCTCTCTCTCTCTCTATATATATATATATATATATATAACACGTAGTATCTGTAGCATGTCGAAGTTCAGCAGTGAATCCGACTTTTTTATCGCATTTTTTCATTTTGCTTTCTTTTTAATATTTCAATATTCCATCAATTCATTTATTGAGTGGTTTAATGGCAGATCGCTTTCTTTTTTTCTACCACAGTTTTGTGAGAATGACAGAGACCGTTCCTTGGATAGGTGGAACGCGGTTGAGTCAATAAGGTTATGCCCTTCAAGTTCGATATCAACCCTCACATTGACCTGCCTCCCCTTTCCTCGCTCTTTCAATTGTAAGTGATATTCAGTCCTTGTAATTTCATTTAAATATGCTAGATAATTCTGCTTTTATTACCATTGTTTCTTCTTTTCCCCCCTCTCCCCCCTCTTTCTGTGGCCTGGCCTTGGGTTTTGATCAGCACTATAATACGGTCGTATTTTTGTTCAATTTTCATTTCCCGTTTCCACTCACATTTTGGTGAAATTTCGAGTTTCTTACCGTTTTCTTTTTTCTTATCCCACTCACCCCACCGCCATTTTCTATTGTGTAGTTTGTTTCTGTAGCTGGTATGGCCTTCGTGGGCTGGACCTTGAGCCAACAAACAGGACGAAGAACCCCACGGTATGCGAACTGCATACCGGATCCTGTCCAACCTGTCCTCACGTGTCAGCCACTGTTTCTGTAGAAAAATGGAACGTGTGACAGGATGCCATACGTGGCCCAAACAGGAAGAAAGGTGACAGTTCTGAATATTAATTTTACACTAGACGTTCGAAATTACACGTTCTTGCTGATGCTTCTGTGAGGACGAATAAACTGGATTGACATTCAACAGGCAGATCCCATGCAGTGTTAAGGACATGGCAGTGGTTAGCGATTCCGTATGTAAGAAACTGTAATGTTACACCAGTATGTCGAGGTCTATGGGGCGTCCATTGAATGATCATTATGTTGAAGTAACCCTCAACACCCATGCTACAATCATTATTTAAACAAGATTCGGCGTATGTGTTCGTTCGTTTGCTCTTCAAAATAAGGTCTTTTCAATGAAAATTATTTTTGTCGAGGAAAGAAAAACAACAACATGAATCAGGGTGGGTGGGTGTGTATGTGTGTGTGTGTGTGTGTATGCGCGCGCGCGCCGCGCACGTGTGTGTGTGTGTGTGTTTGCTGCGTGTGTGTCTGTGTGTACGCGCATGCTTGCTTGCGTGCGCCGTACTTGTGTTGGCGCGCGGATGTGCGTGTATTGGCGAACGACGAGTACTCGTATCACTTAAACCGGCAGAGGTTGACGTAGGGCAATGATAATGTATCATACGTAGTGACAGTCAACACAAGGTACGACAGTCACACCGCAATCACTTGAACTGATAGCACATAACAGGCATACCAACTAGTCGACATAATGCACCAATACAAGCCTGTAGAACACACACACATGACTCAGATTGTTCAGCAACTGTTTAAACTGGCCTCTGTGTGTGTGTGTCTGTGTGTATGTGTGTGTATGAGTGCGTGTGTGTACATATTTGTCCTCCATTGTGTGTGTGCATATATATATATATATATATATATATATATATATATATATGTGTGTGTGTGTGTGTGTGTGTGTGTGTCATCCAGTGTGTATGTGAGAGAGGGAGAGAGAGAACGTGGATGTGTGTATCCTCCAAGAGACACAATAGCAAACCGCCAATGACAGGGCAACTCCGGGGAAAGCATGGCAGGACAATATTGCACATTGCTGCTTTGTTGACAACAGGCTGCACCAGCTGGTAGAGGGAGGGGGAGGGTGGGAGGTGCAGGTTAGGGGGAAGATCTATGCGGAACTGATATTAAAACATCCTTCTGTGTCCATGTGTACTTCCTCGTTAGTGTATGCTTGACTGGGCGCGCGCGAGTCTCTGTGTGTGTGTGTGTATACGTGTAGTTCAGTTGGTCGGAAGTTGAAAACTAGACGGTGGCCATTGATGTTGATGTTGTAGTGTTCACGGTCAGCGGATAACAGCCCGGACAGCCAGCTACCTTTAACAGTGACAGATTTACAAGTTCACCACTTATCTGTATATTAACCTGTCGTTAAGCAATTATCTGTGCACCGCAAGTTTGACAACTTGGCAACGGAAGAGGAGAGAATGGTTGGGAGGGAGTAGGGTGACAAAGTGTCAAAGTTGCCAATTAACATTTTTTCGTCGGAAGGGAATTGACGTGGTTTGGGTGAACGGGGAAGTGGAGTGCAGTGGGTGTGAAAAAGTCATTTTTGTTGAAGATAGGTTGACTTTTTCTTTTAAGTGACAAGTCCTTGTACAAAAACGAGCACCTCGATCCGTCTGTCCAGACTGCTGGGAGAGAACACTCATCTGTTTGAGACCTCCACGGATATGTGGCAGTTCCTATGTGATGGAGAACTGGACATGTCTAGAAATATAATTATATATATGTATTTATATATATATATACATATATATATGAACATAGCATATAGCCCATATATATGACAGATGTGCATGGACAGGCATAGCCTCCACATCCTGACGTTACCCGCGTATTATTCTTATCGTGTTTTGGATTTACCACAGTGGTTTCATGATGGGCTTTAAACTATGGGGACTGGGTTACGGAAGAAAGCTGAGCTAGGAACTGCAAACATGTCGGACGTTAATCAATCAAAGAATGCAAACATTGTCCAGGAGCACGGAAAAAATAAGATTTGTTCGTGTTTAGTATTTTTTTATGTTAATTTTCCTGGCCACTGAAGAAAATCCACGTTCAGAGCACTTGCAACAATCACAAAGAAATTTTAAAATCTTTTTAAAGCGAAAATGAAGAATTCAAAAAAAGAAAAGAAAACATACTTGCATTCAACAGTCACCAAGAAAAAAAAGCGCAATACATCCTCCCTCCCACCCAGCACTCAAAATACAACAACAAACAAACAAACAAACAAAAACAAAAAAAACAACAGAAAAGAAACAAGCAAAAATAAAAAGTTAATATTTAACCTTTTCGTTCCGTTATAAAATGAAACTTGTTTTTCCATCTGGAAGGGAAGTGGTGTGTGCAGAGAAGGTGGATGTGGGAAAGGAGTGGAGGGAGGGAGGGAGAGGGATGGGGACCGTGACTGTTCAGTCTGAATCGCCTCGGAGAAACTTGAAGCAAAGAGGAAGTGAAGTTGTGAAGTCTTCATACACACATGCAAGCACGCACAGACACACTACACTACACGCACACACACACACACACACACGTACGCGCACTCACAAACACAGCGTTAGATTGTAGGTCGGTCTTTCGTTTTGTTTTCCTTTCTGTCTTTTTTCTTACCGTCTTTTCCTGGCGTGATATTAGCCGGCACTGGCGATCCGTGTGTGTGTGTGCGCGCGCGCTCATTCTCGCACGCGTCTGTCTGTGTGTTCCGTGTACGCGCTCACGCGTGCATGTGTGTGCGTGCCAGCGTAGGTATGCATGTTAAAAAACTACACCACTGGAGAAGCGAAAACAATGTGCTCCTAAAAACCACGTTTAGTAGTGTCATGTAACAGCCGGGTGGCCCAGAGGTTGGTTGCCAGCAGGTTCATTTGTATGTCAGATTGAACCCAGAGCAAATAAGTGTGACGAACAACAGTTAGTCTTGTTGTCCCTAACTGAGCTGTTGTCCTCATGTGGTCAGTATTGACTGTAACAACCCTGATATATGATGTGGTACTCTGGTGTGGATAATGTGGGGAACACTGTCTCTGTTGACCGTAACTCTGATATATGATGTGGTACTCTGGTGTGGACAATGTGGGGAACACTGTCTCTGCATGTCTCATCGTATGTCCCCTCCAGTCCAAGCTTCCCGATCTCGCTGATTTACTCCTGCTGGATCAACCGCATCTAATTTTCATATGTGCTGAATGGTGTTGACATGTTGGACACAACAATAAGTTTTGTGTATCATTTGTCTGTTCGTGTGTGTGTATTTTTTCATAAACTGTGATTGTTTTTGTGGGTTTTTTTTGTTTTTGTTGTTGTTTTGTTTTTGTTTTTTGTTTTACAATGGGCAACGACATCGAATCACACAGAAAAGCGATCTGTACATCTGTACACCGAACTTGCCAAACCCGTTACTGAAAAAGGCAAGCCGAAAAAGTTCCTTTGCAAACCATGAACCTTTCAGCAGCAAAGTTCACAACGAGCTGGAAATCACAGGGTTTGTCATCTTCACACTAATCACATGCAGTGCTCCATTCTGCCTGTACAGTTCACTTTTCACAGGAGTTCACGGACTGCGTACAATTGGCGAGTCTCTGAGGATGAAGAAATATATCAAACCGAATCTTGGACGCTGTTGGCCAGACTAGCAACATAATATAGTCCTTTCGTGACAGCGCCTTTGCTTCCAACTGACAGCCTGTCGCTACATCCACTGCCAGATCTGTGATTCCTGCTGCTGCTGTCAGGGCAAGTTGAATCCAACCCACGGTCTGGTTCCATGAAGGATTCACAGAGAACCCCTTCTGCCAGTCAGTTGGAACAGTCGGAACGAATAGAAACCAAACTAAACAAATTGCTGAAATGATATATGATTGGCCTCGAGTTCCAAGTTGATTACTAAACTTCAACGTGTGGATGACGAATAGGGAGGGTGTGCAGGCCCACTTTCGTCGGGACTCCCTGGTTGTTTGTTGTTGTTTTTAGCGAGAACCGTGTGCGCATGCGCGTCTCCATTGCTGGTTTTGCTAGATCACCGAAAGGCTAAAAATTCGTTGTGCAGTGGAAATCGCTGTTCTGACAAAAGTATTTTCAACAATTTCGGTGAGTATTTTAGCAAGGTTTTTTTGTTTGTTTGTTTTTCGGGGTTTTTTTTCAGTTGTATTTTATACCTGAATCAAGGTTGTTGTTTTTCTTTCTCCCTTGCAGAGGTTATATTTGTCAAGAAACACGTAATCACATTTCACATTTGGGTAAACAATATAACAAAATACATTCTTTGATTCCAACAAAAACAATGAAGCATTACACCGTAGAATCTGCTTCAAGGAAAACACATAAACACTGACCCTCGCTTCACTGAAGTTATATCATTCATCCAACTGCAAGGTTTTTGTGGGGGTTTTTTGTTTTTGTTTTTGCATCTCCCCAATCCCAACAAACGCACACAGTGAGGCCCACACACACACATACTCTTTAATGTATAATCCCTCGGTCAATATACCACAAAACTAGTAACGTAATCTCCTTCTGAGACATCGAGGGAACACAGAGAATAATCCAGTTTAGTACAGGTTCTTAGAATGTACAAACATAATCATGAAGAAAAAACAACAATAACAGTATTATCAATTATTATTATTATCAAAACATCAAAACCTGTTACATAATATTGTGTATATTCTAAGCTAGCCATCTGTCCGATCATTATGTTATTCTCTTTCTCTCTTACATACACAGAGTAGCAAACAGCCAGACACAAACACGCATACACCCCTCCCCCCCCCCCGCCCCCCCCCCCCCCCCGCACCCCCCGCCCCCATACCCCCTCCTGCCCAATACTCACATATGCACAGAACGCTCACTCTCGCACACTCTCGCGCGCACATTCACACACACACATTGGCAAACGAAATGGGCTACACACAAACACTTGAATGTTGGCATAATGGCACCAAAGCATTTGATATTTCAATTCAACACAGATACATAAATGGCAATTGAGATTTAGCATATGGTGTTGCAGAAATTCGCCTGTCGCCGGTATGTCTGTACGTGTGGTTGGCAGTGTTGTACACAAAAATAAAATACAATAAAGTAGAAATAAGACAGCAATGATACTGGCAGCAAAAAACTAGTTTCTTTAACCATTCATATATATTCCGATGTACCATACTAGACTAATCATTTAAATCGTTTATTATTCCCATATACGGGAACCACTTCTGTTCAAATTTGTTATCGCGCATTTCCATTCTGGACACATATTTTTCAGTGCGGTAGTTGTACTGTACTTCCTTCACGAATGCTGATATTGTTGGTCTGATTTTATTGATTCTGCTTTTGTATATAAAGAATTTAGCCCATAATATAATCAGGTTGAGTATTTCGTCTGTTTTCGTTTTGTCGTCAGTTCCAAACAAAACAAGTTCAGTATTAAAGGATAATCTCTCACACACTTGGCACTTATCTTTCAATAATGTTTCCAGTTCTAACCAGTAAGACTGTATATGGCTGCATTCCCACAGATAATGATGTATAGTATCTTTTTTCAATATTGCAAAAGTTGCATTCTTCACATTCTGTCAATCCCATTCTCCTAAGAATACTATTTGTGACTAGAATTCTAAAGCAAATTGGGATTTGGAACCATTTTAGTTTGATTTCTTTCGTCTTCTTAATTAACTCTAAAGCAGTTTTCCAGTCTGTTACAACATCCAGTTCTCTCTCCCAAATAACGAACGGTTTTATGTCATATATTTCTATTTTTTCAAGCAAAATATTATAATATGTTCTTGATCCTTTTGTAACTCTACATATCATGTCTAATGCTTTTGTGTTCTGGTTACTTTCGTTGTTGATTATTACTATCCTTTCCTTTTTAATGTATTGCTTTATTGCTTGTGTACAACTTTGATAGTGTAAGTAGTTAACCCTTATGCTCCATTTTTTTACAGAATTGTTCATGGCTCAGAAAGCCTCCGTCTTCACTTAATACATCTTTTACTAAATACACATTCTTTTTTGCCCAGTCATTGTAATTTTACGTGGTTGTTGAATTGATCAAATGCTACGAATACATCTTTCCAGAAGTGGTTACATTTACTTTTGATAAATCTTTTGGCTCCGTAACAGTTTAAGTTAATTATTTCTGGACATTGTTTAAGTAGTATTTGCCTCGACTTTTGGGTTCTTGTGTATAATTTCCTTACCCATGACAATTTTAAGGACTTAACGAAAGTTATTATATCCGGTATTCCTATACCTCCTTGCTCAATGTTTTGCACCGAATACTGTCTTTTGATTTTGTCTGTTTTTTTGTCCCATACAAACTCATAGCACATTTTTTGCAGTCTTTTCAGTTCGTTTTCTGGCGGTTTGGGCAGTAAAATCCATAAGTAAGTTAATTTTGTAAGTATTAAGGATTTTAGTACTGCCACTCTACCCAAAGGCGTACATATTCTTTTTGCCCACGTTTTGAATAGATTAATCACATCAACAAATTTATCTGCAATATTAATATTTGTTATGTCTGATATTTCGTTAGTAAACCAAATTCCCAATATTTTGAACTTTGTTGGATTCCATTGCATCTCTTTGTGAACTAAGTATCTTTCAGATGAATCTTCTTTTTTTCTAACCAAACATTTGTTGTTTGTTCACAGTTAAGTCTTAGGCCTGAAATATCTTCAAATTCATTTAGTGTTTCAAACAACCTTTCGTATGAGCATCTGTCTCCTTCTAATGTGAATGTTGTATCGTATGCAAACTGATTTATTTTAAATTCGGTGTCGGATATTTTTATACCATTTATTTTTTCGTCGTCACGAATTTTGCATGCAAGTATCTCTGATCATAGGACAAACAAATAAGGCGATATCGGGACTCCCTGACGACACCCTCTATTTATATCAAAGTGTTGGGATACCTTTCCATTAACTACTACATAAGGCTTTATATCATTATAAAAAAAAAAGAGGCTACCCAGTTGCATATATCCTCCCCAAATCCAAATTTTTTCAGTACCTTTTTCATGAACCCCCAATTAATCGAGTCAAAAGCTTTTTTCAAAATCTATCGATACGAGCAGTCCTGGTAGGTTCTTTTTTTTTTCAGGTAATGAATCATATCATACAGAGATCTTAAATTATTCCCAATATATCTTCCTGGTATGAACCCCGTTTGATCTTCATTTATCAGTTTTGGTAAGACAGCTTTGATTCGATTTGCAGTGCATGCTGTTCCAATTTTATAGGTGACATTTAAAAGAGTAATTGGTCTCCAGTTTTTTAAGAATTCCCTAGGCTTATCTGCTTTAGGTAGACATACTATTACCCCTTTCCTTTGTGTTATAGACATTCTTCCTTTGTAAAATACTTCATTAATAGAACGGACTACAAAATCCCCAAGTTGTTTCCAGAAAAACTTAAAGAAACTGACTGTCACTCCATCAGTTCCTGGACTTTTGTCATTATTCATATTCTTTAATGCTATAGATGCTTCTTCTTTAGTAATAATTCCCTCCAGTACCTCAGCTTCTTATTCACTTAAATGTGGTAGATTTGTGACGTAAGTACCTAAGTCAACCTCTTGTGTATTTCTTTCTTTATATAGTTCTTGGTAAAAAGACCTAGTTTCTTCTAACATTTCCTCTGTTTTCGTTAAGACCTGTCCATTGTCTGTAACAAGTATTAGCATTTGTTTACTCACAAAGTGTCTTTTTTCTAGTGAACAGAAGTATTTTGTTATTTTTTCTCCCTGTGACGCCCATCTTGCCTTTGACCTAATGATGATCCCATCCATTTTTGTTTTTCTTATTTCTTCTAATTGTTTCTTCTTTTCCTCTAACTGGTATGCTTCCTTTACACTTCTATCACTATTTTTTTCTATCGCCTGTATGTTTTGTTCCAGACCTTCTTCTTTTACTCTTTGCTCTCCTTTCTTTTCAATGGCATATGCTACAGTATTTTCTCTTATTTCCATTAACAGGGTGTCTAAAAAATAAATGGTCTGATATTGTGAAGTGCAATTCGCTATTTAGAATATCTTTGATTTTATCCCGGGAATATATCAGTACTGCATATTGTTCCTTTATCCTTTCAATAGTTTCATTAATACGTTCTACATATATCTGATCTTTTAACAAGGAAGGGTTAAATTTCCAAAAAGGTTTATGCTTCTTTTCTGCTTTAAACATCATTTCTAATGTTATGAGGGAATGGTCACAACGATATCCATAACAAATGTCTGCATTTTTTACGTCAGAGATAAGTGTTTCAGAAACTAGGAAGAAATCTAACCGACTTTGCTGAAATGGATTTGTTCTTCTCCAGGTGTATCGTAAAATTTCTGGATTAAATTCTCGCCAAATGTCTACTAGTTCTAATTGTGATATCATATCCAGTACTGTATCCCTTGCTTTAGTATTATTAATATGTTGTAATTATGATAATCTAAATTCGGGTTGATAACAAGATTTCAGTCTCCTGCTATTATGATATTTGTTACTAACAGATCTTCAAGTTTTTGACTGATGTCTTTAAAAAATGATGGGTCGTCTCTATTCGGTCCATATACATTAGCTAGAGCAATTTATTCACCCATGGTATTTATTATAAGAATTATGTAATTTCCCTGGCTATCTTTGATGCATTTCTCTATCTTCAAGGCAAAATTGTTGTTAAGTAAAATAGCTACCCCCCTAGATCTCTTATTTTTGGATGAAAATACACATTCATATCCCCATTCTGCTCTAATTTGACGCTCAGATTTAGGAGGAAATGTGTGTCTTGTAGAAAATATATATTGTTTTTGTCTCAGATATTGAAGGACATCTCTTCTTTTAGCAAACTTGCCAAGGCCTTGGCAATTGAGAGATGACAACGTAAGACTATTCATTGTATTGTATCATTATTCTAATAACCATTTTACTCATTTTCATTATAATATAGATAATTTTACAATTGTGTCACTTGCGTTCCTCAGCCACCTCATATAAAGTGTTAACCCGTTAAAAAAAAAACCTGCTCGCTTTCGTTCAGTTCTTGCATTCACATGGCCACTCATCCTCCTTTTCTTGAACAGTCGCTCTCTCTGACATGGTTGCATTCAATAGACGTTATTGAGCTCAACTACAAAAAAAGGAATAACTGGTTAAACAAATGAATAAATAAAACACGACTTAGTTTGCAAATTAAGGCATATGTGATCTTAAGTGAACTCATCAAAAGCACGTTTCTTCTTTGAAAAAACATGTAAGAAATAATTATTTAAAATAAATAAATAAATAAATAAATTTAAAAAAAGAAGATGAAAAAATACCAAGAAATACAAACCGAAATCGAGACATATTATATTACATTTTCACTAGAAAAAGTGACATACTGTAAGGTAAAGTTATGTACAAATCAAACTGAATGATTTTGAATGCAGTTTTTTTTTTCTTTTATGAATTCTCTTGTGAAACACAACACTAGGTGCTGAAGGATTCCTTGCTTGCCGAAGGAGAGTGGGAAGGGGGTCGGGTCGTTGGAGGGAGGAGGTCGAGTGGAAAATGGTCACACACACACTCACACACACACAAGGAAAAAAAAAAACAGAAAAAAAAAAAAAGAGTAACGTTTCACTCCACAATGATGTAGAATCGTGAGAGACCATTTTTCATGTTGCACATGAAAAACGCTTCACGCTACTAGGATCACACCAAATCCAGACGCCACCAAACCACTGGCCAGGAGGGGGTGGGTTGGGGGTGGGGAATCAAGTATGTATACAAAGCATGTGAAGAAAATGGGATAAAGAGGGGCGTGGGGGGCAATGGGAGTATGTGTGTGCCTGTTCGTGCGCGCACGCGCACACTTAATATTAGCGGAAGATACACACCCACCCACACACATACACACACACATAGCAGAACCCAATGTCTTTCATAAGAAAAAAAAATAAAATAAAGAAGGAAAAGAACTTTCACAGAAACCAGAGGCGGAATAAATGTGGATTGCACTATCAGTAGTGGACAAGTAATAAGTCGAATTCAAACACACACCCCATCCCCCCCATCCATTTCCCAATAATCAAACAGTTCAGTCAATCCGACTTCCAGGTAAATTGCCGTGAAAAAAGCGTTTCAAGTTGCTCGAGTTACACCAACCCGCTCACCCACTGGGTAGGTAAAAAAAAGAAGAAAAAAAAGATAATAAAGTAAATAAACAAGTTTAAAAAAAAAAATTTTTTTAAATCATCGCACGTGTGGAAAAAAAAACACTAAAAAACAAACAAACAAACAAAAGTTCCACGTAGCTCGAACACCAGACGCAGCACACACACACACACACACACACACACACACACACACACACACAATTGCCTGTAAAGAAAGAGGGGGCAGAGGGATGTGTGTGCGCGTGTGTGTGTGCGTGCTCGCGCGCGCGCGCGCGGTGTGCATGCACATCCACGCTCGCTCGCGTGCTAGCGGGGAGGTTGGGGTGTGGGGGTATACAAAGAAGTGTAACTACATGTCTTCCTGAAAAAAGACCTACAGATCTCCATCAGAGATGAATGAGGTCAAGTTTACCCCCCCCCCCCCCCCCCCCCCCCCTCCATCATTGGTTCAGTCAATCAGGCCTTCGTGATGTTAGTCACTGTTTTTGTTGTTGTTGTTAGTTTGTTTGTTTTATTGGTTTCTGTTTTGGGGTGTGTGTTTTTTTGTTTTGTTTTGTTTTTTGCTTGTCTGTTTGTCTTTTTCCCACTCAATAATGCGAAATCTAAAACCGTATTGTCAAAAAAGCAAAGAATAACACTCATCTTCGCCATCACTGCCACTATAAAAACTATAGTAACAAAAAGATTGTTAATAATAACAAATAATAAATTAATATTGTCCATAATGCAAAGAATAATAATAGCAATACGTATCGTCACCATCACTGTCACCACTCCTACCACTGTTCATCATTACCACTGTTCATCATTATCACATTGACTGCATCAACAGCGGCAGCAAAGAAAGGTCAGTAATAATGTTACGTATAAATGTACGGTATTCCCCCATCCCTACTTCGTCTTCCTATCACACAGTCCCTCCATTCTCTATCCTCTTCTCCCTCACTGGAGTAAACAATACATTCCACCACCAACCGTCACCCCCCCCCCCCCCCCCCCCCGCCCCTCCACATCTCCTCCCCCCCCCAAAAAAAAAAAAAATTACATAAAAAATTTAAAAAATGAATGTCAAAATATAGAATTTGCCTTTCAAAGCTGGGTGGATACTTTTTCTCTGGGACATGTCAGTGTCTGCTCAGTCTCCATGGCCTGGCTCTCCACTGGTTGCTGGCGGTCCCGTTGCTTCTGGGACTGGCTGGGGGAGGACGACTGGTGTCTGGCTGGCTGTACCTTCGCTGGCTGCTGGTCTTTGGACTTCTTCCTGTCAGCAGCTCGCTAGCCACCTGCCGTTGGAACCTCCCTGGCAGTCTGGAACGTCTCTCCCTCTGCTCACTGTGCGCTGGTGACACTGTGTGGTCCGGGCCTGGAGTGATGGCGGATGTGTCCTTCAGAACACTCATGTCTCCGTGCACCACTTTTGTAATTGTATTGTCTTTCAGTTTGGCATAAATCACTCTCTCCTTTGTCCAGCAGTTTTTTTACACACGAGTTGTTTTTTACTTCCATTAAACGTTTCAAGTTAAGTGGGGTTAAGTCCTCAACTATTCCTGTATGTGTTCCTTAATATTTTTGCAAGTTTACGAGTTATATTTGGTTTTATAATTATATCAGTTATTTGGTTTAATCCTCTGTGTTTGAGCGTGTTTCTTGTCAAATCTCTGCCATTAAGTATTCGAACTGATCTATTTAAAATTCCAATCAGAGCCTCATCTGGTTTCGACTTTGGAGAGACTGACACACCAAATATCAGTTTGGAGCATCATTTTATCCACAGCATGCATATTTTTTTCATGTCTTTGTGAAGTTGAGGGAAAGGGAAATCCTTGTTATGGACAACCGTCGACGAGATTTATTCAGTATAAATATTCCGTACACTTAGAGTAGGTTTGGGTCCACGATGGGTAAGGTTTTGTAATGTTCTCAAAGATAGTTCTTGTCCATGACGGTGGTACTGGGCAAGGGCGACTAGCAGAAACATTACACAGTATCTAACACCACACAGTATTTGTCAGTTAATCAACCATTGCACAAAATGGGATACACGAGTATACTTGATAATTATCGAGGGATCTCGCTAGCCGCTTCTTAACATTTGTAGTGAAATGTACAGTTTTGTGTTGAATAAGCATAATATTGCAAACTGGACTGTTCAAAATATTATTGGTGATCAAGCTGGATACAGGAAAGGTTACAATACAGCTGATTACATTTTCATTCTTTTTGCTATGATACAAAAACAGCTTGAGAAACAAAATTATAACTAAATATTTTAGCAATGCATTTGACACTTCATGTTGAGGAAAGTTATGGACCGTCCTGTACAAGAATGGTAAGATACTGAATGCTTGAAGGTCAATTTATTCTGTTGTGAAAGCAATTGTACGTGTTGGAGGTGATTTAACAGATGTTTTTGTGCCCACGAGGCCTGAAGCAAGACGTATGTTCACCAGTTTTATTTTCTTTCTTTATAAATGAGTTAACAAAAGTGTCGTAAACTGCAGAGTAGGGAAGACAATAATTTTACTATCAGAATTTGTGTTTGTGTGCCTTATTACTTTCTCACATTCTTACTCTCTCACTCTGCAGTCTTACGCCAACATTTTGATTTAAACAATATAACTGAAAACAAATTTTACATATATAATACACAAGTTTCTAACAAGAAACACAGAAGACACACACACATTTAACTATTACATACACGCTATGGAGTGTGGCTATAACATCCTAATAAATATAATTGTGTTAAGTTTTAAGAGTTTCTGCACACACTGCAGTTCAACAGTCAGGCACTATATAAATCTATGCAAATTAATTCAATTGTCAGGTCTCTCAGCACCACTGAGCCACACATTTGCCAAACCAGACGTCGAACCAGTCACACACATCGAAGCACAGAATACAGTCAGTAAGTTTCACACAACCTCCAGCGTCGTCATCAGAGGCGGAAAAAAAACAACAAACAAACAAACAAAAAACCATCACGCAGCACAGCCTCTCCCCGCCGAGGATGCTTGTGTACCCTCCGCGTCTGCCCAGACGGTATTTTCTTTCCCCTCAAACCCATGCGAAGGGATCAAATCTATCGTCCTAATAATACATTACTGGTAATGTCCCACGTTAGCACCAAATTCCTGGATATATTTCGTGTATATTGCAATGCAGGCATTAAAGTATAACATGAATAATAATCATCATTATATTGTCGCTCTTTCATTTCCACCTCCATTGCTGTCTGCTTTTTACACATGTAACAAATTTACTTTCTTGCTCCATCCATACAGTTACTAATACATTTATAATATTAATAGTTTTCACAGTTCTCAATAACAGTAAGCATATCGTCACAAATGAAACTCACCGTCACATTCGCAAAAACATCCGTTCTCCATTATTTCAAACTTTTAACATCATTTTAGTTACACAAATAAATCTATCATTTAAAATAATTCAGAGGTTTTTTTCCCTGTCCTAATTCGAACATGCATTCGAAGAAATGGTATTTTTTTTAAAGAACATATTTACCGGTCAGCCCACAGTCAACCGAGGAATAAATCTGCTGGGCAGGTCTACTCTGCAACCCGTCTGCTTGAAGACTGACTGCCAACCACGCTCCTCCAATCGCCAAACTCAGACGCCGGCCAATCAGCATTACGAAATACATACATACATACATACATACATATATATATATATATGTGTGTGTGTGTGTGTGTGTTGCGTGCCCGCGTTTTTATCTCTTTTTTATGTGTATGTGTCTGCGCATGCGTGTGTGTGTGTACTTGTATATTCGTGCGTGTGTATGTACTTGTATATTCGTGTGTGTGTGTAGAGAAGAGAACAAGAAAGATAGTGGCGTGAGGAAAGAGATGATTATACACTTTGTGTGTTATGTTGCAGGAAAACCTGGAGATCATGAACCAAAGCTGTGCCGAGGTCAACAGACTGGAGAACGAATTGGACGTGAGTTATACCGACTGTTTGTTACTGCTTGAATTTTCTTCTCTCTCTGTCTCTGTCTCTGTCTCCCTCTCTCTCTCTGCGTGTGTGCGCGTGCGTACATGCGTGCATGAGAGAGACTGAAGACTGACTGAAGATGGTTTATTCACATTAGGCCTAAGCTGCTCGTGAACTTCAAGGGGAATGGGAACGATATGTAACGAGCTTCAAATGATCATGAAGAAAAGGAGTGCGTGTGTGTGTGTGTGTGTGTGTGTGTGAGAGAGAGAGAGAGAGAGAGAGAGAGACGGGTTCGGATGTATGGGGTGTTTGGGCGTGCTTTGTGTCTGTCTAACGTGTGTGGGCGTAGTTTGTTTGTTTTGTTATTGCAAAGCAGTCTGAGATGTTAGAAAGCATGATATAACTTTATATTATTAGCGTTATTTGTAAACTTTATTTGAAAGTCATATGTGCAGATGATTGTAATGACAAAACCTGTCTTGTTTTTCTCAAATGATTAATTGTAGATATATATATATATATATATATATATATATATATATATATATATATCTTGTATTGGTATTGAAATAAAGACTAGATAGGCCAGTGTCAGTTTTTTAAGTCCATACCTTTGTTAGGCCCCACCCCCACCCCCACCTCCGCCCTCTTTGTCACTCCTCTCCCTGACCTTCCATCTCCTCTTCCACTTTATCCTCTTCTCCCTTCCCAACCCGAAACGAGAGTGTCCCAGTCAGCGCAGGACTGTATTCTTGTCAATGGAATGATCGCAGTTTGAGTTTTTGCTCTTCTTCTTCCTTAAAGGATCATTAGGGCACCGCACAGAACTGTTTACCAGATTCCTCCAGGTCTGTTGGTTTTGTGTGAAAGCCCGGGTCTCTGTGAATAGTTTTCCTGTCCCTTATGTGACATTGTCAGTCTTGTCCTCTGTCTCCCTCCCTCAACATTTCATTGGAGGATTGCTTTAGCAAGACCAGTGGATCTTGTTACGTTGTCATACCAACAAAGTTTCTTTCTCTTAATTTATGTCAGCAGATTTCCATATGCCCCAATCGTTACTATTAATCATATCTATCTACCCTGTTGAAAGGAGGCCCGTGGCATGTACCGCAGCACGTTCCAGACATCATCGCAGCGCATGGAGGAGCTTGGCGGGAAGATGAGGAAGAGCATCCAGAGGGCACGCCAATACTTCGAGCTGTCCGACATGGCCAAACAGGTCAGCAGGCCTCTGTCGTCTGATGGATCCCTGAGAGGAGGGTGGGGCAAAAGCCTGTGGGAGGGGGTGGTGGTGGACTGGTTGGTTTCTTGCTTAGTTACGTGCTTTGATAGTTGGTGGGTGTTGAATATGATGGTAATGATCATGATGATGATGACGACGATGATAATGGTTTTCATTATTTTTGAAACAGTGACATGTCACATGACGTGACCAACATTGGTCCCGCCGACCACTGAAAACATGATTCTAGCAAAGGCGGGGACATCACCCCCAGTGAGTCCTCAGCGAACCCAGGCTGAGATCATATTTACGTTTCCGATGACGTCGGTGACACAAGTCCTTACTGATTCCAAACATCTGGTCTTGACATCACAGGATAGCATTGAAAAAAAACCCCATGTTTTCTATATATCTATATTTATCTATATATCTATATCTCTCTATATATAATTTGTGTGTGTGTGTGTGAGTGTTATGTATGTATATACAGTCCGTGGGTGACGTGCCTTTTCAGGCCCAGAGCGAGGCACTGCGGGCGGCCCGTCAGTACCAGAGCGCTAACGGGAACTACCGTGCGGCCATAGAGATGGTGACTCTGGCAGAGAAAGGCCTGGACGACACCAGCGCAAAGACCCGAACCCTCAACTCTGCCTGGCAGGAGACGCTCAGCCACGCCGTGGAAAGGGTGAGTCACTGAGGAGGCTGTGATGGTGATGTGGAGGACGAGCAGAAGGTGGTGGTGGTTATAGTGGTGGAGGTTGAGTGCTCATACGCACGAGTGAAAGAGTGTGTGAGGGTTATGACGACGACGGTTATGTTACAAGCGTAATAAAGAACTTGACTGATGACAGCAATTATGTCAAAGATTATGAAAATTAAGGACAACAATATAATGGCAGTTTGGATAATAATGATGATGATGATGATGATTGTGATATTAATTTTGGGAAACCGTTGTCGAAGTTGAAAGAGTTCATGATGGGAGGCAAGAACAACAGCAATGAAAACATTTAATGTGAGAGAGGCTGAGAGTGATCAAAACGATGACGATGATTATTATCATGAGCTCGATTATAATGCTATTGATAATAACTGATGGTTATAACGACTATAGACTGATGATGATGACGACCATAACGATGATGATAATGGTGATGATGATGATACGCACGATGATGTGTCTCAGGTGACGGAAGCAGAGAGGGAGAAGACGCGCAGTGAGAGTGAGCACAACAAGAAAGCCGCCGTGTGCGCTCAGCTGGAATCACGGATCCACTTCCTGGAGAAGAAGTACAAGCGGTCCATTGCCAAAGCCAGGTGGGTTGAACCACTATGTGGAATCATTTTGACATCTTGTCACCATCTCCAGCAGTGGCCCAGTGGGAGAGCGCCAACTGGGAAGCGAGTATACCTGGCTCGATTCCCGCACAAACCGAGATTTTTTTTTTATCCGACCCTCGCACCACCACACCTTGAGTTTTGGTCTGGGTGCTAGTCTTTCCTGTGAGATGATAAATCGAAGCTCCTTGCGCAGCACGCACTTAAAAGGCCCGAGGCAACTAACAGTTGCCGCTAGCAAAATGCTGCAAAGAAAATACACCTTGATACTGAAAAACAGAGACAGGAAGCGAAGAGGTGGAAGGAGGAGTATCTTAATCTCCACAGACACCAACAGAACAGCATATGACGTATCTTAGGTGGACTGCGGGGAAAGCCCAGTAAGATGACGGGTGGCCCAACAGTGAGCTGCAGATGTCACCTTGATGTTCAAGTGCCTGTTTGGCGCTCAACCAACTGCTGAACTGTGCCTTGTCAGCATGCGTGGTGGGTGTGTGTGTGTGTGTGTGTGGCGGATGATTTGGATTTGTGAGCGCGCTCGTAACTGAGCTAGAAAGAGGAGATCAGAAAGAGAGATACAGAGAGAGTCTGTGGGTGTGTGTGTGTGTGTGGGTACGTGCGTGCGTGCATCTGTGTGTTTGATTGCGCGCGAGAGAGGAGAGAGAGGGGTTTGGAGAGGGGGTGGGGGTAAGAGCTGTGGTAAGGGATGGAAAGGAAAGACATTTCCATGACGCTTTTGTGCGTACGTTGGGAGCGACAGTTGGTGCATGTGTGTTCTGATTCTGACATGCTCCTCAGTATGTCTGGCGGGAATTTGTATGTAAACACATTGTGACGTGTTTTATTAGCATGCCGGGTGTGTTCGTTTTCCAGTTGGCGCATGTGTGTGTAGTGTGATTTGGCGCGTGCGTCAGTGCCGTGTGTGTGTGTGTGTGTGTGTGTGTGTGCGCGCGTGAATCAGAATCAGATTCAATTTTGATATAAATTAGACCCCAGCAAGGTTTATAAGACTCCCATGCATAGTTACATATATCACACACAAAAAGTAAAACACTGAAATATAGAACAAGAGATTGAGTTACTTCTCCCTGCTATGGCGTGTTTTGTAGCAGTTACTTCTCCCTGCTATGGCGTGTTTTGTAGCAGTTACTTCTCCGTGCTATGGCGTGTTTTGTAGCAGTTACTTCTCCCTGCTATGGCATGTTTTGTAGCAGTTACTTCTCCCTGCTATGGCGTGTTTTGTAGCAGTTACTTCTCCCTGCTATGGCGTGTTTTGTAGCAGTTACTTCTCCCTGCTATGGCGTGTTTTGTAGCAGTTACTTCTCCCTGCTATGGCGTGTTTTGTAGCAGTTACTGACAAATCTTCCAAACATTCCCGCAAGTTTGTCTTCCAGTATCATATGACTGGGTTGTACTTGTTTGTGTACGTGTTCAGTTTGCAGTTTGCGTGAGAGAGAAAAGGGGAGAGACAAGCCTACAGCTTTTGAACAAGAAAGATTCAGACCACTGAGCAGCTCAGTAATTTGACACATACTGAGAGGGGAAATGAACAATAAAGGAAAATGAGAGAGAACGAACGAACGAAAATGTTTTTGTGAACTTTGGCCAAATCAAAAGCAGGTAACTGATAGGTGGGTGGGGTGTTGTAACACTTCAGTGGCATCACACAACATCATACTGTGCATAGACGTGATCTTCATTTACCTGGTCATGTCTAAGGAGATGATTTCTCCATTTGATCGCATGGAAAATTAATTTCGATACTTGACAATTTCTCTGTTCGTTGTTTGATCGAAGAAGTGTACTAAGAGAGATACTTGAAGAAATTTGTCCGTAAATCAGTATACACAGAACAAACAAACAACAGATGATATTCATTTTCCAGTTCACCTCGGCAAAAAGGACAATGTTTTAAAACATCATTTTAGTGTACCTATGAACACTATTATTCAATGGAAGTACACTGAATATGGATTGAGGCAACACCACTCTGGAACAATTTTTTTATCAGCATTTGTTATGCATTGTTCTTTTTCAAATATAATTTTTAATTATCTGCAGCAGGAATACCTTTCTCTATCACTGATAGTACCCGACCATTCTTAAATGAACAGGTCTTGAAAATAATAAGAAATTCCTTCACATCACCGAAACCTTGTTGTAACCACACAAATTAAAGACTGGTCTACTTAAGATTTCTCTAACAAGGGAAGCCCAACACTATTTTTCATTTACATCTATTCCAAGCAACGCCTAATAATCCAAATATGGCAGTCTATTTTGATTCATCTGCATTATTCTAAAACAGTATCTTATAACATTTAAGAAAGAGTTTACAAGAAACGGGTCTCTACCAATACCACCATACAAGCATTTTGTTAGTTGTTTACACTGTCACTCCCAAGAATCCCTTACATTCTGATAAATGATTTCTTTCTATATTCTCCAGTCTATTCATATCCCCAAACTTCAGATGCATACAATAGAACAGGATGTACCTTTACATTGAATATTTTGAAAAATACTGCATGTGACATTTCTTTATACTTTTGGAAATACTTCGCAAGTCTCATGGTTGCCCTATTGCCTTTCACAACAAGATTTCAGTCCCCCCTTTGGGGCTAATCTTTGATGTAAATGTAGACCCCAAATAACAGTATTCATTCACTACTTTTATTTCCTCTTCATCAGAGAACCACTTCTCATGCCAACCTAAAAATCCGCCTTTTCTGAACATCATCATTTTTTTTCTTCACATTAATTTTCAACTTCATCACCAGATAGCATGATTTAAGAATATTTCATTGATTCTGAAGTCATACGGGAGTTGTTGATTGTAATGCAGTATCATCAGCACAGAGCAATATAAACAGTTCCATGCTACCTGGTAACAACTGAACCCCATGTCTACCTGACACAGGCATATG
>NC_134877.1:7809343-7959343 GCF_041734735.1 Babylonia areolata
TAACAGCTTCGTGTGTGTGTGTGTGTGTGTGTGTGTGTGTGTGTCAGTTGATAACAGTATGGTGTGTGTCATTCAGTAACAGTTTGGTGCGTGTCATTTGATAAGTGTTGTGTGCGTCATTTAATAAGTGTTCTGTGTGCCACTAATTTGACAATGTGGTGTGTGCCACTGATTTGTTATTTATATGATGTGTTTATTGACCACGTGATATGTGCCATTTGATTCCAGTGCGGTGTGCCGTTTAAATATGTTATGTGCCACTTATTAACTTTGTGTTCAGGATGTGCACCATTCAATAATTACTCGATGTGTACCACTGATCTATTGTCTCGGTGGTGGGTGCTTTTTCTCTCTTTTTTTCTTCTTAATTTTTTTTTTAACATGTTGCATGTGTGATTTACTAGTCATGTAACAAGTGGCACCAGCTGTCAACCGCGCGGCATGTGACTTGTTTTTTGTCATTTACCAGTCATGTAACAAGTGGCACCAGCTGTCAACCACGCGGCATGTGACTTGTTTTTTGTCATTTACCAGTCATGTAACAAGTGGCACCAGCTGTCAACCACGCGGCATGTGACTTGTTTTTTGTCATTTACCAGTCATGTAACAAGTGGCACCAGCTGTCAACCACGCGGCATGTGACTTGTTTTTGTCTGGCAGCAACTGAAGCAGAACGTGTGGGATCTGCAGCACGCCATCGGTATCCGGAAGACGAGGTACGCCGATGCCTTGCGGTGCCTGGAAGCCGTGTCCACGGAGATCCATGAGTCCCGCAGGAGCCGGAAGAAAATGCTGCTGCAGTATCCGCGTGAACCAGGGGTGGGCGCTGAAACGGACAGCCTGGGATCCAGCATCTCGGATGCCAACATAGGTCTGTGTTGGTTGAGTCACGTCAGTTGTTTACACGGGTTTGGCTGGGTTTGTCGTGTATCTTTGGTTTTTATAAATTTGTGTTGGATGTAAATTACCACTTTGCTGTTATGCGTTTGTGTTTCTAATATCACTTCACTGTTATAATTTTTTGTTTGTCGTATCACCTTGTTGTTACATGTTTATGCTGACCCAGAATATGTTTTGTAGTCAACATTGATTTTTGTTTCACTTCGCTTGTATAGGTTGTCATATGTTTGTATATCAGTGCATGTTTGTCAAAACACTATGCTTTGCCAGTTCAGATTCCTGTTTGCCATATCATTAAGTTTAGCCAGTATTTATTAGTTTTCATTGTGTCAATTTGCCAACAAATTATTATTTGATTTGCAAATAATAGTGGTGTCCTTTTCAAACTAAAATTGAATGGCGCAATATGCCGATTATATTTCTTCAGTGAGATTCGTTCGAAAATTTGTACAAAGGACAGATGTGAGACATGAGTTAATTTCTTATAATACATTCTTTATTTCTGTTGACTTTTTCCTGTCTTTTAGAACGAGGCGTCTTTTCCACAAGCAACCCCCTTCCTGACGAAGAAGATGACGATGAGGAGTCAGACGATGTGGGAGATGTGTTTAGCTCTGAAACAGGCAACAGCCAGACAGAGGCTTCCGGACGCTCAGCCCACAAGCAGAGGCAGCAGCAGTATGAGTCAGAGGACTGTGGCAGTGCCTGCAGCCCTATGTCTGACAGTGTGTTCTGCAGGAGTGTCAGCAGCGGCTCTGTTGTCTCTGAAGGTCACAGTGAAAGTGCCTCAGATCCGCCCGTCTCCCCTACCACTGTGCCCGCTGTCCCAAGGTGTACAGCAGTGGACATGGGCTGCCCCACTTCCCCAACCTTCATCCCCGTCCCCAGCCTGATGGACCTGGCCCGTGGAGAAGTGGTCGGCAGCCAGCAGACAGATAGCAGTGATGGCCAAAGTCCCTATGCTGCCACAGAGGGCGGGTGTAGGCCGGGTGCTGACCTGACAACGCCCACAGCAGGTGCGAAAGCTGACATAGAGGCGGCCAGTGACCAGCAGGTCGAGCAGTGCAGTGCCCAGTTTCCTGCAGCGGACTGCCAGCGGGAAGCAGGGGACGGGTCTGCACAGGAAGACTGTCCTCGAGAAGCGGACAGCTCCAACCAGCTGCCCATGGACCCTCAGGCACCTCTCTGCTCTGGGTTCTCTTCTGTTCTCACTGCACCCCATCAGCACACAGCCCAGTACCAGGAACAGCCCTTAAAGACAGCAGACGTTCAGTCCGAGACGGCTGGTCTGACACCAGTCATGTCACGCACACAGGCTGTCAGCGGAGATGTCCAGAAAACGCCGTTACGGAGAACTGACTTCACAGCACAAAGACCTCTTCAAGGTATCATGTTGCTGAACCCATCAGACCTCGCTACCTCTTCTTTCCACTTCGGACCCAGGATGTAACTGCACGTGCACACAAGGCACGGGTGTTAGCGGGCGTTGATTTCTAGTGGAAGTAGACAGAGGAACACAGAACGCTCAGACTTGTCATCATCATGCTATACATACAGACGTCTGGTTGCTGTGTAGACTCATGGGCACACAATGTCAGGATCGAGGGATGCATGGAGATACGATCTGGATGACGAAAACCTCGGGACGAGGAGTGAAACAATGTGGGATCTGTTGATGTTGTGATCCACAACAACATGATGGGATCAGGACGGTTTAAGACTCGAGACAATTTCATACATGATAATGTTTTAAGAGACCCAAGATCTGGGGATGCGGAGATCTATGTTTATACTTAGGGCTTGTACATCTAAATATAACAGAACAAGGATCTGTAGTTGTCAGAAATGAACCGAATAAAGACTTTGGGGTGGGCTTACCCAAGACTAAAAAAAAAAATGTCCCCAGGGACTATGACCTAGAAATATGATTTGTATAGAGTCACGGCCCATGTACAAACAACACGGCTCTGGAGTTGTTTACAAGAGCACATAATCCAGGGATGAACAGACCAAGGTCACAGGGACTTATAGCCCTGGGGATCACATGAACCAAAGGATGTACAGCTCAGTGATGATGCAGTGCTCGGGTAAAACTGGATGGCTGTTGGGTGTGCCATATTGGTTGGTCGGTCAATATCTTTGTGACTGTCAGTCTTATAACTGTCAGGTGGTCCATAGTGGGTGTCAGTGTTATTGTGGGTGACCGTGTTATAGCTGTGAGGTGGTCCATCCATAGTTGGTGTCAGTTTTATAGCTGTGAAACGGTCCATAGTGGATGTCAGTCAGTGTTATTGTGGGTGACAGTGTTATAGCTGTGAGGTGTCCTTAGTGGGTGTCAGTCAGTGTTATAGCTGTGAAGTGGTCCATAGTGGGTGTCAGTGTTATAGTTGTGAGGTGGTCCATTGTGGGTGTCAGTCAGTGTTATAGCTGTGAGGTGGTCCATAGTGGGTGTCTGTCAGTGTTATAGCTGTGAAGTAGTCCATAGTGGATGTCAGTCAGTGTTATTGTGGGTGACAGTGTTATAGCTGTGAGGTGGTCCATAGTGGATGTCAGTCAGTGTTATTGTGGGTGACAGTGTTATAGCTGTGAAGTAGTCCATAGTGGATGTCAGTCAGTGTTATTGTGGGTGACAGTGTTATAGCTGTGAGGTGGTCCATAGTGGGTGACATTGTTATAGCTGTGAGGTGGTCCATAGTGGATGTCAGTCAGTGTTATTGTGGGTGACAGTGTTATAGCTGTGAGGTGGTCCATAGTGGGTGTCAGTCAGTGTTATAGCTGTGAGGTGGTCCATAGTGGATGTCAGACAGTGTTATAGCTGTGAGGTGGTCCATTGTGGGTGTCAGTGTTATAGCTGTGAGGTGGTCCATTGTGGGTGTCAGTCAGTGTTATAGCTGTGAGGTGGTCCATAGTGGATGTCAGACAGTGTTATAGCTGTGAGGTGGTCCATTGTGGGTGTCAGTGTTATAGCTGTGAGGTGGTCCATTGTGGGTGTCAGTCAGTGTTATAGCTGTGAGGTGGTCCATAGTGGATGTCAGACAGTGTTATAGCTGTGAGGTGGTCCATTGTGGGTGTCAGTGTTATAGCTGTGAGGTGGTCCATTGTGGGTGTCAGTCAGTGTTATAGCTGTGAGGTGGTCCATAGTGGGTGTCAGTGTTATAGCTGTGAGGTGGTCCATAGTGGGTGTCAGTGTTATAGCTGTGAGGTAGTCCATAGTGGGTGTCAGTGTTATAGCTGTGAGGTGGTCCATTGTGGGTGTCAGTCATTGTTATAGCTGTGAGGTGGTCCATAGTGGGTGTCAGTGTTATAGCTGTGAGGTGGTCCATTGTGGGTGTCAGTCATTGTTATAGCTGTGAGGTGGTCCATAGTGGGTGTCAGTGTTATAGCTGTGAGGTGGTCCATACTGGACGTCAGTCAGTGTTATAGCTGTTAAGTAGTCCATAGTGGATGTCAGTGTTATAGCTGTGAGGTGGTCCATAGTGGATGTCAGTCAGTGTTAAAGCTGTGTCGTAGTCCTTAGTGGATGTTTATGTTATAGCTGTGAGGTGGTCCATAGTGGATGTCAGTCAGTGTTATTGTGGGTGACAGTGTTATAGCTGTGAGGTGTCCATAGTGGGTGTCAGTGTTATAGCTGTGAGGTGGTCCATAGTGGGTCTCTGTGTTATAGCTGTGAGGTGGTCCATAGTGGGTGACAGTGTTATAGCTGTGAGGTGGTCCATAGTGGGTGTCTGTGTTATAGCTGTGAGGTGGTCCATAGTGGGTGTCAGTGTTATAGCTGTGAGGTGGTCCATAGTGGGTGTCAGTGTTATAGCTGTGAGGTGGTCCATAGTGGGTGTCAGTGTTATACCTGTGAGGTGGTCCATAGTGGGTGTCTGTCAGTGTTATAACCGAGGTGGTCCATAGTGGGTGTCTGTCGGTGTTATAGCTGTGAGGTGGTCCATAGTGGGTGTCAGTGTTATAGCTGTGAGGTGGTCCATAGTGGATGTCAGTCAGTGTTATAGCTGTGAGGTGGTCCATAGTGGGTGTCTGTCAGTGTTATAGCTGTGAGGTGGTCCATAGTGGATGTCAGTCAGTGTTATAGCTGTGAGGTGGTCCATAGTGGGTGTCTGTCAGTGTTATAGCTGTGAGGTGGTCCATAGTGGGTGTCTGTCAGTGTTATAGCTGTGAGGTGGTCCATAGTGGGTGTCAGTCAGTGTTATAGCTGTGAGGTGGTCCATAGTGGGTGTCTGTCGGTGTTATAGCTGTGAGGTGGTCCATAGTGGGTGTCTGTCAGTGTTATAGCTGTGAGGTGGTCCATAGTGGGTGTCAGTCAGTGTTATAGCTGTGAGGTGGTCCATAGTGGGTGTCTGTCGGTGTTATTGTGGGTGACAGTGTTATAGCTGTGAGGTGGTCCATAGTGGGTGTCAGTCAGTGTTATTGTGGGTGACAGTGTTATAGCTGTGAGGTGGTCCATAGTGGGTGTCAGTCAGTGTTATTGTGGGTGACAGTGTTATAGCTGTGAGGTAGTCCACAGTGGGTGTCTGTCAGTGTTATTGTGGGTGACAGTGTTATAGCTGTGAGGTGGTCCATAGTGGGTGTCTGTCAGTGTTATTGTGGGTGACAGTGTTATAGCTGTGAGGTAGTCCATAGTGGGTGTCTGTCAGTGTTATTGTGGGTGACAGTGTTATAGCTGTGAGGTGGTCCATAGTGGGTGTCAGTGTTATAGCTGTGAGGTGGTCCATAGTGGGTGACAGACGTAGAAGTGACCCCTGTATAACGCTGTCCAATGACAGACACAGCAATGATCTCTGTGGACATAACACTGACAGTAACAGACACAGCAGAGACCCTTGTGAACATAACACTCTCCAGTGACAGACACTGCAATGTACCCTGTGAATATTGCACTCTCCAGTGAAATACAGAGCAGTGACTCCTGTATAACGCTTTCCAATGACAGACACAGAAGTGACCCCCTGTCAACATAACATAACCAATGATAGACACAGCAGTGACCCCTGTATAACATTCTTCAATGGTATAAACAGTAGTGACCCCTGTAAAACACTCTTCAATGACATACACAGCAGTGACCCTCGTCAGTATAACAATCTCCAGTGAGAGACAGCAATGACCCCCTGTCAATATAACAGTCATCATTGACAAACACAACAGTGACCCCTGTCAACATGATATTCTTCAGTGACATACCCAGCAGTGACCCCTGTCAGTATAACAATCTCCAGTGACAGACACAGCGGTGACCCCTGTATAACTGTTCATTAACAGACACAGTGGTGACTCCTGTATAACTCCATTAACAGACACAGTTGTGACCCCTGTATAATTCGCCATTGACAGACACAGCAGTGACCCGTCAATATGACAATATCCATTGACAGATAACAGCAGTGACTCCTGCATAACTCTCTATTGACAGACACAGCAAAGACCCCTGTCAATATAACAATTTCCAATGACAGACAGCAGTGACCCCTGCATAACGCTCTCCGACGACAGACACAGCAGTGACTCTTGTGAACATAATATTATCCATTAACAGACACAGCAGTGACCCATATCAACATAACACTCTCCAGTGGCGGACACGGCTGTGACCCGTATGAGCTTAACTCCAGTGAGAGACACAACAGTGACCCCTGTATAATGTTGTTCAGTGACAGATACAGCACTGACCCCTGTATAATGTTGTTCAGTGACAGATACAGCACTGACCCCTGTATAATGTTCAGTGACAGATACAGCACTGACCCCTGTATAATGTTGTTCAGTGACAGATACAGCACTGACCCCTGTATAATGTTCAGTGACAGATACAGCATTAACCCCTGTATAATGTTGTTCAGTGACAGATACAGCAGTGATCCCTGTATAATGTTGTTCAGTGACAGACACAGCACTGACCCCTGTATAATGTTGTTCAGTGACAGACACAGCACTGACCCCTGTATAATGTTGTTCAGTGACAGATACAGCAGTGAACCCTCTATTATGCTCTGTAGTGACAGACACAGCAGTGACCCCAGTATTACGCCTCCCAGTGACAGACCCAGCAGTGACCTTTGTGAACGTAACACTCTTCAATTACAGCTGTGACCCCCGTATAACGCTCTCCAATGATAAACACATGTGGCCCCTGTATAATGCTCTCCAGTGACAAATTCAGTAGTGACCCCTGTGAAAATAACACTCTCCAGTGACAGACAGAGCAGTGACTGCAGTGAACATAACACTCTACAATGACACACAGTACTGACCCCTGTTATCATAAAATTCTACAATGACAGACACAGGTCCGAACAAACGACGTGAGTTGTCTTCCTGGAATAACTGTTCACATGTAACAAAAAGAAGAATACTTGTCACTTCGGCAGCATCGGTCAGGTTGCATTGTGACGTTTCCAGTACCCTGTGTACGTCAGGGGCATTAAACCCAATGGTCAATAGTTGACGATGGAGCTTGGTATTGTTCAGTGAAACTTTTTTTTGTCTTGTATTGGACTTAGAAGTTATTCTTTATAATGGGGGTGGGGGGTGGGGGAATTAGAGGTTAAATAGAATCGATATCTGTAGTTTCGAAACGAACTTTGTTATTTCAAGTTTATTTGTGTATGTAATTAGGAAAATACGAAATAACTGTCCATTTTGCGTTCTAACGTGTATTTATAATAATAATAATAATAATAATAATAACAATAATAATATAGCGCCCGTTCTCACTAAGAGGTCAGGGCGCTTTACATTTAAAGAAAAATATTACAAGTAACATAAAACATTCATGACCACTCTTTCTCAAAACCCCCTCCCCCCCACTCACACTCTTCCTTTCCCACTCTACATACATCCAAAGTGAGTTGACATGGGTGGTGTTGGAAAAAAAGAAGCTGAGAGTACTTATAGATAGGTTTTTAAAAGATGAGTCTTTAGTGATGAGCAAAAAGCAGAAATAGAATCAGATACACGGATATGATGCGGAAGGTTGTTCCAGATGTGAGGAGCAGCAAAGAAGAAAGAACGTTCACCACAGGTTCTTGTATTGACACGAGGAAGTTTCAAAAGGTAACAGAGGAAGAGCGGAGATTTCCTGTGGGAGTGTAAACACTGATTAGGTAAGAAAGATAAGTAGGTCCTGTGGAGTGGAAAGCAGAATAACAGAGACACGCAACTTTGTATTTAATTCTCGCTTCATTGGGGAGCCAGTGTAGAGTGCGGAGGTGAGGAGAAATGTGATCAGTACGTGGGACTCTGAGAGTCAGACGGGCAGCATTGTTTTGAAGTTTTTGAATTCGCTGAAGAATATTATGTGGACAGCCTATGAGAAGAGAATTACAGTAGTCAATTCGTGACAGAAGCGCCAGTTTGCGCCTGCCTTTCGCCTCAGCCTTTGCGATATGTAGTTTCCAGATCAGTCGTCTGTCAAACATGACTTCAAAAAAGGTTGCTTCATCATCCTCTCGGTTTCAGCAGAGTTTCGCCCATGGTGACGGTGCCTCCTTTCTGTTTTGGTGACCAGGTGAAAATGGGAAGGACTTGGCCACACCATTCCTCAGCGCAGCTGATGAGCCTGTGTATCGCCAGCTGTTAGTTGTTAGCGATAGGTAGCCGTGGTCGCATGTTCACCAGGTCGTCAGCATACAGTGCAGCCTTGATTTCCTTTTGCAGTTCTGACCACAGGCCTTTGATGAAAAGCAGGATTACGTCGGTGAGAGAACTCCACCTTGTGGAACACCATGTCGCAGCAGGGCCTTTCGACTGATGTGGACAATGTCGAGAGAGAGAGAGAGACTCTTCCCTAGCGGTTATAGAGGTAGGACTTGATCCACGGGAACATGTTACTGGAAACTCCATTCCTTAACAGTTTGACAAGCAGTGCCCCCATCCAGGCTTTGTCAAAAAGCTTCCTTTCTGAAGATCGATCCAGGCAACGGGGAGTAGCTTCTGCTCCTAGAAAGCATCCTCATTTTCTTGGGACTTAATAATAATAATAATGGATACTTATATAGCACACTATCCAGAAATCTGCTCTAGGTGCTTTACAAAAACGCTTTTGTTAACATAATACATCATATCTATTGTAAAAAGGTGTTTTGTTGAGTGTGTGGTTCGATTCTGATAGAAGAGAGAGGGGAACAGACAGGGGGATATAGGATCAACTAATCATGCACTCACTCACTCTCTCCTCACATCAATAGCAGGGCCACATGGAGTGGTTTTTATAGAGTGTTTACTTTACAATACAGCACACAGTAAAAAGATCATCCTACACCTAAAGCAGCACCTCTAAGCAGCACGGTAAAATTCACCCTAAACCTAAAGCAGCACACCTGGAACACAAACACACAACCAAAACCCAGGTCAGATAAAATCTCAAATATCTGGACATCACTGACATGAAAGGCCTTCACCCTTTCAGCACCTTTCATCACATGCCCACCAGTATGCACTACTCTCACACAAAGATCTATGTGAGGTACAAGCTTCATCAAGCTTACCTGCCACCAGCAGTGACATACCAATTACCATACTGTGTACAAAACATATCACTGACCAATACAACCCTGTGTTCCAACTCATGTTAACAACCCATCATTCAATTAAACTGTGTGTTACCATTTCCAAACAAAATCTCTTTGTCTTCACAAAGTGTCCAACTGACACAAGTACATGTAAGGAAATTATTACTTCCAACATATCTGGTACACAGCAATGTGCAACAACATAGCACTGACCCTCAATGCTCTCATAGTTTGCCAACTCACTAATCACATTACAATGTTCCTTCCCACTTTGTCTGAACAAAGTAAACCACTGACACAAAGCACAACTCCTACACATGTTACCACAACTACCAACTCAAACATGTGTTCCACAACACTTGCTGCTACCCCCATGTGCATACACACACACACACACATGAAAAACCCTCAACACACACTGACAATGTGTTAGCCTATAGATCTGTTCAGTTCACACTGAACCAACACCACCTACTATATACAAAACAAGTATGTATACATCAAAAATACAGAACAAGATATCTGTAACCAAATAGAAGGGGGGGGGGGACTCAAAAGATTTAGGCCAGTACTTCTCTCAGTGGGTAGCTTTCACACATTAACCCCTTTTCTTTCCACAAGCCACAAGATCAACTTAAACTGGCTGTCCACTGACATGAAACATAGTTTCCCAACACAACTAAGTTATCAACATAACATAAAACCATTACAAGTCATGTACTCACAGCCCAACAGGGATTTCCCTGTTCCTCACATCACTGGTCAGTCAGTCACCCTGTGTCAGTCAGTTCTTCTGGGAGACAGCTGAGAACTGGCTGTGCTGACTGGTTTTATCCCTTCCCCCAACATACTGTGTATACTAATGCAAGCTACAGAATGATCTGATTCGCTACTTCAACCCACTTGTCTATACACATTCTATGATGACAACTTCACCCGTTTACATCACAAAGAGATTGAGGAGACAGGACAATAAAACTCTGGGCCTGTTAGTCGGCTTGATCAAAGTTCGCATTAGCATAAATTCTCACTAGCTTACGTTCTGAAGTCCCGCCATCTAGCTCAGCCCTGTTTGTGAACGGGGAGAAGGGGAACGACTTGAAAGACAGGCCGCCACACAGGAGATGTTCCAACAGGCTGTGCTTGTCTGTTTCGAACACGGGAATTGTGGCAGACATCACATAACTGCACATATTCCTATAGCTGGGGCGGGTGACACGGCGTCGCTGACCAAAGAGGGCTGACTAGGGAGTAGGGGTGAGGAGGGAGAGTGGCGCGGGTGTCGGCGCAACCTCAAAGACTGGGCTTTGGATGGAGCGGGAAGGGAGATAAGAAGGGATGGGGAGGGAAGGGGACAGAGTGCAGGTGGTGGTGGTGGGGGGTGACACTGCTGGCACACTATAACACTATGTTACATACACACACCAAAATGTGACTACACACACACACACACACACACACACACACACACACACCCACACACACACACACACACACACACGCTGCATACATACATTTTAACATACATGTGTATCTAACAGCTACCCTAACACATACGCACACATAGGCAGGCACAAACTTACATAAACACACGCACACACAATACACATTCATATACATGCATGTAGTTATGTACACATACATATGTATACACACATAGTCAAGCACAGCTGACGCAAAGGAAGTGGACCTGCCACAATTGAACTTATTGCTGAGGGAAAAGGTGAGTTTTGAGAGGAGATTTAAAAGATGCGAGGGAATCAGAATGACGGAGGTTATCAGGGAGCTTGTTCCACGTCTTTGGCGATTGAAAAGAAAACGATCTGTGTCCATAGGTCTTATTTCTAATGTGAGGTATCCTGAGAAGTCGAGTATCAGAGGAAGAACGGAGCTGGCGAGACGGGGTATAGATATGGATGAGTTCAGAAAGATACTTGGGGCCAGATCCGTTGACTGCAGAAAAGGTCAGAGTGGATAGCTTATAGTCTATTCGATCAGAAACAGACAACCAGTGGAGAGACCGAAGGAGAGGAGAAACATGGTCAAATTTAGAAGCTCTGCAAATGAGTCTGGCAGCATTATTCTGAATTCGTTGGAGTCTGTCTAACAGATATTTGGGAAGGCCGGCCAAAAGAGAGTTGCAGTAATCTAATCTTGAGAGAACCAGAGAGCATACAAGTGTCTTGGTTGCATCGGTTGAGAGATAGTGTCGGATAGAGCTGATTCTACGCAGTTCCAAATAGGCAACTTTACAGATATTCGAAATGTGCTGTTGGAAGGAAAGAGACTGGTCTAGGATTACACCAAGACTGCGAACAGAGGGAGAAAGTGAAACAGGTGTGCTATTGATCAGAACAGAGTCAGGAAAGGAAGGATGTTGACGAAACTTCTTTGGACAGGTTATCATCAATTCAGTCTTATCATCATTTAATTGCAGCTTGTTGAGAGTCATCCAGTCCTTTAGGCCAGCAATGCACTCCTGTGTTTGAGTCATCAGTGCATCAAATTCAGCTATGGAAGCCGACTGATAAAATTGTGTGTCATCAGCAAAGCTCTCATGCGACATCGCATGATGACTGATGACATCCGACAAAGGAGCCGCATACAGCACGAAAAGAACAGGACCTAGGACGGACCCCTGTGGGACACCATATTTCAAGGCAGATACTCTAGAGTATCTACCATTTACACATACTCTCTGTGTACGATCTGACAGGTAAGACGTGATCCATGCTAGTGCAGTGTCACGAATACCAAAGGAAGTTTTAAGTCTGTTCAAGAGGATCGAGTGGTCGGTAGTGTCAAAAGCTGCTGACAAATCTAAGAGAGCGAGAACAGATATCTTATCCTCATCAAATCCCGAAAGCAAATCATTCACTATTCTAAGAAGGGCTGTTTCGCAACTATGACCACGTCTATAAGCTGACTGGTGGGAATTAAGTAAACCATTTTGTTCCAGATGAGCTAAGAGCTGAGACAATATGATCTTTTCTAGCAGTTTTGATAAAAATGACAGATTAGAGACAGGTCGATAATTTTTCAAACAATTATGATCCAAAGATGGTTTCTTGATGAGTGGACGTACAACAGCAGATTTGAAGCTTTTTGGGAAACAACCAGACAGTAAGGAAGAATTGATGACATGAGTAATATGTGGCAGTAGAACATCAATACATTCAACCAACAAAGAAGACGGGACAGGGTCAAGCTCACAGGATTTCGGACAAGCGCTCAGACACACTTTCTTCACAAAATCTTCAGTAACCGGTCGGAAACAATGTAAAACAGGACCACTGTACACGCGTTCTTGAACGGGTGAAGAAGGAGACACAACAGAGTCGAGCTTCTCACGAATGCATGATATTTTGCCGGTGAAGAAGTCAGAAAACTTTGGAGGGAGTTCCTGCACCGAAAATGTTGTAGGGAGAGGAGTGCTTTTCATTTTACCTAGTAGATTGTTCGTAGCGTTGAAAAGCTGTTTGGCTGTGGTGCATGCAAGGATTTTAGAAGAGTAGAACTTTGACTTTGCCCTGTCAACAATGTTTGTTACACTATTCCTGGCTGTCTGAAAAATGTCCCTACTGATGGTCAAACAAGGGGTGCGCCAGTGCCTCTCAGCTCTCCTTCTCTCCCGCTTAGCCTCCAACAGCTCTGGTCCAACGGTGTTGTACCAAGGCGACGGGGGACGATTGGAGATCAGGCGCCGAGTCGACGGGGCGTGCCTGTCGAGTGCAGCGCGTAGGACAGTGGATAGCTGGTCAGCAGTCGGCTCAAAAGGGATATTAGTCAGCAGGTCAGCTTTAAATAAGTCTAAGTCAATTGAGGTCAGTGTGCGCACCTCCCTATACACACGGGGCGTGGGAGGTTTGGTGAGGTTCAGATGACACGTCACACTGTGATGGTCAGAGGACAGGGTGTGATCGACGGTGGTAGACTTCAGGAGGCAGTCCTCACTTCTGTGCAACACCCAATCGACGATGTGACCACGATTGTGTGTAGGCTCGGTTACAGACTGGTTAAGATCGAACAAACTGACAATTTCAAGTAATTTAGAGGTATAAAACTGTGTGGGTGAATCAAAATGAAAGTTAAAGTCACCGACAATAAGTAGGGAGCCTGGTAAACTGTTAGCGTATTCTAAGAAGTCCGGAAACTGTTCTATGAACATCGTATCAGAAAGTTTATTTTTCTTGTTTGGTGGCGGACGGTAGAGGCAGAACACATTGAGGTGGGAATGTGGCAGCGACAGTGAAAGCTGGGTCAGTTCAAAGGAGGCATGGTTGAAGGGGAAGGCAGACTTGGGACTTCTTGGAACCATAAGGCTGCAGAACATACATGTCTAATGTGTGTGTGTGCGTGTGTGTGTGTTAGTGTGATGCGTTTAACATGCTGTATTGTCAGGGGGGTAATCTAGGGTCACACACAGTGGCAGTGCTGTCCGACACAGTTCCAAGCTTCACGGTCCCTCAGTCCCTGACACGTTTTTGTACGGCTTCCACTGACTACCCTCCCTATGCATATAAATGTATTAGTGTTGTGTGTGAGTGTGTGCCACGGCGACGGTATGTGTGTGTGCCACGGTGTGTGTGTGTTTGTGTGTGTGTGTGTGCCACGGCGTATGTGTTTGTGTGTGTGTGTGTGTACGCAAGTGTGCGTTCGTATGTGTGTGCATACATGAGTGCTGGCGTGTCATCTTTATGTGTGTGTGTGTAGTCACAGTGTGTGCGCGCGCAGATTAGGGTAGGTATGCCGAATTGCGAACGGTCCAGTCGAAGCGACCAGCTCAACACGTGTATACTGTAAAGATCAGTAACATGTCGTATGATAGTCAAACGTAGTTCTTTTGTTTTTGAATGCTTTCTCCGACTGGTTGCACCACTGAGAAGTTCGTTACTCATTCTTTTCGACGTTTTGTCGACGTTTGAAATAGCAAGGGTGCCTGAGGGTAAATGGGAAAGGGCAAGTCTAATTGCGAACGATGGCTTTGGGTACATGTGGACACTGCAATTGAAACAGAAACAGGTCTTGAATTCATTAGATATAACATAATATTGGAACACCGCACCAGACTGTTGTATTGTTGGTTTTGATCACACATGCACACAACTTGAAAAAACACCCTTTTGAGAGTGCTCAGTAACTGTGCAGCATCGTTCGCAAATTCAGACGTTTGTCAAAATATTCTATGGTCTAATTGAAACAATACTATTTTGCAGATTTCTGTCAAAACTGACTTTCTGATCTGTCACCAATATGCTTTCTTAAATTACAGTCTCAGCACTGGTAACTGATGCGCATTCAACATATCCGATCGAATCAACTATTTTAAACTGTGTCAAAGTTCAAGTCCTACAACTTGCTTCCCTTGATTTTAGGAATGTGAGAGCACGGTTGTAACGTTGGACGGCAGTTGTGCACGAAGAGCAGAATTAGCGCGGACTCGGAAACAGCCAGAAATAGCTGACCAGCGTTTGACAGTGACTGGTTCTTGGCCGGAATGGATATTCATTGAGGTATTAGAAAAAGGTCAAAGCATACGTTAGATTGTTAAATGCAACCGTTAGAGAATGCTTCAGTCGAAGTGGGGTGGTAGTATACGGATCGTTCGCAATTACACGCTGTTCGCATTTGCCCATACCTACCCTATATGTTTATGTGGTCCATTTTATTAGCCAAACGTTCCAATTTCATATAATGATTATCAGTTGTGCATATGCCTTGTTCATTTATATGTTATACATACCTTTTGATTAAACAAATCTTTACATATAATTTGAATAAAGCTGTTTATATTTTTTAATGTTGTTTTATGTTATAATCAGTGGTACTGATGTATATGTGTGAAAATAAATGAATCTGTCAACCTCTCCTTCCTCCACAAACACCCAACCTCTCCTTCCTCCACAAACACCCAACCTCTACTTCCTCCACAAACACCCAACCTCTCCTTCCTCCACAAACACCCAACCTCTACTTCCTCCACAAACACCCAACACCCAACCTCTCCTTCCTCCAACCCCTCCCCGCTTCCGCCGCCCCAGTCACTGGCTGTCAAAGCACTACGCTGACACAAACAGACACGTCAAGGCCCCTGTCATCCATCCTGACTCGGATCCTATAGCTGAAGCCAAAGTGACGGCAGTCCACTTCACTGACAGTGACAGGGATGTCTTACAGTCAGCTTAGAATGAACGACAATGCTTAGGAAGAGGTAAGCGGGGAGCCGCGCGGGACGGGGTGGGAGGGCAAAAGAAATCTTGCGTTTTTATGATTGGATCGCGGATGGAGAGGAGCTGAGGGGTAAAGTACTCATCTCATGATCTTTATAAGCAGGATAGAACGTTAAGTCAAGCAAAACAACTCGCGCGTGCGCACACACACACACACATGCTCGCGCGAGTGGGTCGGTTGGGAAATGAAAAAAGTGAAGAAAGGAAACTACATTTTCACATGCACGTCCTTCGCAGAGCGGAAAACAAAAACACTCAACCCTCGCCTCCAGCTCCCCTTACATACACGCATTAACCTCGTCCTCCGCACATCCTCCCCTCCTCCTCCTCCTCCTCTCCCTCTCTCTATCTATTTCTGTGTGTGTGTGTGTGTGCGTGTGTGTGTGTGGTGTGTGTGACAGAGAGAGACCCAAAGAGACCGCTTCAAGGTGGTGACATGAAGGAAGACAAGACAGACAGATACTGAGACAGACAGACAGGCTGACAGACTCACAGACATGTTGGCGCGTGCCGTGCGCAGACGGACACGGGCAGGTAAGCAGACATACAAGTAGACGCACAGGCAGACAGCACCGGCTGGCACTGAGCGATGACATGGCGTCTTGCTGAGAAAGCCCTCATTAGTCTGCCTGCTATGAACTGTTAATCAGTCGTGACGTCAATGAGCCGCTGAGTTCTGGCGATTCTTTAATTCAGAACAAAAAGTCCCCCACGCACCACCCCCCCACCCCCCACCCCTCTCTCTCTCTCTCTCTCTCTCTCCAGTTTTCTCTGATTGTGACTGCAAAATGTTATCTTTAACTTTTCTAAATGCCTTTCAGTTCAATGTACCAAAATATGTCATCATATTTTGTACTTATACACCACCTATTCCCCCTACAGGCTGTTCTTTCTTTGATGGCATTAATATGCTGAAGATGTGGTCGATGCTACCGATTTTATAATTTCCAGAAAAATATGTTACTAAGAATTGATGGTGACTTGAATAGCAGAACAGCAACGTCGCGGCTCAGAATGTGTCCGGTGATAAAAGTTTTCTACATATTTAGTGTTAAAAGTTACTCGTGTTATGTTAGTAGATGCTCTTGAGACAGTGTTCTTGATAATCATGGTAATTTGCTATTGAATAAAATGTGCACAGCTTTAGATTTATGTTTTGCGAATAGTGTTTGTAATCAGTGGCAACCGTTAAGGTCGTTTCACACAGTGTATACACCTCGGATACAGGAAACAGTGTTAACGACTATTCTTCAGTTTTAATGTCCATTGATCTGTATGTAAATATTCATTCATTAGTACGGCATTTGTTTCAAGTGTAACTGAACGGCGCATTCAGTATGATCATCTCCCTGGAATTTCACATTAAAGTTTCACAAACCAGTAACTTAGCTGTGAATATAAATAATAAAGCACCACTGATTCTCAGTTTGAGAAATTACAATGGCTGGAAAATAATGCTCATGCTTTCATGCTTTTTGACGGTTTGTTTGATAGAGTCACAAGCATTGGAAATAGCAATTAATCTTATTCATGACACTAATGGTGCTTTAAGTACTTTTAACAACTGAATCATGAAACAAGCAGAATATATAAAGAATAACATGATATGAAATGATAATGACACCAGCTGAGGAATTACAAGTGCTTCTGTCAACTGAATGTCAAATACCTAACTGAAAAAACAGAAAACTGGAGAGTTTCGAAAAAAAAAACCCATTAAAAACTGAAGACAGCATATAATATTGTAAAGCAAGTTCTGATCAGAAAATAGCTAATAAGAATCAATTTTGAAAAGAAAAAGAAAGATACTGTGCTCACTCAAAGGATGGAGAACCGGCAAAGGGTACAACACAAGACAAGATAGGAAGCCGGCTAGGCGTTTCTACCTCAGGGCCTTCTCAGTACAGCAAAACAAAAGGCCAGGGCCTAAAATTCCATACCAAAAACGAATGGATATAGACACTTTGGTGTATGTGTTATCAATTTTCTATGTACCATCGAATAAGTCTGCTTCAGCCTCAGTCTCAATTCTACACGCCTCTGACCTTTTAGACCGATTGCATATTGGATTCTGCCAATCCACCCGTCCGTATGCACACAAAGGTTTCATCCAGTTATCCCACGCCGAGCCGTTTTTGTTCTTTTAAGGGAGGGGGGAGAGGTGTGAGGGACTGGAGACACAAAAGTAGACATATATACAGACAGACAGAGTAGACACAAAAGTAAGCATACAGGCGGGCAGACACACACACACACACACACACGCGCGCGCGCGCGCGCGCGCGCACGTGACAAAAAAGACAGACACAGAGAGGATAAGGGAGAGAGGGAGAGACCGCGACACACACACACACACACACACACACACACTGAGGAAGATTCACGGAAAAAACAGGGAGAAATAGCGAGAAAGGCGGAAAAGCACAGAGAGACAGACAGCCAGGCAGACAAGAGATCCCTATGTTCCTATCAGCGAAGAGGCGGTAGAGACAAAGTGGCTCGTCAGTTTATAGTTCCAGCCCTGTGCCTGTGCCGTGATGGGCACCACAGCCAAGGAACAGACCCCGACTGCCTGCAGCACTGTCTGTATCTGGCGCTTTCTTCTCTTGTTTCCTGCATCCTTCCTTCCCTCTGCTGCTCGTCAAGTACACACATACTGAACAAGACGGAAGGATGGATGATGATGGGAAACTTCGTGAGCGGAGGGCTGGGACCAAAGTTTACCGTGTGACGTCAGCCCTTTTTCGAGCCGGGTCACTGAGCTGTAAAAAAAGTGTGGAAGCTTAGTGAGCTCAGCTGGATCTTCTGAGCAAACCCGCATTCAGTGGCTGACGGTTAAAAAAAAGTAAAAAGTTGCGAGCAAGTCCAGAGCCTCCACTTTGTGTTGCGCTGTGTGCTGCGCTATAGGGATACGTGTGGAAGCTGAGGGCAAGTCGGACAGCACGGAGTTTTCATTGGTGTGTGAGGGGGTGAGAGGGAGTGGAAGGAGGAAGGAAAGGAAGGAGAGGGGCAAAGAGCAGTATTCCCGTCTGGGGATTTCCTCAGTTTCCGTTGGGAGTGTGATGTCAGCAGAGGGGAGGGGTAACAAGGCAAGGAGCAGCTGCACAGTACAGACACAGCGGTGTGCCTGTGGCACTGTGGTGCGGTCAGGGGTAAGAGGGACACATCTGTCATTTGACTGAACACGCCCACCACCACCAACTGGAGTCACCACAGTGTGAGAAACACTTGTGAATTGTCAGGCTACCCACACTATTCATTTGACTTTGACGTTGAAAAATTGTGGATTACATTCAGTGTGACTGTGACTGTCGTGTTGCCATGTGTCCCTTTATGACAGTGACCCAGACACGGGGCCGGTGCCATTTCTGTCAGTGCAGTGTACAGGTCCTGGTGACATGGTACTGACCTGACCTGTGCATCAGCTGACCATGGCGGACCGCCATATACCACCCCGCTGCGTAGTTGTCCTGCTGTCTGTCCTCGTGCTCACAGGTCGGGGGAGCACTCAGGGGGTCAGAAACGACGCAGCAGGCCAGGCGCCAGGCGCCACCCCACTGCCACAAAAAGACTCTCTGGAGGAAACGGTATTGGAGGAGATGCTGCGAATTGTGGATCAGAAGTTCGATTCTCTCAGTGCCCGTATCTCTGTGCTGGAGCGCTCTGTCAACAGCCTCAACTTCTACAGTGTGCGACAGTTCCGGGAGATCGCCGACAGCATTGAGACCAGCACGGCCACCATGGAGGGCCTACGCGCTCACCTGGGTAAGGTGGACAGGGACACCCGCTCTGTCAAGGCTGCAGTGTCCCACACTGGCCGGGATATCAACGTCATCAAATCAGACGTCATCGACGTCAAGAGTGACGTTAAGGTGGTCAAAACGGATGTTGGGGCAGTGAAGAAGGAGGTGGAGGTGCTGACGTCTGATTCTCTGAAGATGTTTGATGACATCGCCAACAGCATCGTTTATTTCAACGAGAACGTTGGGGAGAAGACAGACGACCTGAAGGCCATGATGAAAGAGGCCGTGTCCACCATGACGGTCAGGGCCGGGGCGGAGGACGAGGACAGCACGGTCATCATCAGGCATCTGCAGGACCTAGACCTCACTAGACCCAGAAACTGCAACGTCAACTTCAGGTCAGTGAGGGACGTCCTTGTGCTGGGTGCTGAAATAGGGACTCTCTTTGTCTGTTGTTACACACTGACAGCATCATTTATTTTCTGTACTGATTCAGTTAGCATATATTGTCATCTTTCTCTTGCCTGTTTTTAAACAACTGTGATGATAATTATTGGCACTCATGTATGTCGTTCCCAGTTATCAATTAATTATGATAACGAAAATGATTATGTTATAACTGCTATTTTTTATTATTTTGAGTAGTCTGCCGGCATTGACTATCACGTATACTTTGCCAAACCATGTTACTTCAATCGTACGAATTTTATTAGCACTTTCTTTTATTCTTCTTTCTTTGTCTGTAGTTGTTTTTTGTGTGTTTTGTTTGTTTAGCATTTTTTGAAATTATTCGTTGGTGCAGTTTAACTAATTCTACAATAAATTACTTGTATAGAAAACTAATGTACTGACATCAATGTTCAGGATTACTTAAAAAACCCAAAACATGTATTGTTAGTCGTCTTTTTTATGTAAAATAATATGCATTCTTACAGTACGTCCCTTTGACTTTTTTTTTAGTTTGTTGTATCATACGAAATTATGAGTTGAGGATCAGATAAGTGAAGGACCGGACGAAAGCATAGAATAATGAGTTTACCCAGCGCTATGCACGTACTGGTAACGTCAAAATCAGTTTCAGTTCCACTGTGTGCTGTTTGTCTTCCTGTTCAGTTCGATGCTGTTTGTCTTCCTGTTCAGTTCGATGTGCTGTTTGTCTTCCTGTGATTCGACTTCGATTTCGCCCACACACATCACATGATCAAGTGCTTAGTGAGGATCTTTTCATACAGTTTGTGTCTGCACTATAAGGACTTGCTAAACACATTTCAAGATAAAGGACTTCATGAGCACCTACAGTTTATAATTGTATTTTGAAATGACATAAACACATTTCCATTGCAGGTTTTAACGGAACTGTAATTTCAGCAAGTCCAAACAAACAGAAGGTGTTAGATGCAAACTTCGGCAGTTCTGAAGAGGATATGCAGTTTGATGAAAGACGGGGTGTGAAAGAGTGTCGGTAAAAGAAAAATTAAAAGAAAAAAGAAAAGAAGCATTTGCTTAACAATTTTCAGTACCTGTGGATGATAGACTCTGTGGTGGAGATGAACAACTATTCCCTCTACCAGCAGTGAAATGCCAGCAGGTTAGCTCATCAAACATGCGTATTTATTTCTCCATTGAAAAAAGACTTTCTTCTGAGAAAACAGGAGAATGAATGCTTTAAGTGGGAAGTGAATGTATATATTTTGTCCAGAAGACTTGTATTTAGATTACAATAGGCTCAGATGTATATCTTTTTGTCTGTTTTCTTTGAGCGTCGGGACAATATGAAAGATTGGAAGACTGAACAAACTTTTCCGTGCATTAACCTGTGGTCTTTTCCACACTCCACTCAGCAACAAAGATGTGTGCATTTCTTTCTCTCTCAGCTCCTTGTGCCGTCTTACGATTTCCTCATCTCTTTCTTGCTTTTTTACCATCACTCCCTTGTCACGTTTTGGCGTCCCTCTTCTACTCCCTCCACATTCCCCTTTCCCCAGCCCCAAGGTGGGATTTACGTTAGGACAGCCACAAAGGGTGTAGAATGGTCACTTTATGGGGCTTCACCTTTTTATTAAAAGGGAAAGAGTATAAAAGATCCGGTTTGGCATGTATTTCATGTCTTAAAGGTGCTATGGTTTCAATAAATATATTGATAAATCCAAAGCATATCATGGGAGGATGTGGGAAAGAGAAAGGGGATTCTTTTTAAGGCATTAAAATTCTGTCATCCAGATAGCCCTTTGGTCTGCTTAAACTTTAAATAGACAAATAAATAAAAACAAAAATACACCAAAATAATATATAATACATTAAAATAAATGCCTAAATTAATCTTGACACCATACAACAGATCGAAGGACTGTCTGGGTGATGTGAAATTGGCATAAGGGAATTAAGAAATTTGGGTCCGTATGTCTGTACGTATATACCTTTCTACAAGACAGGAACATCAGTTCTGTTGTCTGTAGCTTTCTGTAAAACATGACAGATGTACTATTGAGAGTGATTATGCAAGTAAACACGATGGGGGGGTGAAACTTTTCAATCAAGCAGAAAAAATACAGCCCCCCAATCACATATTCACATAGCAACAATGGAAAAAATACATCTGCTTTTGTCTACAGGACTGGACAGTCCTTTTTATCTTGAACATGAGCTGAGCATGGATCTATGCAAGGTCTTATATCATTTGATATTAACTATATATTAGTTTTATGACAATCTCACAACTTAGCTCAGTCAATACAATCGCACATTTTACAGAAACCAAGAACACTCTGCATCTAAAAATTGTATGGATGAAGTGAAAGTAAAATCATGTAATGCTGCTCAAAGCCAGGTGGCAAGAGACTACATTTTAGGTCTTCATCTCCTAAAAGAAAACAAACAGTCCAATTGTGCCGTTGCTTTGCTGTCAAAAATTCAGCATAATACAAAGTAAAACCAGTTTCCATTATCCTGTTGAAAACCATTCACAATTACATCTGTTAATAATCAAGTGTGGATTCATAGCAATCAAGCACCATGTGTTGATATGACATCGTGTGGAAGGCTACGTACCATTTACAGACTATGACCTTTTTGGGACCTATCGAAGTTGTCCACCATCTATAGATTATGATGGTGTGAGGACCTACCAAAGTTGCATACTATCCATCGATTACGACAATGTAATGACCTACGAAAATTGTACACTATCCTACGTTTATGACATTATAGAGAGCTACCAAAGTTGCACACTATCCACAGATTAAGACATTGTGGGAACCTACCAAAGTTGAACACTACCCACAGATTTTGACATTATAGAGAGCTACCAAAGTTGTATACTATCCACAGATTATTATGTTTTAGGGACCTACCAAAGCTGTACACTATTCTCAGATCATGACATTGTGAGGGCGTACCAAAGCTACATACTGTCCACAGACTTTTATATTGTGAGGCCCTACCAAAGTTTAACACTGTCCAGAGATTATGACATTGTGGGGACCTAACAGAAAACCTAACACAAGCACACCACCTGCATATGAAGACCTGTCACATGATAATACATCTTAAGATTATGACCTGATAAGGACCTTTCACAATTAAATTATATGACTGCTGAAAACTGATTATCAATGACAAAAACACAACTACAGTGACAGTGACAAGAGATGGGAATCCTAAAATCTCAAGTTGGACAGCAATAATGAAAGAAATAAGATTACTTTTAATTCATCCATGACTGAGCAGTCATAATACATATATAGCATAAGCTAATTTTATGGATGAAGTGAAAGCAAACTCGTGTCATGCTGCTCAAAGCCAGGTGGCAAGAGACCACATTTTAGGTTTTCATCACCTAAAAACAAACCGAAAAGACCAATTAAATAGTGACATTGCTTGGATGTAAAAATTCTGCATTAAAATAAAATCACCTCGCGGTATCTTACTGAAAACCAGTCACAATTACATTTTATCTATGAATAATCAAGTGTGGATTCATGGCACTCGAGCACCATGTGTAAATATGACCACTTGTAGAATACTAATGCCATTTACAGACTATGACCTTCTTCGGACTTACCAAAGTTGCCAATCTGCTGATTATGAATGTGTGGAGACCTACCAAAGTTGCAAACTATCCACAGATTGTGACATTACTTGGACCTAACAAAGTTGTACACTATCCATAGATTTTGACAAAGTGTTGACACTATCCACCGATTACGAAATGGTATTGTACACTATTTGTGATCCAGAAAAAATAATGGCTGAACAGGCAGCTTAAAAACGAAATTTTTACAATAAAAACAAGTTGAAAACGTAATGGAAGCAACAAACGAATTCATGGCAGGTAAATACTTCTCTCGTCCTGACAGCGCCGAGAAGGAATCATGTGGTCTTATAACAATGGACGAAGCGTCGCGTGCTTTATTGAGTATGAAAAACGGATCGGCTCCAGGAATGGACGGAATCACTATTGAGATTATGAAATTCTTTTTGTTCAAATTAAGAGGAATACTCACAGTCTCTTTTAATGAATCATTTTATAGGGGCGAGCTATCGTAGACACAATATCAAGGTGTGAAACCGTTAATTCATAAAGCTAAAAAACTAGACAGAGTACTAACAAATTGGAGATACATAACATTAACTAACACCGACTATGAAATTCTGGCTAAGATTCTGGCTGATAGACTGAGTGGGGTTATTCAACGCATACTTAGTGATGATCAAGTTGGGTATATGAAAGGCAGAAATACTGCTTCAGTTATTCGTACGATTGATGACATAATAAATTACATAAATAAAACAGGCATAGCAGGCTTTTTACTAGCATCAGAGTATTCAAAAGCTTTTGATTTTATATCAAAATGACATTTACTGCATGCATTTAATGTATTTGGCTGTGGAAATGACTTCAGGAAGTAGATAACAATCATGAAGAAAAATGCTGTAAACTATATCGGTTAAGGCGGATAGATATCATAGAGCTTTGATATGAATAGCGGTATAAGGCAATGGTGTTTGTTTTCCCCACTAGCCTTTGTCCTTGCAGTAGAATTATTAGCCATTAAGATAAGGAACAGTGACATATCTGGAATACAAATACCACGTCAAAATGAAAACAATATTGCAAGCATCAAAATACAACAGATGGCAGACTCTATTTCTGAAGAATGAGCGTGACATTGCTCAGGCAACAACTATTTTGAAACAATATGACAGTTTTTAAGGTTTAAAGCTAAATATGAACAAAACTAAGGTTCTAGGTGTGGGCGATATATGGAAACAAACGACCATTCCATTCGAAATAGTAGAGAAAATAAAAATCTTAGGAATTATCTTAACAAATTGCAAAAGAATAAGAGGGAAAAGGGAAAAGCAGAATATAAACATTAATACAATGATAAAAAAAAAATAAAAAAAAAGGAGCAAAAGGGACCTCAGCATTCATGGTAAAATAGTAGTGATCAAAATCTTCTCGATCAGCCAGTTTATGTGATGCAATCAGCTGGATTACCAAAGGAAATTCTTATTACAATCAACACAGTTATATTTAAGTTTCTCTGGCAAAGAAAAAAAACAAATTAACATAAGAGCATTTCAGAAGGTTAAAAGTAAAGTTATGCGGTCTGACTGTAAAGAAGGGGGGTGGGTGAATATGGATGACATGGTGCAGTTGCAAAATATTTTGTTACCTTCAATGGGCTGGGAAGTTATATGGCAGAAGATCAGAAAAAATTAATGATCTTTCATTCCTTTTTGGCAGTTTTGTAAAACTGCCTCTGCCGATGAGTTATTCGAAATAAATTGTTCTAAAATGGAAACCCAAGGAGTCTCACTGATCAAAAATGATTTTTGGAAAGAAGTTTTACTTGTGTATTTGGATAGTAAAACTAAAATGCAAAAGAAGAATATATTAGCAAAAGACATCGTTTAACAACGCCTATTTAATATAATGATACAAACAGAAAGTGCTTAATTTCTTAAAATGGCGAGAAAGGGGTTCATAAAAATTAGTGACATTATCAGTATACTGCAGGAAAAGCGTTTTATGACGCTAGACGAAATACAAAATCAACTTCATCAAAACAGGGCAATAACGTTATTTCAGTACAATTCTATATTAAATGCTATTCCACAAACGTAGATAAACTGGATCAAAAATAGTAAGGTACAACTGGAAACAGAGAATCATATCTCTGAATCCAACTGTTTTGTTGGGAATCAAACCAAACCATGTTTATAACCCAGCTTTTGTCGCAAAACCAAAACAAATCAAAGCATACCTGCTTAAAAAAGCAGCAGTACACCACTGACACCAATCCCGATAAAAACAAACCGAACAGTCCAGTTAAAGTGTGCCATTGCTTTGCTGTCAAAAATCAGCACAATACAAACAAAAATCAGCTCACGGTATCCTGCTAAAAACCATTCAAAATTACAAACCTTATCTATGAATAATCAAGTGAGGATTCATGGTACTCAAGCACCATGTGTCAATATGACATCGTGTGGAACACTACATGCCATTGACCGACTATGACCTTTTTGGATTCTACGAAAATTGCCCATGTATAGATTATGAAGGTGTGGGGACCTACCAAAGTCGCACACCGTCCACAGATTATGACATGCACTATTCACAGATTATGTCATTGTGGGCAACCAACAGGAGACTTAACACGAGAACACCACCTGCATGTGAAGACTTTAACCTCACACACACACACACACACACTTACCGCGTGCTGTGTTTGCAGGCCCCTGGAGGAGCGCATAGACCTGAGGTTTGCGGAGATGAAGCGGCAGACCCACACCCACTTTGTGGACCTCATCAACGCTGGAACCAGTGACTCCGAGTCTGAGCAACAGAAGTCTACGGATTCCACGGTACAAGGCCTACACTTCCACCCCACACCCGTTCTGCCTGTCTGTCTGTCTCTCTGCCTGTCTGTCTGTCTGTCTCTCTCTCTCTCTTGCACGATTTGTACGGTTTTCTATGGTTGGCTGTTTGTCTTGTCACTGTGTTTTCTTTAATTGTTGTTGGGATGGTGGTGATCCTCTGTGTGTGTGTATGTTTTTGTGTGTGTGTGTGGTTTTTTTTGTTTTGGTTTTTTTTGTTTTTTGTGTTTTTGTGTGTGTGTGGTGCGTGCGTGTTCGTGTGTGTGTGTGTGTGTGTGTGTGTGTGTGTGTGTGCGTGCGCGCGCGCGTGTGTGTGCCGCAGGGCTGGGTGGACAAAAGCATGTCAATCGCTTATCTCATTTCCACTGGTGAAATAACCCCACCCCCACCCCCCCCACCCCCCCCTCTCTCTCTCTCTCTTTCTCTCTTCACCATTCTGCGTGTGCGTTAAACCGTACGGTTATTGTTTTGCATTTCAGTCACTTTAAAAAAAAGAAAGAAAGAAAGAAAACCCATCTGTTGTTCCGTTGTCTGTTGTTGTGAACATGCTGAAGAAAGACACAAGGAATCTATAGCTGACTGATGATGTGGTTTGAAACATATTGTATTCAATGTTTGCAAAAGACTTGATATCAACATCGAAATTGATCAGTAATATCAAGATAAACATTTATAATGTTTTAAAGGTGAACATAAGAAAGGAAATAAGAAATGTAACTCAACACTGGGCATGCATTTAAGCCATTAGTTGTACATAAACTGTCACTCAAACAGATCGGTTGAAGAAAAACACACAGCTGGTCCACGGTTGATCAGGTTCAGTCTGTCAGTATGGGGCCCGTAGATAATAATAATTTAGAATCAAACGATGATGATGATGATGATGATGATAAGAAGAAGAAGAAATCGATGATTATAACGACCATGATGTTGATGATGATGAAGACTGATGATTATGACAATTATTAAACGACATTGCAGCTGTAATTTAAAACTACAGCGACAACAACTAGTTACAGATAATACCTTGTTTTTCAGGCAGAGCCCACGAGGACCCCCGAGGCAGAGAACGAGGAATCTGAAAGGGAGGGAGGGGGTAGGGATGGGGAGAAGGTGATGAGACTGCTGGCCAACATGACACAAAACGTCATGGAAGCCGTGTCGTACTTCCGACACACGGGCGCCATGATGGAACGTCTGCTGCACACCACTCACACCATTAAGGAGGAACAGGTAAGGCCCACATCACACTGCAATCACACTGCTGGAAGCGGCACGTCGGATGTCGGTAAATTCCATCATCTAACAACTGTCAGACGCGACGCGAAGTTTGTCGCATGCAGCGGTGTTGGGATAAGCATGGCACACTTTTTAATCATGACGCCGTCTCATGAACAGTACCAATTAAAGACGGTAGCTAGACCACGTGGTAACATGACCATTAATTTTTCATAAATTGTTTTATCGTGATCAGCAGCTGATGCTGTCAAACGGGAAAAGGGGGCTGACAGTGGTACGGGGCTGGTAGTGCTGATTGCCAAGGGTGGTAATGGTGGTAGTGGTCGTGGTATGGTGGCGGCGGTGGTGGTGGTGGTGTGTGTGTGTGCGTGCGTACTGTCGCCAAGCATTTCACCTAGAGCTACGAAATGGACACTGGCGATGATTATTTATACAGCTCGCTGTTTTAGATGTGAACAGCCGTGGAAATCTTGAAGTGAGTTGTAAAAAGATGAAATGACTGAATGTGTCAGAACTGGGGCAGAAGTTCCTCATGAACTGAGGCAAGACCCCAGCCGAAGAAAATGTCATGTTCTTTGCAGCCAGCGGGAACACACACACACACACACACACACACACACACACACACACACACACACAAACACAAACACACGCACACACACACGCACACACACTCACTCGCTCGCTCACTCAAACAAATATGAGATAATCCAAGTTGTTATACATAAGCAGATATTGACAGCATACATTCTGATGCGAAGTAGAAAATATAAATGAGTAATACAGTATAAACATGAACTAAAAATAGGTTAATACGATTAAAAGTGATATTCACACACTTCAGCGAGATATGACTGAAGTGACGGAGAGAGAACATGGAGACATGGCAGATAACCAGAAAAGTATCGTTTACATGAAATGATAATGATGATGATAATGATGTTGATGATGATGCTGATGGTAATGATGCAAACAACAATAATTTGGGGGAGAACAATTAGATTGATTAATTAATTATCAAATGAATGAAAAAAAAAATCAACTAACAAGTTTGATAAAATAAACAAATGGTAAAAAACAACAACATTGTAATGTGTAACAGAATAGAGACAGCATGTATAAAATCAACTTACAAGTAAATGAAATAAACAAATGGGTATAGTATAATGGAACAGAGACAATATGTGTACAAAGTAAAGAGAGGTTATTCCTCATGTACAGGCATCATGTAAACGGCTGATTTTTGTCTCGACAATGTTCACAGAGAGAGAGAGAGAGAGAGAGAGAGAGAGAGAGAGAGAGAGAGAGAGAGAGATGAATACGGGTCTTGTCTTGATAGTTCATTCACTCGTTCTTTTATTCATTCACTCATTGGTTCGTTCATTGTTTGTGCATGTGTGCACGCGTGCGTCTTTGTGTCTGAAACAAAGCGTTAGCGAGCGTGTGCAAGCGGTTGTCACACTGTGTGCTGTTAGCCAACATCAGGCTTGTGTGTGTATTGGCGGGCTGATCATTGTTGCGATGTTGCCATCTGTTCGTTCAGAGGTCTGTCTGTATGGTGGTTACAGCAATCCAGTCTGCGCTGCCATCTTCAGTATTTCCTCTCACCCATGACCTTTGTAATTCTTTAAGCCGTTGTTCACAGGGATTGTAAATACCCTTTCTTTTGAACCTCAGAGGCAAATCTGGGACCTGACAGATCATCAAAATGACCTCGGGTCTTAACCCTGAGTTCTGCCCATTCCCTTTCTTCCAGGTTACTTCACACCGCGAGAAACAACAAAAATGGATCTTAGATGTACAGTAGTTCAGTTCGGGACAGTTCGCGAATATATCCCCGGTAGTACGTCTGGTCGATGGCCGTGTGTACCTTGGGCTTTTGTGGGAGTGATTATCTGACCCCAATGAGGTCCTCTTAAACCTCGTCTGCTGACCACTGACTCTGTCCGCCTCTGAGTTTGCCATCCACCAACCCCGCTTTTCCTCGTCACGGTCCCATTGCTCCCACCTTCATTCGCACCTTGCTACTTGGCAAAAGGGGCGTGAGTGGGAGATATTTTTGTGGTGTTGAACATATGTATGTATGGATGTATCTTCAAACATAGTATGTAGGTAGGTAGGTAGGTAGGTGACGGGGATGTTCTCCGGGAAAAGAGCACATGTGTGCGCACGTGACAGTGACCCTGTCACAACGCCGACCATTGAAACTGACCTTGCCATGAGAAGAACATTGCTGTGAAATACTGGTTTACTTGTGCCTGTACCACGAGGGCACAGACGGTACGTGCAGACAAGACGAAGCAACAAACAAGACGATGCTGTTCACTCACATGTACACTGTTTTACCCGCGCTTTCTCTCTGATACTTCTCGTGCCGACGATGCACAGAGCACACTGTGACCACTCCATGAAGTCTTGAAGATGTGGTGGAAGGAACGTGCATACTGCATGTATGATGAATGCCAGCGCTTTCACTCTCTGCCAGAGACGAAAAGAAGAGAGAGAGATACAGGTAGTGAGAGAGAGAGAGAGAGGAAGGGGGGGAGAGAGAGAGTTGAGATGGGTATCAGTGGGAAGGGTTGGACGATAACAACAGCGATTCAACAGCAGGTGACTGACCAGGATCTTTTATCGTGTTGTTTTTGGGAGAATAATAGGTTTTGCGACAGGAACTCACGTTCCTTCTCAGAGTCTGCTGTAAAGATCAGCTCAGAACTGAAGGACCTCAAAGCCCATGATTTGCTTGCTCGCAAAGCCACGGGACGAATACAAAAAACGGAAAACTGTAGTGTAATCAACGCTTTTCTCCTCGTGAACAGCAATTGCTAAAGAGCCCTTCACTGTGAAGCAGAAAAACTTAGAGCTCCAGCCCACTGCCCAGGGAGCTTGTGTAGTGATGGACCTTGGGACATCAACGCTGCTGCCTTCCTGACCCGTTAGCTATACTCTGTGTGTGTGTGTGTGTGTGTGTGTGTGTGTGTGTGTGTGTGTGTGTGTGTCTGTCTGTCTGTCTGTCTGTCTGTCTGTCTGTCGGCATGATAAGAACAATGAAATTGAAGAAAAAAAAGTTGTTGTTTTTTCCAAATGAGGAAATAAAGAAGGAAGAAAATTGTAACTGTAAATGACCAGAAAGATGAAATTCAACAATTTCCATAGTACAAAAAATAAATAAATAAATAAAAATAATAGAAAAAAGAACTTAAAAAGAACAATCTATTAAATCATCCCCAAGAAAATGCAGAACAGGCACTGAACTAAAGATAATGTAAATCACCAGAAAAAGAAAAAAAAAGAAATTCAACAATATCCACAGAAAAACAACAACAATAAAAAACAATTTATAAAATCATCCCCAAGAAAATGCAGAGCAGTCACAAACTCAGAGATTTGTTTCACAAGCTCCTTCAAGTCCATCTCTGTCCTTCAGTATTTCGCATAATTTTGCTTGTCAGTCTATACTTCAGTGGCATGCAGCAATTGAAAACAAACAAACTAGAGACAACAACAAGAGATGAGGTGGTGGCTGCATAACACAGCTGAAACTTTGTCAGAATCCAATACAGCACACATTTGCAGTCATCAGCTTGTCGGTTTCGGTGGCCCGAAGGCAAACACACAGCTGGTAAACACCTACTGCTGCTCTGCTGATCGGTTACTGTAGGTTATTTTTGGTCAGGGGATATTTTGGGAATTCAGACAACTGTACTGTGTGTACCCCATTACTCAGCTTACTGCGGGAAACAACGTGTCCTTCACCATACCCAATGTCCTTAACTATCTCTGCGTATCCTTCACTATACCTGTGTATGTGTGTCCTTTACTGTCTATTTTTCACTACCCTCTGTGTGTCCTTGACTACCCGTGTCTGTGTCCTTAACTCTGTTTGTCATTCACAACTCATGTGTGTCATTAACTCTGTGTCCTTCACTATCTGTGTGTGTCCTTCACTATCCCTGTGTGTGTCCTTAACTCTGTGTGTCCTTCACTATCAGTGTGTCCTTGACAACCCCTGTCCGTGTCCTTAACTCTGTGTGTCATTCACAACTCGTGTGTGTCTTTAACTCTGTGTCCTTCACTATCTGTGTGTGTCCTTAAATTATGTATGTCCTTCACTATTCCTGTGTGTGTCCTTAAATTATGTATGTCATTCACTATCCCTGTGTGTGTCCTTAACTCTGTGTGTCCTTCACTATCTGTTTGTCCTTAATTCTGTGGGTTCTTCACTATCCCTGTGTGTGTGTCCTTAACTCTGTGTGTGCTTCACTATCTCTGTGTGTGTCCTTCATTCTATGTGTCCTTCACTATCCCTGTGTGTGTCCTTAACTCTGTGTGTCCTTCACTATCTGTGTGTGCCTTTAACTCTATGTGTCCTTCACTATCCCTGTGTGTGTCCTTAACTCTGTGTGTCCTTCACTATCTGTGTGTGCCTTTAACTCTATGTGTTCTTCACTATCCCTGTGTGTGTCCTTAACTATGTGTCCTTCACCATCCCTGTGTGTGTCCTTAACTATGTGTCCTTCACCATCCCTGTGTGTGTCCTTAATTCTGTGTGTCCTTCACTATCCCTTTGTTTGTCTTTAACTGTGTATGTGTGTCCTTTACTATCCCTTGATGTGTCCTACATAATCAGTCTGCGTGTCCTTTACTGTGTGTGTCCTTCACTATCCCTGTGTGTCCTTTACTCTGTGTGTCCTTCACTATCCCTGTGTTTGTCCTTTACTGTGTGTGTCCTTCAGTATCCCTTGGTGTGTTTTTCACTATCTGTGTGTGTCCTTTACTTTTTGTGTCCTTCACTATCAGTGTGTGTCTTTTACTGTATGTGTCCTTTATTGTGTGTGTCCTTCACTATCCCTTGGTGTGTCCTTCACTATTCCTGTGTGTGTCCTTCACTATCTGTTTGTGTCCTTTACTCTGTGTGTCCTTCACTATCAGTGTGTGTCCTTTATTGTGTGTGTCCTTCAATATCCCTTTGTGTGTCCTTCACTATCTGTGTGTGTGTCCTTTATTGTATATGTCCTCCAATATCCCTTTGTGTGTCCTTCACTATTTGTGTGTGTCCTTTTCTGTGAGTTTCCTTCACTATATGTGTGTGTCCTTTACTGTGTGTCCTTCTATATCCCTTGGTGTGTCCTTCACTATCCCTTGGTGTGTCCTTTGCTGTGTGTCCTTCACTATCATTTTGTGTCCTTTACTGTGTGTGTCCTTCACTATCTGTGTGTGTCCTTTGTGCCCTTCACTATCTGTGTGTGTCCTTTACTGTGTGTCCTTCACTATCCCTGTGTGTGTCCTTTGCTGTGTGTGTGTCCTTCACTATCCCTGTGTGCCCTTCACTACCAGTGTGTGTCCTTTACTGTGTGTGCCCTTCACTATTCCAATGTGTGTCCTTTACTATGTGTGTGTCCTTTACTATCCCTTAGTGTGTCCTTTATTTAATGTGTGTCCTTCACTATCCCTTGGTGTGTCCTTATAAGAATAAGAATAATAATGGATACTTATATAGCACACTATCCAGAAATCTGCTCTAGGTGCTTTAAAAAAACGCTTTTGTTAACAAAATACATCATATCTATGTTACATACACACACCAAAATGTGACTACACACACACACACACACACACACACACACACACACACACACACACACACACACACACACACACGCTGCATACATACATTTTAACATACATGTGTATCTAACAGCTACCCTAACACATACGCACACATAGGCAGGCACAAACTTACATAAACACACGCACACGCAATACACATTCATATACATGCATGTAGTTATGTACACATACATATGTATACACACATAGTCAAGCACAGCTAACGCAAAGGAAGTGGACCTGCCACAATTGAACTTATTGCTGAGGGAAAAGGTGAGTTTTGAGACGAGATTTAAAAGATGCGAGGGAATCAGAATGACGGAGGTTATCAGGGAGCTTGTTCCACGTCTTTGGCGATTGAAAAGAAAACGATCTGTGTCCATAGGTCTTACTTCTAACGTGAGGTATCCTGAGAAGTCGAGTATCAGAGGAAGAACGGAGCTGGCGAGACGGGGTATAGATATGGATGAGTCCAGAAAGATACTTGGGGCCAGATCCGTTGACTGCAGAAAAGGTCAGAGTGGATAGCTTATAGTCTATTTGATCAGAAACAGGCAACCGATCTTTCTCATCTTAAACATTACATTTTGAAATTATACTCAATACATAAAAAGCTTGTGTGTTTTACTCTCAGTGTACAGGGCTTTCACTATGCTCATTCGCCCAAGTGGTCTTTTTATGAAAATACTAAAATCAATACGATGAGTGGACTTTACAGATCTATTGGCTGAGCCCTGAAGGTCATGGGCAAAAATCAATTGCGTACACATATTTATACACATTCAAAGCGCGTGCTCATATTCTTCGCGAACGACGCCATTTTGTTTCAAGTTGTTGACCTGCCCCTTCAATCCTATATTCAATGGACAATACACAATAACATGTGATGGAAAGTTGGAGAAGGAGACCGTTAAATATTTATTCAAAGAAAGATTTGTGAACGCCTCATCACTTACTGGATTATGCCCCAAACTGCCATAAAAATATCCACAGAATCAGTTGGAATTCACAGTTTAAAATTGTAAACCATGCGAGTTAATACCCTTGAATTGATCACGATGAAACGAAAAAAATTCCAGTCTTGATTTTTCTCAAAATGAAGTCCTTTTCACTTCTTACGACGTTTAGAAGTACGTGTACTTGGCTCTACATGTTATTAGTTTAACAAAATACTAAATTTTCATATCAACTTTAAAACTATAAAACTAGAATGAACATAAAAGAGAAATTGAATCGACCGTGTCGTACTACATTCCCGGCGGGTGTAACTAAACTTGTACATCTATCTAGATCTAGAGAAAACGTCTAAATGTTGCAGTGTGATTGCAGCGATAGCCACGTCTCCTTTACCGCGGACTTAAAAAGAAGATTTTTTGAATGCCCAAGATACACCAGAATAATATGATTTAAACAGCGTTCTCACTGCGAATACCGCAATTGATTTATCGCCCTTTAAAAAAAAGTATGTTCAAATATTAAATTTTAGAACGTCAGACCAGGAGCCACGATAGTGTAATGGATAAGACAGTTTCTTCTCACCCAAACACGCGGGGTTCGAATCTGATTAGTACTTCTTTTTTTTCTTTTTTCTTTTTTTAACCCGAAGCTTTATAATAACAAATGCGGAACACATTTTAATGATTAGATTTTTTTTCTTTTTTAAGTGTATCACAAGTGAGTCTTGAAGGCCTTGCCTCTCTTGTTCTTTTGGGGGGGTTTTTTGTGTGTTTTTTTTTCACCAACAAACCTTGACACTTTTTCTCTTTCCCGGAATCTGTGACGAACTGTCTGAGCTGTTTTGCTCTGACGATGACGCATTGGTATTGTGAACGCTGGGATGGGCACTTGATATCCATTCTACATTATCACGACGAAAAAGCATTTCAATCGTGTGCGTGTGTGTGTGTGTGTGTGTGTGTGTGTGTGCGTGCGTGTGTGTGGCTTTAACGTATTTGTATTTGTTATTCATTTTAGCAGAAGGGCTGACGTCCTCAGCACAGGTTAGTCTCACTGGCATAAAGGAAATTAAAGGTCAATATATGTTATGAACTTATTACTTTGCCTTTTTTTCTTTTCTTTTCTTTTTTTCATGTGACAGGGATTTGTGCTCAACACGGCTGATTTTATTTTTAAATTTCGCAGCCCTGATATGGCCCTTTGCGTTCGGCTGGACAATGTTGAATGCTTTATCAACATCTCCACTCTCACTGATGTGAGAGTGTGCTACAAAATGAACATTGTAAGTGCTTTCCAACGTAAAGAAAAAAAAAGAAAGAAAGAAAATGTCCCAACATCTGTGCTAATGTCGTGAAGGAAGATCTGTCATATCTGACAAGCTGCATTCCACCAACCGTTTATTCCCCTGTTCATCTGAGATCTAACCGTCTGAAAAACAGCTGCCCCACTGCTTTTAAAGATTCTCAATTCGTCGCCTTCCCAATCCCCTCCCTCCCCCTCTCTCTGTCTATGTTTCTGTCTCTTTGTCTGTCACCCTGTGTCCCCACCCTCCCTCTCTCTCTCTCATCCACTTACCCTTTCATTTCTTTTTTATTATCCCAAACCCGTTAATGGCAATGTGGTTTGCTCGAAAGATTGCAACATTTATTCTGTATCTGGCGCCGTGCATATACGTTCTTCCCTAAATCTACTCCAATTTCCGTACGCATGCTGTGTGCATGAAATGCACAAACAAAACATATTGATCAATTGACTAAAGATTATGAATCTGTGTTTTATTGATCAGAGTCGACTGCGGTATGACGTCGTGGAGGCCAGCCGGCTTCTGTCCACAGGCCACACGGAGGGAGCGGAAGTCCTCTTTGAGGATCTAATCAGCAACCTTCCAGAAGGAGCAGACCTCAGCAGCGCTGAGCTGGGGGTGGATTCCCAGGAGCAGGAGAAAAGAAACCTGTTAGAGCGGGCGGACAATGGAAAGGACAGAGGCAGCAAGCTACGTCCCGAGCCTTTCCCCATAAAGACACACGCCGGTCAGCGTCCCGCCACTCCATTCGGCTCTGCTCCATACTACACCATCGGCAGTCGGGAAGGACCCCCTCATCTTCCCCCAGACGGCGGTTTGGGGATGAAGGAAGTGGTGGAAGAGTCGCTCCGTGTGCTGTCAGAGCTGACCAAGAACGGGACTCAGCTGCTGGACGTGCTGACTGACCTGGCACAGCTGTCCTCCAACACGCTGACCCACAGCGTGACCGCCCTGCACACAGAGGTGCAGCGTCTGGAGGACGTTCGGGTCAGTCTCAACCAGGGGCTCCCCTCCCCCGGCAAAGCTTCGGGGGACGTGGCGTTGGGCCAAGAGTCCTCCGCAGGGTCGGGAGCTGGTGGAGACCTCCGCAGCTTGCACAACACCACTAAGACCATCTTCAGCATTGTGGAGGCCATCGCCTCCAACACGGGCTGGATCCCCTACATCTTCCACAACATGCAGCTCGTAGAGAGACTCACGAACCGCACGCTGGAACTCACCAAGCGTTCTATGGCGACGCGCTGGAACCATCCCCATGGCAACGAGGTCCCCATCCCACTGACCCAGGATCGGCAGCTAGGTCAGGACGGAGTCAGCCAGGTTCAGGCCCTGGACCTCATTTACGACACCAGCGTCAGGCTGCAGAAGATCATGCCTGCCCTCACCAGACTGGTGGCGGAACCAGGTCAGTTGGGGTCGTTGCTTTCAGTGTTGCCTACCTCTTGCTGCTGTTCTAGTACTGTCGTGCTTGTCTGTAAATTCCTTATCCATTTTAAAATTTATGTTTGGCGTTAGTCACCAATCTGCGGAAAGAGCCGACCATTTTGTCATGGTGCCCAACGCATCGTACACACGCACCATTGAACAATATGACGTGGCATCACACCGTTCGCGCGTAACGCTTGTATGTGTGCCCATTGTTAAAATGGGTCATATGCATGTACTCTCTCTGTCTTTTGGCGCAATCTTTGACCTGGGGCATGTTAAGTTCAACTCCTTAAAACCTTCGCGGAGTCGAAGTACAACTTGAGAATAATGTCTTTTACATGACTGACCCTGTTTCAAATATTGTCGCTCACGTGTGTGTGTGCGTGTGCGTAGTGTGTGGGCACGCGCGAGCGCGCGCGCGTGTGCGTGAGTGCGCGAACACGCGCGTCTGTGTTTGTGTGTCTGTCTATATATATATATATATATATATATGTGTGTGTGTGTGTGTGTGTGTGTGTGTGTTTACATGAGTTAGAGACAGGTAATCATAATTAGACAATACTGGAGGAACAAACAGATGGAAAACGTCTTACACTTTACAGCGCCTGCGTTGATGAAGACAGAAACTGACCAATAAGCATGCATGTGTAGTTCTCCAGATAGTTGCAGAAGAGAGGAGTGTTTTGCTGTACTACTGTCTGTGGCTGTAGCAGCTGACACCAGTTAGCAACATGCCGGTTTCTGCCAGGCCACACAATGCCTGCCGACTGTCTATCCCTGCCTGTGTTCTCTGCACACTTGAGAGTGCGTGCCGTAACTCTGGGGGTCGGTTGCACGTGCAGTCCATTACACCTTCCGGAAATGCTTTGCGTCATGCTTGGTCACACAGTTCTCATGAAATATTTGAAAAACCCCAACAGTTTCCACCACACTCGGTTTTTTATGGTTGTCTACCATCATGCGAAATTAAATTATTTGAACATTTTTCTTTTCGTTCTTCTTTTAAAAAAAAGTTTTGTTTTCGTTCAAAGGTTTATCATTTACTGATTTAGCACTCCAACAATTCACTATGCCTCTGAGACTCAATCATGATATTGTTATATCTACTTCCCGAATCGTGGTATCATCAGTAAGACAATAATCATGAACTGGACAGTGGCCAGTTTTCTTCGTCGGGGATGTTTGAAAAAGAAAGCAACAACTGGGTGACTATAGTATCTGGTCCTGGAGCTTCAAACAACAACTGGGTGACTATAGTATCTGGTCCTGGAGCTTCAAACAACAACTGGGTGAATATAGTATCTGGTCCTGGAGCTTCAAACAACAGCTGGGTGACTATAGTATCTGGTCCTGGAGCTTCTTTTCTTTTGTATTTTTGTCAGTGATTTTCACGCTCCATATCGATCCAAACGTCTCTTGCTTCTATGGATAACACTTCATTCCAGTGAAGGGATGAGATCACTTGAGCAAAATGGCGTTTACAAAACCATGCTTTTGACATGTGACCTTGAATTAGGGCCACAACCAAAACTATCAGTCCATGTACACAGAACGAACGAACGAATGTTTATTTTCAGAGGATTATTGAGAAAGCAAAAAATGTTGTTCTTTTGTTGTCTTTGTTGTTGTTGTTATTGTCATTCAGCCTATGTTGAAATTTTGCGAGTATAAATATTTGATGATCCCAAGCTGCTTGGTGGTCGAGCATGGCCCTGAACACAAGAATGAGTTCTGAGAAGCCGTGGTTTCGCAGATATTTTAAGGCCCCTTCTTCACCCCTTTTTTGAAGCTCGTTCAAATGCTAACATTCTTTCCTTTGTGTTGGATCGTGAGAATTGCCACACTGCATCTGGTGTCGTTACACACAACACGGCTTTCCTGTTGAGCTTTGTTTCCAGTCCTCAGAAGTGGCAAAACAATGACATGCACTGCCTGCACTCTTCCCCTTGCCAGTCTCTGAACCACACCAATCACCCGCCGTCACATGTCAAAAAGAAAGCGGAAGCCAGTGCTGGTGATGACGTAAACAGTTTTAACTTGAACACCTTTCTTGCAAATACGATTACTTGGAATGGGGGCGTGGGATAAGGGGTGCACTTATGAAAATACGCCGTCGGTTTTGGTGGGCTTTTTTTTCGTGTTTTTTCCCCCCTTCTTTGTTCAGTTTACTGTGTGACATCCGCGCAAACTGTTGACGCAGCCAAGGTGCGGACAGTAAAACGATTTAAAGGTCTATCAGCATGTCCACATCATTCTCAGCAAGAAAACGTCATTGAACATAATTGATTCTCTCTCTCTCTCTCTCTCTCTCTCTCTCTCTCTCTCTCAGCTCATAAGACATGAGGGTAGTGGAAGTGCCTAACTGAAACGTCACTCTCAGAATGTTTAAAATGTCTTTAATGTTTCTTGATTATCTGTAAAATAACAATATGCAACGACTTTGGCGACTGCACCAAAAGAGGGATGGAGAAGTCCAGAGAGCAATAAAACCTAACCCATTATGCACTGACTCGTAACGATCCATGAAAGCCATTAATCAGCTTTGTTCTGGTTGTTTAGTTCGTACTGGACCTAAGTATTTCGTGTTGCAACGCGAAAAAAAAAACTTAAATCTAATCAAGGACGGAAAAGTTCGAGCGTATAATATAACAAAATCATGCCAGGCAGCAACACAACTGATTTCCGATGTGATTTATAAAACCATTTGACGTGTGGGTGCTGGGTAGATTTTCCGATGAAAGATCTGGGGCTGTTTACAAATGTTTCTGGGACAGAGAACGTCGGCAGAGGGTTGGGGTGAAACTTTTAAAGATGGAGTCAGGAGGAGGGGGGGGGGGGTGCAGAGATGGTGTTAGAAGAGACGGAACAGGATACCGGAAGTGTGGAAGGATGTGAGAGGGAAGGAAGGGAGAGGGTTATGTTGTCAAGTTGACGGGCAGGTTGGAGGTTTTGTGGGAAACTGTTGGCACAGCAGATGTTGGAATGGTGCGAAATGCACAGCCCAGGACTTGCTGAAGTCTGCTGAGTTCGTCCGAATGTCTGGGATGTGTTAGATGGATGGAGAGATGGTTTCGGCAGACATCGGGCATAGTGGTGGTGCATAGTTCAAACTGGAAATTGTTTTCTTTGACCCCTTCTGTCTATGTCTCTCTGTCTGTCGTTCAGTCTCTCTGGTTTGAATACCCTTCAAATCACATACCCATAACAATTCTACCAAAACCATTAGATAGATAAATTCAAAACATATATTTTCCCATTTGAATAGATTTAATCTGATTCCCACAAAACAACCTGCGAATACAGTTCCAGTCGACAGCATGATGACCTTCAGAAAACACACTGGAAGCACTATTCTGAAATGCAAAATGGGTCTTCTAGTCTTAAAGGCAATGGCAATCAAAGGCATTGAACAACGCCTCTTTTCCGGTTATATCAATCACTCATTCTCAGTGTGATCGACTACGGACTAGGGCAAACAACACTCTCAAAGCAGCCTCCTAAGCTTAGAAAGAATTCAAAATGAAGCTATGACGCTGATACTTGGAACAGCGAAGGGCACTCTTACTGAGACCATACGATACCTCCTTGAACTCCTTTCAATGCAGGGCAGAAACAAGTTATAACAGCTTGAGGCCTATTTCAGAGCACTAGAAAACCCTCAAATCCACTGCATGACGCGCTCGAGGAACCAGAGGAACCAAAAGGTCAGGGATGGAACAAGCAGAAGACACAATCCAGCTTGTATGCCAGCTACAAGACCTGAAAAAAGAGGGAAAATGGGAAGAAAACCACAAAAACCTGAAAGATCATTCATTAAACCCACTCTGAAAAAAAACTGTCGGGAATGACAGAGGGAGAACTGATGCAGGGGTGAAGCTACTCACAGAAGAAAACAGTAAAGAAGAGGATACTAGAAGATCAATCCGGTTGGGAATTCACTGCAAAGCAAAACGTAAAAACACTAAGGGAAGAGAATGCCGCGTACGAAGTCGAAACCTCCAGCCTGACAACAGAAGTTGAAGCTGTTACACATGCTCTCCAGTGGCTGTCATCTATTTGTGCGTCTGGAAATCTACATGCCATGATTCTGACTGACTCAATGAACCTCTTAAAATTGAAAGTGGAATGGGGAGCCCAGAATGACATGAGGCAATTCGCAAATTCATATTCAAAAGCTTACATGGGTATAGTGCTCTGGTCATGCAGGTGTTAAGGGAAATGAGCGGGCCGACAGACTTGCTGGTAGCGCAACAACAATGACCGGTCTACATCTGGGGAAATCCGAAATCCTAGGAAAAGTAAGAGTACTTAAAAAAAACAAAACAGGTACACTGCTATCATACCATTGATCGCCTCACTGAAAGAAAGACAGAGAGAGGGAGCGGCCGAAAGTCTAGCATGAAAGGTTGAGCGCGATCCTTTGCGAATCAAACCAATATTGGCATAACTTCCAAACCAGCAATGCGCAGATTTCTTCACAATGAAACAAGTCTCCCAAATACATCAGACTGAGCAACACGCCAGACGCCACATTCATGGCATCAGAGATTTTTTTCCCATCCCTCTTGCGGCAACTCTGTGTGTGTGTGTGTGTGTGTGTGTGTGTGTGTGTGTGTGTGTGTGTGTGTGTGTGTGTGAGTGAGTGATGAGAGCTATGCATGTGTGTATGTACGTGTGTGTGTGTGTGTGTGTGTGGATGTGTGTGCGTGTGCGTGTGTGTGTGTGTGTGTGTGTGTGCGTGTGTGTGTGTGTTTGGTGCTGCAATATGTAGAAGTGGGGTGGGGTGGGGTGTATATGTGTGTTGTTGCTATTGTGGGTGTGTTGCTCGATTCTATTAACACGATTTTTTTATGTTTTCATACAAATAAAATTGTTGTTTAATCAATATTTTAACGGACAGATCTTAATTTGAAAACATGTGTAGGTGTCATTTTTGTAGTCAGGTTGTAACTCATCCAAACATTCCTCAGGATCTTACCAAGACAGGTAGGTTTATTGCTGATTTTACCAAAAAAACAAACAAACAAAAACCAAAAACAAAACAACAACAACAAAATCACGTGAAACAGGCGAATGAAGCTCGGGATAGTGCCAGCAAAGCTATATCAACGTAGCCATCTTCAGATGCCCTCTTGGCATCTTCCAATCCAAAGAGTAAATCAGGATCGGTGTTGCTAAAATGCAACATCCGCTTTGTCCTGTATAATTCTCCCAGGGCTAAATCAGGTGGTGTTCTGTGGACATCTTACTCCGGTTGAGTCTCACAGATGTAGTTAATTGCCCATGAAAAACACCTTTCGAGCGGCTGGGTTCTTAACACGCGCTGTGCACTTGCAATGTCACGTGAACAAATGATGATGATGGCTCGGAGCCAAGCAGAATTCCTGCTGCCAGATCTTTTTCGGTCCCATGACGCATCTGTGTGTTCACAAAGCACTCTGCCAGTGAGGACTAGCGCTTCCTATCAGCTGGCGCGGGTAAATAAAAAGGCACAAAAATAATAAAAGACACAAAAAACACGAAATAGAATAACATGATTTTTTTTTTAAAGAAAGAAAGAAAGGGGAAAATATTTCTGGCATTGTTCCTCTGAACCTGTAGCTTACATGTGCAAGTGGTGTGTAGCGTTGAGTATTCGCACCCATCAACATAAACACACGTGATTTGTTTTGCTTTATTGTCACTATTGTTGATGTAGCTCCTTTCTTTGTTCGATTGGTTGGATTTTTTGTTTGTTCATTGTCTTTTTGAAACATTTTAATGATAAAAATGATAAATTTTAATCAAGCATAAATGGCCTCAGTCTGTGCACTTGACTTTGGTTAAGAGAAAAGTTATCAAATATTTTTGTGTTGAATGTTAGTATTCCATGCCATACCTTGAATCAGAGGCGTCCAGGTAGTGGTTTTTGTACTACAGCATTTTGTTCTCCAAGCTGGCTCAGTGAGCTAGAATACAAAATTACGGAAGCAATAGTTCCAGTTTTGTACTTGTCTGTTGTATTTATTCAATCTCATTTGACACTTGGAGAGCCTTAACGACTCGGAGCTGGGCACAGTATCGATTATGTTTTGTTGTATTTGTATTGTCACACTGTTACAAAACTGTTGATTTGTATTAGCCACAACGTTGCCACTTGGAATCAAGAACATACCTAGCATGCACACCCCCGAAAACGGAGTATGGCTGCCTACATGGCGGGGTAAATCGATAAAAACGGTTAGACACGTAAGAATGTTACGAATTTGAGAGAGAGACAGACAGACAGACAGACAGACAGGCAGGCAGACAGATAGACAGAGAGTGTGTGTGTGTGTGCGTGACTGAAACCTGATAGAATGACACGGGAAACGAATCAATCAATCAATTAGACAATCCCTTTGATATCTGAAACATAGTATACAAAACTTTGCCTTCAAGCTCGTCATAAGAGAGGGGCAGACAGTCAATTAATTATCAGAATACATCGCATTCAAACCTGAAGTGATAACCACTCACTCACATGACCATGATGGGGGAGGAGGGGAGGTGTAAGAGGAAAGGAAGCAAGAACATCGCACAAACACCATCACAGTAAATTATCACATTGTAATTCAAAGAGTAAAAACACAAACATTTAATGCGAATATGTGAGGGTTTTTTTTCTTAATATCTACCTTTAAAACTAAACTTGCTTTCAAATTTTCCAGTTGTGGTGTGTAGAAATGGAAAACACACACACACACACACACACACACATACACTATGAGCGCCCAGTGGCACCTGTAAGTCGGTTTTACACAGGTGGGCAACATGTTGTGCAAATGACTCCGTGAAGCGCTTAGACTGACCAAAAGATTGGAGCTGTGTCCATATCATGATAATTTGCACGATTGGTATGCATCAGTAAAAGTGCTATAGTGGTCGTTCAGCCAGGCAGAGAACTGTGCGTGGTGCATTGAGTAGAGAAACAGTGAATTCTGAACATGTCTAGGGATTTATTCGTGTTTCAGAGCCGCTGATGGCCCTTGCTGAGGGGAAGAGCCCGCAGGAGGGAAGAGTGGAGATCTTCCACAAAGGTCAGTGGGGTGCAGTGTGTCGCCTGGACATGGGTCATTCTGAGGCTTCCGCCATCTGTAAACACCTGGGCTATGTGGGCGGCGTGTGGGCGGGCACCGATCACTTTGGACGTGGCCGTGGCGGGCGTCACTGGCTCCTGAACGTGACCTGTTTGCACAGCCAATTGTGTCCCCTGGTGATGCAAACCAGCCACTCAGTTAACTGCCCCTCTGGCCACTTCGCCGTCATCTGTGGTGAGTGGCTATGACGTCATTATCAGGGTGATGTCAGCATTGGTAATGTCATTGTTCTTCCCCCTCCTCTCCTGCCGCTCCACCCTCTCTCTGTTCTCTGTGTGTGTCTCTCTCTCTCACTATATATATATATATATATATATATATATATATATATATATATTCATAAATAAATAATCCTGTGAATAAATATACACATAAACAGAAACAACCCAAACTGTGTGTAGGCGTGCGCTCGGGTAAAGGGTTGGTGTTTCGTGCGTATATGTGTATGTGTGGGTAATAATGATAATAATAATGATAGTAATGATAGTTATTTTGTGCTGAATCTTGTGCAGAGACAAACCAAAGCGCTTTCGCACCAGTCATTCACACGCATGCATAACTGGGTACGGTTATGGATGTGAGTGTGTCAGATATAGTGACTGTGCTGTCTTGAAAGCGGGTAACAAGTTTTCAAACTGTCATGCGAAAACTACTCACGTTTGTTTCGTTGACAGGGTTTTGGAAATCGTCCAATCTATACCTCCCCCCTCCCCCCCCCTCCCAGACCCCCTCCCACCCTCACCCAGCCACCATCTGCTCAGTTTCCTTTGCTGCAGTCAGCGTTGTGGAATGTTTCACTTTTTACTGTGCCTTTCCCCCATACTGTTTCCATGTCAGAATGACATTGGTGAATAGTGTGGGCTCAGATAATATTAAGTGGTACAAGACCTCGGGAAATGTTCTCGTCGCTAAAGTGCCCATTTCCATGTCAGAATGACATTGGTGAATAGTGTGGGCTCAGATAATATTAAGTGGTACAAGACCTCGGGAAATGTTCTCATCGCTAAAGTGGCAATTTTTTCATATTCATAATGCACGTATGGTGTTTCTGCCATTGAAAGGTGGCTTCTACATTCAGTCATATATTATATGGCGCAAACTCCCCATAGATGGGCTCTAAGCACCTCACATGAAGCAGTATATATATAACAGTGCATTATACCACAAAAGACCACATGAAGACATATGTGGAAAACAAAATCTGTATCCAACAATACAATACTACAAATTGCAGATATATGAATAAACGCAGGAAAAAGTCACAAAATATGCACACACACACACACACACACACACACACACACACACACACCACACCACACCACACCACACCACAGGAATACTACAATGGAGGGGGACACAAGGGAGGTGAAGAGGAGACAAAGAACTATGCTTCGTAACATCCAAATGTCATTTTGAACAGGTGGGTTTTCAGTTTACTTTTGAATGAGGACAGATTTGGTGAGTGCCAGAGATCCAGTGGAAGAGAATTCCAAACAGAAGGTGCTTGATGCTGAAAGACCCTTTGACCAAATGTCTTTGAAGAGACTTTGGGGACACGAGTGTAAGTATGAAGGACAGAAGATAAGTAAGATGGGAGTGAACCATCGAAATGGCGGTAAGCCAATGTGCTAATTTTGTACTGAATTCTGTACTGGATGGGCTACCACTGAAGATGACGCAAGAACAGGGTAACATTATCTTTTTTCTTTTCTTTTTTAAATTACTTTTTGAGATCGACTTTGGCAGCATTGTTCAAGATCATCTGAAGGCGTGATATCAGATCAGAGGGCAAACCAGCAAAGGGTGTAGTGAATTGTAGTAGTCAATGCGACTGAGAATCAAGGACCAGACAAGCTGAGAGGTTGCTTCAACAGTCAGATATGGTCGAATGGTACGGATTTTTCTCAGTTGGAAGTTGACTAAGCACAGACTGAGAGCCTACAAGCATGGCTTCTGTCTTGACATCTTTGAGTCTGAGCTTGTTGGTCAGCATTCATTCCTTCACTGCAACAATGCACATCTTCATGTTTTTGCGAAGGATAGCAAAAGAACTTGATGAAGAAGCTTTTGTGAGTTGGGTGTCATGTGTAAACTTGTGAAAATCACATTGATATTCACTGATGATGTCGGACAGGGGCTGAGTGTACAGACTAAATAATATTGGACCAAGCACTGAACCTTGGGGAACACCATATCGAACAGGAAGAAGGCCAGATTCAGAATGAGAACTTGAAATGAACACTCTTTGAGTGCGATTGGAAAGATAAGATTTGAACCAAATGAGGGCTGTACCAGAGATTCCAAAAGTGTGATGAAGACGGTCGGGGAGGGGGGTGGGGGGGGTCAAGACCAGGTTTCTTGAGTAAACACTGGGGCGTGTTTAGAATCTTCAGGAAAGGAGCATGTAGACAGAGAGATGTTTACAATCTTTGTGATAACTGGAAGAAGCCCATTTGAGCACAGTGTAAACAGATCAACTGGCAGAGGATCCAAACCACAATATTTATAGGGTACTGATTAATCAAATCATGGATTGTGTTCTCAAAGACACATTCAAATGCGGTCAAGAGGACACCATTGAAAGTATCTGAGTGAACATCAGGAGTCGAATCGGTGGAGTAATAATGATAAGAAACTCCAGGGAGAGCTGGACAGTACAAGGTCTTCAGAGAAGAAGCCCCCCTCAGTCAAGTGTTTCGGCCCTTAACTCCTTACACTCAGGTCATGACTCCTGGATGCCCTTGTATTGCCGCCTTTTCTTTTTCTTTTTTTTTTTTTTTCTTTTTTTCCCCCTTGTCCTCAGCAGGCTTGAACCCGCGCCTCCAGGGTGGTCGCCACTTCAGACTGAGTCGCCTTTTTTGGCAGACGTTTTAACCACTGAGCCATCGTATGCCTAGTTTGAGTAGGGAAATTTAATTTCATTCCTCCTCAACCAGATCCAGCTGGAACTCTTTTCTGCTGCTTCCGTCATTGCCTTGAGAGCCCGTGTCCTCTCTCTGTCAGAAACCGACAGCCGTTTCAAGAGGCTGTAGGCAGATGTGCCCACAAACCCTCTTGCACCAATCTCTACGGCAAGTACTTTGGCTTGGAAGCCAGATTCTCTCAGGCTGCTGGCTAGACTAGCATACTTCTTGGTCTTGTAGATGTGGGCTTCCTCCATTCTGCTTTCGTATGGCACAGTGAGCTCAATCAGAATCGCTTGTTTCGTTGCCTTGGAGTGGAGTACTATGTCAGGTCTCATGCCGCTCTTGCTGATGATTTCCAGGTGTGTCTTCCCCTCTGGTAGGTCAGCTGTGCATTCCCAATCTTGGGCACCATCAAGCAGCCCACGTTTCCATACTTTGGAAACTTTGGATGTTGTTCCTGGCCAGGCTTTATTGCCTTCTGCCGAGCGGAACTCTACTGGAATTTCTGGTGGGGTTGGTGCTCCTTGGACAGTGCTCACCACGTGTGCAATTTCTTTTAGCACTTGGTTGTGCCTCCATGTGTAACGTCACTGGCTCAACGCCGCTTTGCATGAGCTGAGGACACGTTCCACTGTTTGTTTGCCATGGTAGACTGGGCATGCAGGGTCCTCTGCTTTCCCCCATTTCACCAAATTTGTATTCGAGGGAGGGAGGTCGTACACAGATCTTAGGATGAAGCTGATCCTCAGAGGGGCCATGTTCCACATGTCGCTCCAGCCGAGGCTCCTTTGGAGTGCATTTTCCATGTTGTCCACTGCACCTGCTGAGCTTGCTGGACTGCCTTCTGGACTCTTTATCATCCTCTTTCCTTCTTGATCTCCTGTATGATCTTCCTATCTTTGTGGCTGCCTTTACCTCTACACTCCATCTCGCTCTCTACGATCGGCTTCGGATCCACTCTCTTTACGCATTCCCAGATTCAAACACCCCACTGTTGGACGCTGTTCTTTCTCTGTCTCTAGACCTTGTATTTGGAATGAACTTCCTCTGTCGCTTCGTCGGGTCTCCGCACTCAGCTCTTTCAAGTCTGGCTTTAAAACCCACCTCTTCACAAGATAGCCTCCCTCCCCTGCCTCTTCCTTGTCTTCATTTTTCTTTAGTTTTAGAGTTATGCATGGTGCGAAAGGGCTTAGATTTGTCTCTGCACAAGATTCAGTGCTATATAAATACTATCATTATTATTATTATTATTATTATTATCATGTCTCTTTTTGCTTTCCTCCTTGCCTTAGACCACCATTCCATCTTTTTCGATCCCAGGCCTTGTCTGTTGGTTTGTGTGTGTCCTATTATTTCCTTCGTCTTAAGGTTTTATTTCGCTGCACTGACTGCCTCCCTGACTTTCCATTTTCTGCCAGTCTTCAGCTTGGGTTGGTTGGATCTCACAATACTGTTACCTGAGTCTTCAAGCATGCTGAGAAGTCTTACCTTCCCAACCTTGTATTCTTCGAAAAGGGACTTCAGAGGTAGCCTCAGCTTTGCTTGGCGACAGTAGAGTGCCACGTCAGTGAGACCAGGTGAGACACCATGCCATTTGTGTGTGTATTTGTTAATCTTTGCCTCAATTGACTCAACTGTGCTACAGCTGATATCATATACCAGGAGAGGCTACAGGAGCTTTGGTATCAGCATGGACTGTAGGCACCACACTTGTATTTGCCAGGAAGGCCACACTGGTCTATGATATGCAGGCCTTCTTCTGTCTGTTTGGTTTCCTTTCCTCTTTTTGTGTCTTTCAGGGACTCGTCATACCATCTTCCAAGGCTCTTGACTTGGTTGGCTACAGTGAATGTGACCGTTTCAGCTACCTTTCCTTTACGCCGTGAGAGGCTCCGTGATTTCTTTGGTTTGAAGTTCATTCTGGCTGAGGTAAGTAGCTCGTTTAGCCGCTTCAATATTTCACGGGTGTCATCCTCTTTTGTTGAAAGGACTGTTGTGTCATCCATGAAGGCTTTCAAATGAGGTAACTGGTATCCGTTACCGAGGTCGGCTCGATCGGTTCCCTTCATTGAGGCCTTCAGGATCATTTCCATTGCCAGCACGAACAGGACTGGAGAAACTGCACAGCCCATGGCTATGCCCACTTCCAGATTGATCCAATCTGTTGTGTATTGCTTGGTGGTGAACCGCATTGAGAAGCCATGGAAGTACTTCTTCAGCATTTCCCTGATGTTCGTTGGTACATGGTACATCTCGAGAGCCAGTTGGGTCAGCTCATGAGGAACTGACCCATACGCATTTGCCAGATCCAGCCATACCATGTCAGGGTTCTTTTTCTCTGCCTTTGCTCTTTGTATTGCATCCCAAATCATTGTGGCATGTTCTACACAGCCAGGAACTCCTGGGATGCCACTTTTCTGGACTGACACATCCAGGTACTCACTTTCTATGAGGTATTTTGTCAGTCTTGCAGCCATGACAGAGAAGAAGATTTTTCCTTCGACATTCAGGAGCGATATTGGTCTGAACTCGATGGCGGTACTTGAATTCTGCTCTTTCGGGATGTACACGCCATCAGCTATCATCCACTGGTCGCTGATCTTCAGGTTCCTCCATGCTGATCTTATCATTCTGTGGATCCACTCAAGGACTTCGGGTCATTTCTTGTACGATATTCCGTTTGGTCCTGGTGACGATTTGGCCCTGGCTTTCTTGACCACTTTTTGTACTTCCTCAAGGGTTGGTGGTTTATCTCTGAACTTCTCTGGTTTCCTGGGATGAACCAAACCCTTGAGATCTAGTGGTTTCTTGCTTTGCGGATCAGAATACGTTTTCCTGATGTGCTGTTCAAGTGTTTTCTTTGTCCACTGTGAGTGTCCCTGACTTGGGCTGCTCGAACAGTTTCCTGGCGAACTGAAAGGGGTCTCGGAAGAAGAAGTCTCGTGTCTTCTTGTTTTTGCTCCTTTTCGTCCTTGCTGATTCTGTTTTACTTAGGGCACTGTGCTTTGCTTCCAGGTCTTTCCAAAGTTTCTCTAGGCCGTGCTTCTCAAATTCTGAAGCTGGGGCATAGTTTTCTGCGAATATCAGCAATTTTCTTATCAAAGAATTCAAAGAATATATCAGGAAGTGCAGATGGAGAGATTGTTGAAGGGAGAACAGGATGTTTATAATTACTAAAAAGTTCATTAGTGACCTGAAAAAGAATCTTCGTAGATTTATATTCAGACAAACGAGCACACAAAAAAATGCTCACTTTTGGCATTGTCTTGGAGTGATTTAAGAAAGGGGCGTTGCTGGGTGAATATTTGGCGTTGGACGGTGAGGTGAGTGGATTGCCACCTCTGACTCTCTGACTGCCTCGGCTTCCGTTGGGCAGCTTTGATAGCTGCTCTTATCCAAGGGGCTGATGGACGATCAGTTACGTACCTGGTACTTGGCAGTCAAGTATGTCACATAAAGCCTGACTGAAATCACCCAGAAGGTTGGAGTCAGAACAATCACAGTTCAAGAAGGAAACTGTTTTAGTATCGATCTTCCTAAAGTTTCTTAACTTGATGTAATGCTTTTGACGTGGAGGTTTCTGAACTGAAATACTGAAGAAAATGGTTTTGTGATCGGAGACAGCCACGTCTATGACAGAAACAGATTGGAGAGGGTTATCATTTTCTCTTACAACAAGTAAATCAAGTGTGTGTCCATGTTTAATCACTTGGATAAGATTATGATCACAGAAAAGATTGCGAAGCTGTTCAGATCCAGTCTCAAGTATTTTATTTTGTGTGCAGGAATATTGGCCTGCAAAATCCGCTAGAATAGCAATATAAAAGGTATTAGGATAGCAGAGACAGAATGTAAAATTAGCCAGTTCGCTGACGACACTTCTTTCATTCTAGAAGGTGACAAAAAATCTCATGAAGAACTTTTCAAAGTACTTGGGGAAATTGAAGGACTCTCAGGATTAAAATGTCATTATAAAAAAAACAAACAACACATGTAATGTATGGCTGGGAAGTAAAAGAAATAGCAATATTATGTTTTTACCGAATTTGAATATGAACTGGAATCCACCAGAATTTAAAATTCTAGGGCTGTGGTTCACTGATGACCTACATATAATGGCAGAATTAAATAAAATAGATTAATTCCACGAGACAAAAAAAGCTATTCAATGTATTGATGACAAGATCTAGTACACCACTAGGAAGAGTGGCTATTCTTGTCACTTATACTATCTAAATTAACATACTTATGGATTATGCTTCCAAATCCACCGGATTACTGTATTGAAAAACAGAAAGAATGTTTTGATTTTGTATGGGACAAAAAAAAGAGATAAAGTTAAACGATCAATAGCAGTGCATAGTATTCAAAACGGTGGTGTAGATATCCCACACGTTCCACAGTTTATAAAATCCCTGAAACTCACATGGTCGAAAAAAACTGCAATCAGTCATTTACTCCTGAATGGAAAAATATATCATTCACAGAATGTCCAGAGGTTGGAATTTTACAGGATTATGGCCCAATAGCACTGAAAGTGGGAAGGCGAATGATAAACCCTTTTTGGAAAGACGTATTTCGTAGTTATTCAGAATGTTTTGACACCGTGGATGTACATTAAGAACAAAGTATTTTGATGGAACCATTGTTTAATAACAAATTTAAGCTTAGTGGCAAAGTTGTGTATTTCGAAGACTGGGTTAGAAAAATGTCTATTATCATTGTTTAATAACGAATTTAGGATTGGTGGGAGAGTGGTGTTATTTCGAAGACTGGGTTAGAAAAAAATGTCTATTAGTCTATTAGGTAAAAGACCTTGTAAAAGAAAATGGAAGATTTTTTTAATTTTCAGGAATTTCAAGATATGATTTATAACCCAGCTCTGATTATGGAATCATTTTGGTACAGTAAACTCCATCAGAAGCTTTTTAACAGAAAATAATATTGTATTCAATGACAATCAGAATGGAGTGGATAATGATAAAGTAAAAGTATTATGGTAAAAGCTCCAAGGGGAACACATTTATTTTATGATATATTTATTGGAAAACCAGCACTTCCAAATGCTTGCAAAATTTGGAACTTATTTTTGAAAATCAGGGTGAATGGAGGAACTTTTTTTTTGCACAAGAAATAAATGAAAATGAAATGGCTCCAGGTTGAAATTGATTATCGTGTCCTTGTGACAAATTCTATTCTGATGAACATGGGAGTGTTAACAGACAATAAGTGTGATTTTTGTATAAATGAAAAAGACATGACCCTACAGTATCTCTGGGAATGTGATAATGTACAAGTGTTTTGGACAGAGTTTGTATGATACCTTAAAGAAAAATCTCCTAACTTTGATAGACTTGTTCTCAACCATGTATTGGTGCTTTTTTAGTTCGACACTAAAACAGAAACTGATGGTTGCTTCTCACATATCTTATTGACAGCTAAATTTTGTATATATAAATGTAGGATCACTAAAGTAAATCCAACAATACAATGTTGACCAAATGTCTGCCATAATTCAATTAACAAGCAAGTGTAATGTTACTCTTTGTGAGATAAAAGACACAACTTCAGCCGTTGCTGCTCGGTTTTACTTTTCGTGAGCTTGTATGCGGTGAAATAAATCCACACACTCCCCCATCTGACTTTAAGAACGTTTCGGGATTTTTATTTTTACTGCAACCAAACTAGTGGGAAGCATAAGGATGATATCGTGTGCCTCTGTCTCATTAACAACAACAGCGGTTATTTGGTATTACTTCTCTCTCTGTCTCTCTCTCCTCTCTTATTCTTTCTCTCTCCCTCTCTCTCCCCACACCCTTCCCTTTCTCTCATTCTTTTTTCTAAACACGCTCTATGTCTTTCCCTCCCTCCCCTCCCTCTCCATGTCTCCCTCTCTCTTTTTCTTTCTGCCCCCCTCTCTCTAATTTTCTCTCACTCCCTCCCTCTCTCTTTCTACCCAAGTCTCTCTGTCTCTCTCTTTCTACCCCACCCTCTCTGTCTCTTTGTCTGTCTCTCCATCCCTCCCTCTCTCTCCCTACCTCAATGAATTCTCTGCCCTAACGGTGAGACCTGCTTTGCAGACCACATGGTGCGGATGACGCACATCCCGGGCATCAATGACGTCAAGACAGGCCTGGTGTCCGTGCACCACCAAGGCCGTTGGCTGCCTGTCTGTAGTCACGGCTGGAGCGGCTACGAGGCGCGCGTGGCCTGCAAGCAGATGGGCTTTCCGGACGGCCGGGAGTTCCTCCATGGCGACATGCCGTGGCGGGAGGTGCTGGGGGAGGTGGTCACGTGGGTGACAGGGGTGGGGTGTACGGGGGAGGAGGACCGCCTGGACGCCTGTGAGGTGGACTCCTACAGTGCTCAGGAATGCACGGACACGGACACGCCCGCTGCCGTCAGGTGCCAGTGACCTGCAGGCGGCGCTGCCATTGTCAGTTCCCTGTAGTCCCGGCTGACAATGGTGTCTTTTAGAGACAGCCCAGTTCTGCCCTTTGAATTACTGGCTTGGTCTGAAGATGATTTCAAACCAGTTAAATGACACTAAAAATTAGTCACTAATACCGTGCCTTATGACTGATGAATTTGGAAAGTGATGGACTCATTCTGTTGGTGACAGTGACAGTGATGCCAGTCTTAGTTTTGGTCCTGTCTGAGCAGGTAAAAAACCTGGCAGTATAGTGTTTAAAAATAAAACTTATGAGATTTTTCTTGTAATTAAGGCGCCTGTGGCCCTCTGATCCAACCAAGAGATTGATAGCCACACTGCCGTTAAGCACTGATTAAAATGTTTCTTTTTAAATGTTCTCTATCGCAGTTTGTAGCTGGAAGCTAGACTCAAACTCCTGCTCATACGATTGAAAGACAGATTTTTCCGGATTTTGTCCTCTGTCTTTTACATGCTAGTCCGTTATTGTGGAAATGTGAACTGATGATTTTCTAAGACGCTGTGTGGTGTTTATTGAACTGACTGATCCACATCAGTTCATTAGGCGGGAAAATACTGCATTGTAGCCTCATGTATACATGTATAGGAATGACATGAAAATACTGTTTGATATCATAACTTACTCTCTGTCTAAATCCAAATGACAGAATACAGATATCACGATGCAGTTTAGAATACATATAACATGATTTCGTGAATCTTCAGTTGAAGTCGCTGGGAAAGCTCAAAAAGGTGAGTTTACAGAGGTCATTGAATAACATCTTTCATCAAAATCATTTATGCAAAAAGGAGTGAGGGTGTTAATAACACTGGGAATTCGATTAGAAAATAAAGTCAGTTTTTGGAACGTCTTTTTGTCAGCATCTTCACCAGTAATATGAACAATGAAACACGGAACCAGTGAAGAAAATATCGTTTGCAAATTTCTGGATGCCTTCCCGGAGGTCTTGAAATACATTGTCTATCATTGTACGTTCACATTCTGTCTGAATACAGATTAGCGCGCATATTTGTTACCTGAATCATTGTTCTGTGTGTTAATGCTATTCATGTGTACGTGTGTTTTGTATCACAGAGTCAGGTTTTCTTGCGTGTAGAGCAGATGACGATGATCCAAAAGCCCGTGTGTTAAGGCTGAGCCGACATTGTACACAGCCATGTGACGGCATTATGAAAGTACACGATGCAGTGACTGCAGAATGCCGTTGAGTCATAACGAAGCTGATGGCAATGATGATCACTGTGCAGATATTTGCCTGTCAGAATGAAATAAAAGCTGAACAAGAGATTAGATATCCGAAGACACTTTTATGTACTAGGGCATGGAAATTAACTATTGGCTATACTGGAAATCAAGCAATAATTAATGTTCAGTTCCCACCATTGTCAACAGCACTATCAATGGGTTGAGCTGAGATTACTGATACTCATTCATGAGTCATGCACGTCATTGGTGGACTTTCACTACTATGCTCAAGTTCCAAATTTCTATATTCTAACCTATCAGACCCACCTCATACCATAAGATGGACAGCAGCACATGTTGTCTCCATACCTTATTCAGTAGCGCCATTGCCATTCCTCTGACATGATCGAAGCAGTTCAAAACTTGCCTCAGCATGGATGGGTCTTTCTTTGGCAGCCTCAGGTTCTGTTTCTGTAATCTGATTTTATGTCATCATCTTTCAAGCGGTCAGGTTTTCGTGGATTGTTGTCGAATATAGTGGCCATTTCGGCTGAAGACTGGCTTCAACACCAAATCATCTTTGCCATCAGTCGAAGGCATGTCAGACACGATGCCATGCATTTATTGAATCATGACAGATTCGTGTATATTGTGATATCGATGGTTTGAACTATGTCTTGTCTCATTTTAAGGCAATCATACCTTCATGTTTGCTTGTATCTTTGCCTTATGTCTGTTGGCAGTACTGTGCCTTATGTCTGTGATGAATGATATCGATACTTAACACAGCGCCTATCCTCGGTCGGAAACCAAGCTCTAAGCGCTTTACAAACACGGAGTCATTTGCACAACAGTCTGCCTACCTGGGTAGAGCTGAGTGACAGCTGCCACTGGGCGCTCATCATTCGTTTCCTGTGTCATTCAATCAGATTTCTGTCAAGCACACATATACAGACATGTAACATTTTACGTGTATGACCATTTTGGTTTCTGTCTGTTGGCAGTACTGTGCCTTATGTCTGTTGACAATACCGTGTAGTATGTCTGTTGGCAATGCCGTGCCTTATGTCTATTGGCTGTACCTTTTGTCTGTTGGCAGTACTGTGCCTTATGTCTGTTGACAATACCGTGTAGTATGTCTGTTGGCAATGCCGTGCCTTATGTCTGTTGGCTGTACCTTTTGCCTGTTGGCAGTACTGTGCCTTATGTCAGTTGACAGTACCGTGTCGTATGTCTGTTGGCAATGCCGTGCCTTATGTCTGTTGGCTGTACCTTATGTCTTTTGGCAGTACTGTGCCTTATTTCTGTTGACAATACCGTGTCGTATGTCTGTTGGCAGTACCGTACATTTTGTCTGTTGACAGTACCGTGTCGTCGTATGTCTGTTGGCAGTACCGTGTCGTATGTCTGTTGGCAGTACCGTACATTATGTCTGTTGGCAGTACCGTACATTTTGTCTGTTGACAGTACCGTGTCGTCGTATGTCTGTTAGCAGTACCGTGTCGTATGTCTGTTGACAGTACCGTACAGTATGTCTGTTGGCAGTACCGTACAGTATGCCTGTTGGCAGTACCGTGTCGTATGTCTGTTGGCAGTACCGTACATTTTTGTCTGTTGTCGTCGTATGTCTGTTGGCAGTACCGTGTCGTATGTCTGTTGGCAGTACCGTGTAGTATGTCTGTTGGCAGTACCGTGTCGTATGTCTGTTGACAGTACCGTGTCGTCGTATGTCTGTTGGCAGTACCGTGTCGTATGTCTGTTGGCAGTACCGTACAGTATGTCTGTTGGCAGTACCGTACAGTATGCCTGTTGACAGTACCGTGTCGTCGTATGTCTGTTAGCAGTACCGTGTCGTATGTCTGTTGACAGTACCGTACAGTATGTCTGTTGGCAGTACCGTACAGTATGCCTGTTGGCAGTACCGTGTCGTATGTCTGTTGGCAGTACCGTACATTTTTGTCTGTTGTCGTCGTATGTCTGTTGGCAGTACCGTGTCGTATGTCTGTTGGCAGTACCGTGTAGTATGTCTGTTGGCAGTACCGTGTCGTATGTCTGTTGGCAGTACCGTGTCGTATGTCTGTTGACAGTACCGTGTCGTCGTATGTCTGTTGGCAGTACCGTGTCGTATGTCTGTTGGCAGTACCGTACAGTATGCCTGTTGACAGTACCGTGTCGTATGTCTTTTGGTAGCACCGTACAGTATGTCTGTTGGCAGTACCGTACATTATGTCTGTTGATAGTACCGTGTCGTATGTCTGTTGGTAGTACCGTGCGATTGTGTGGTTCGTCCGTCGGGATCGACGGGGACCATCTAGTCATCCTGGGGGTGGGTGGCTTGGGCTCTGTGGGTGCGCAGATGACTGGTCAGGCCAATCTGCGCCCGGAAAGTTCTGACGCAGTGTGGACAGGGGATGGTGGCGGCTGTCGGGGACTTGCTGGCACTGCTTTTCCTGGCCTGTCTGCGTTGCTCTGCTGCAGCGATTCTGTTGGCCTCACAGGATTTGGCGCCTTTGTGGACAGCTGAACGCCACTTTGGTCTGTCCATTGCATTCAGCTCACACGTGTCGTGGCTGATGTTGAAGGCCTTCAGAGAAGCTTTCAGAGTGTCTTTGAAGCGTTTCTTTTGGCCTCCATGGGAGCGCTTGTCATGTTGGAGTTCGCCGTACAGCAGTTTCTTGGGGAGCACGTGGTCTGGCATGCGAACTACATAGCCTGCCCAGCGCAGCTGGGCCTGCATCAAGATGGTGTAGATGCTGGGCAAGTTTGCACGAGTGAGCACCTCTGTGTTAGGGATCTTCTCTTTCCACTTTATGCCGAGAAGTTTTCTGAGGCTGGTGGTGTGGAAGTGGTTCAGCTTTTTGGCGTGACGTTTGTAGACCGTCCATGATTAACATCCATAGAGCAGTGTGGTGAGAACTATGGCTTTGTATACTTTGAGCTTCGTCTCCAGGGTGATGCCTCTCCTGTTCCAAACGTTCTTATGGAGTCTGCCGAAGGCAGCGCTGGCTTTGGCGAGTCTGGCATTCACCTCGTCGTCGATGACAACTGTGCGAGAGAGTGTACTGCCCAGGTATGTGAACTTGTCCACCGCGTTCAGTCGTTGCCCGTTGATGAAGATGTTTGGTTCAACGTAAGGCATTCTTGGAGCTGGCTGGTGCATCACCTCAGTCTTCTTTGTGCTGATTGTGAGGCCAAAGTTGTCACAGGCAGCAGAGAACTTGTCGACGCTGTGCATGTCAGCTTTGGAGGCAGCATTGAGAGCGCAGTCATCAGCAAACAGGAAGTCGTTGACAGTGTCTGCCCTCAGCTTGGTTTTTGCTTGAAGCCTCCTGAGGTTGAAGAGTGAGCCATCTGTGCGGTACCTGATGCCAATGCCTACGTCAGTACTGTAGTACCGTACAGTATGCCTGTTGACAGTACCGTGTAGTATGTCTGTTGGTAGTACCGTACAGTATGCCTGTTGACAGTACCGTACAGTATGTCTGTTTGCAGTACCGTACAGTATGTCTGTTGACAGTACCGTGTCGTATGTCTGTTGACATTACCGTGTCGTATGTCTGTTGACAGTACCGTGTCGTATGTCTGTTGGCAGTACCGTACATTATGTCTGTTGACAGTACCGTACATTATGTCTGCTGATAGTGCTGTGCTGTTTCTATTGACAATACCGTCGAGGATATTAACAATGCTGTGGATACAATTCGGCAGATTCTGGTTACAAATTGACACGAAAATAACATGTTTAAAAGAGAGAATTACAAAAGAAAGAATCATAAAAGAAAGAATAATAGTTACCCCTGGTTCAGTCAATCAGGAATGTGAACAAAAGCGGAAGGAGATTTTCACAGCAAAGACCGATACATTCGGAAGAGATTTGTAACTGGACTGAAAGTGAAACAAATGGCTAGTAGAACCAAAATTGAAAACGATATCCGAGCGCTCAAAAGCTGATCCAAATCGTTGCTGGAAAATCATTATTTTGTTTTTTTCTAGAACATCTTAAAATGCTGACAGCAGATAAGGAATGACGAACACAACAGTTAACTCCTGTGATAACAACGACAGTAACATGCCCGGTACTCGACACAGCATTTGCAGACGAAGAAGTGAAAACGGCATATATAAACTCAAACTTAAAGGAGGCTATTTTGAGAAGAGGTGGGTTTTAAGGCCAGACTTGAAAGAACTGAGAGCGGAGACCTGACGAAGCGAAAGAGAAAGTTCATTCCAATTGCAAGGTCCATATATAAGCAAAAGGGAAATAATGATTATCCAAGTAATTACAGAGGTATTACTTTGCTCAGCTGTTTTGGAAAGCTGTTTGCGAATCTTCTTGATAATCGATTAGATATTTTTTCAATGCAAACTCAACGATTGGCTACGAACATGCCGGATTTGTGCCGGATATTCAACCACAGACCATATTTTATCCTTCATTGTATCATTGACTATTTTCTGTCAAAGAAAAGGAAACAATACTGCCTGTCTATTGATTATGAAAAAGCTGTTGATTATTGAAACAGGGCTTTCTTGTAGCAAGAAATACAGGCTTGTACATTTGCGAAGTTCTGGATGTTAAATCACAAACTCCCTATTCAAATTAAAGGGAGATTATCAAACATCCCCCATGAAGACCGTGTTTGTACAAAGTGTGAATGTGGAGACCTTGGGGACGAGTTCCATTACCTCTTTGATTGTCCAGCCTTCGACGAGGCAAGAAAAATATACTTACTGTAATTTTACTGGAAAAAATCCAATGTTTTAATTTTCCATTCATTATTCACTAGTACAAACAAACGATAGCTGAGCCACCTAATCATGTTCCTGAAAATCATAATGAATGTTTTCTGATTTAATTCGACAGACAAGGTGCATCTCTCTTTGTCAACATGCTTACCTTTTTCTTATTTTTAATACAGTGAATGTGTCCTATTTGCGTTTGGGATAAATGCCCAATCACCTCTGGCATGTATACATGGTACAATGCTGTATATCTTGTATGTTACTTTTTTTTCTTCTTTTCTTCCTCAGAATGTATGTCTTATATGTGCCTTAACCAAACAGTTAGTGTAGCCATTGTAACTGTTATAAGAACAATACCAAATGTTCTTTATGTTCGTATTAGTTACATGAAATATGTAACATTTTCATGTGCCCCCATGGGTTTTCCTGAAATAAACACGTTTTGTCATGTCTTGTCTTGTCTTGTCTTGTCTTGTCTTGTCTTTGTCGTATGTCTGTTGACAATGCAGTGTCTTATGTCTGTTGGCAGTGCCGTGTCTTATGGCTACTGGCAGTGCCGTTTCTTATATCTACTGGCAGTGCCGTTTCTTATGTCTGTTGGCAGTGCCGTGTCTTATGGCTACTGGCAGTGCCGTTTCTTATATCTACTGGCAGTGCCGTTTCTTATGTCTGTTGGCAGTACCATGTGGAATGTATGTAGGCAGTTTTGTGCCTTATGTCCATTGGCAGTGCCGTGCCTTGTGTCTGTTGGCAGTATCGTGTCTTACGTCTTAGCAGTGCCATGCTTTATGTTTGTTGTCAGTGTCGTGCCTTATGTCTGTTGGCAGTGCCTTATGTTACATATAACAATAATAATAATGATATTATTATTATTATTATTGTTGCTATTGTTGTTGTTAATGGTCATAATAATATACATTTATATAGCGCCCTTTTTCTCTAAGAGCTCAGTTACAAATTACATAAATCATTCATCTCCAAAACGCCTCCTCCCCCCCCCCCCGCCCCCCACTCTCCCTCTCCCACTATTCATGCATCCAAAGTGAGTTGACATGGATGGTGCTGGAGAAGAAGGAAGCTGAGAGTGTTTATGGATAGTTTTTAAAAAGATGAGTTTTTAGTGAAGAGCGAAAAGCAGGGACAGAATCAGATGCACGGATATAATAAGTAGGTTTGAGTTCCAGATATGAGGAGCAGCAAAGAATAAAGAACGTTCACCATAGGTTCTTGTGTAGACACGAAAAAATTTCAAATGGTAACAGTCAGAGGAAGAGCGGAGATTTCTTGAGGGAGTGTGAACACTGATGTCAGAAAGATAGGTAGGTCCTGCAGAGTAGAAAGCAGAATAGCAGAGACACGCAACTTTGTATTTAATTCTCGCTTCAGTTGGGAGCCAGTGTTGAGTGCGGAGGTGGCGAGAAATGTGATCAGTACGTTGGACTCAGAGAGTCAGACGGGCAGGATTGTTTTGAAGTTTTTGAATTCGCTGAAGAAGATTTTGTGGACAGCCTATGAAAAGAGAATTACAGTAGCCGATTCGTGACAGCACAAAAGCAGAAATAAGAGTTTTTGTAGTTTCAACAGAAAGGTACTGTGGATAGAGTTAATCCGACGAAGAAGTTCACAATTTATTACCCGTATCAGATTTACTACCTGAGCGTGCATACTGAGGTTTGAGTCAAGAATGACTCCAAGGTTTAGAAAACTGAACTTTGGCATCACCAACCACAATAGAGGCAGGAAAAGAAATAGCTGTGGAAATTCTTGCAGAGGAAATAATCATAGCTTCAGTTTTGTCATCATTTAACTCTAGTATGCTGAATGTCATCCAGGATTTAACATCGAGAATGCAATCCTGCTTTGGCTGAATCAGACTGTCTGTTTGGTTTGGTTCTGCAGACTTCTATAGTTGAGTTTCATCAGCAAAAGAGTAGTGAAGAACAGAATGACCTGAAATGACATCAGAAAGAGGAGCAGTGTACAGAACGAACAGAACGGGGCCCAGGACAGAGCCTTGTGGCACACCATAGGAGATCAGGGTTGGTTCAGACTTAAAGTTGTTAACAGAGACAATCTGGAAGTGGTTGGATAGGTATGAAGAAAACCAATTCAGAGCTGAGTGAATCCCAAAAACATGTTTAGGTCTGGAAGAGAGCATACTGTGATCCATTGTGTCAATCACAACCGACAGATAGAGCAAAGTTAACACAGATAGTTTGCCTTCATCAACAGACAGTAACAAGTCACTGACTGCTTTCAACAAATCGGTTTCAGTGCCACGGGCAGATCTGTATGCTGACCGAATAGAAGAAAACGGGTTGTTTAATGCTAAATGGCCTGAAAGTTGGAATAGAACATTTTTTTTAATATTTTGGACACAAAAGCAAGGTTGGATACAAAGCGAAAACTTTTGAGGTCATTGTGATCTAGAGTGGCTTTCTTTTGCAGGGGCTTAACAAGTGCAGTTTTGTATACATCAGGAAAGACACCAGAAATTAAAGAATCAATTATAATTTTTGTTGTTTCAACATCCAAACACTCATACAGTAGTGGTGCGTGAAGGAGGTCCAGGTCACATGTTTTTGAGCAGACTTTTTCAACACACTAAGTACATCTGTTTCTGAAACAGGTGTGAAATGAACAAAAGGAACACCCTGAAATTCTGTTCCCAAGGGATGTGATACAACTGACTGTGAATCCAGTTCTTTCATAAGGGTTAACTATTTTTTAGCAGAACAAATCTGAGAAGACACTTGGCAGTACTGAAGATGGATAGATAGAAGGAAGCAAAGAAGATTGTGTTCTGCCACAAAGCTTATTTGTAATGCAATATATTTTTTTGCTTGATTTTGTTTCAGAGATCTTGGCATTGAAAAACAGAATCTTGGCTTTGTGCACAAAAAAGTAACAAAGTTCTTGGCTTTCTGCTAGATTTGCTTGTAAACAGTTAAACCAGATACCTTTCACTGTGCTTCTGCATGTCGCCAGTCTCTCTTCACTGCTAGCAGTTCCCTACCAAGAAACCCAAACCATGGACACAACACCTTCCTGGACGACACCCTGCAACAAGAGGCAGGGGCGTGCTTGTCCAGTGCTGCCTGAAGGGCAGTGTTGTACTGGTCAGCCGTACAGTCCAAAAGTCTTGATTTCAGGTCGTCGCGAAAAGCTGCTTTGTCTAGCTATAGCACGAATGTTACTCACACTGCGATACACTGACACAGATGAGGGGAGATCTATGTCGAGGACACTTACCACACACAAATATCTGTTGGCATTACCGTGCCTCATAACTGTTGGCAGTACCGTGTCGTATGTCTGTTGACAGTAACGTGGCTTTTGTCTGTTGTTATTTCTGTGCTATATGTCTGTAGGCAATGTTTTATGTCTGAAATTTCGTGCCTTATGTCTGTTCGCACAATCATGCCTTGTGTCTGTTGGCAGTCCCGTGTCTTGTGTCTTGTCAGTACCGTGTTTAATGTCTGTCGGCAATGCCTTATGTCTGTGGGCAGTAACATGTTTTATGTCTGTTGATAGTGCCGTGCCATATGCCTTTTGGCAATGACTTATGTCTGTTAGCAGTACTGTGCATTATGTCTGTTGGTAGTACCGTGTCTTATGTCTGTTGGCAACATGTTACCTTATGTCTATTGACAGTGCCGTGCCCTGTCTGTTGGCAGTACCGTGCCTTACGTCTGTTGGCAGTACTGTCATATGTCTGTTGGCAGCACTGTCATGTCTGTTGGCAGTGCCTTATATCTGTTTGCAGTACCGTGTCATATGTTTGTTGGCAATATTGTGCCTTATGTCTGTTGGCAGTGCCGTGTTTTATGTCCAATGTCAACGCACGGTTTTCATGTTTCTTGTTTCCTTTCATTTCCTTTCGAGAGACAATGCCTGACTTGGTGCATGTTAGCAAGACAGCCTCTCCATGTCGACCGGCAAGAAATTGTGTGTGTATGGTGGCAGGGCCTTGTCTTCATGTCTGTGGAGAAGACACTGTGGTCACGGAAGCCAGTCCGCTACGGGCTTTCCTTGATGCGCTCTCAGTACAGCTGCAGTAAGGCCTGCTTCTGGCCTGTCTTACCCAGATTTATTGCAAAGCACTTCAAAACCCCTTGCCGATCCTTACACCAAACAGTTCGTATATCCAAACAACACTATCGTCAGCAACGTGGGTCTGTGTTGATTCTCTGTGCAGCTTTTTTGGATGGTGTCTTACTTGCAGATGATATTGAATCATAGCTGTTATCGTGCAATGGGCGAGTCATTTTCGCAGGAGTGCGCCGTCAGTGGCAGCTCCCTTTGCTTCGAGCAGCCTCTGACTGTCAGCTGTGGCACCAGACTCCCCCCATCACGGAAGTGTGGCAGTCTGACAGTCGTGAACGTAACTGTAAGCTGTAGATAGATTGGTGTGGAAATGCCATCAGACTGCACTGCAGGAAAAAGCATTTCTTGTAAATTCATCTTGCTCAGCATTGCAGCGCAGCAGGAGGCTCATTCTACTTTGGTTCCAAAAGCCCCGAACTGTACCTGCAATGCTTTAAGCGGATGGGAGAAATTTTGAACAGCCAGAGGAAAGCATGTACTGACAACGTTCTTTCTGGAGATACTCTTTACGTCAGGAATCCACGAGTGTCTGAACACCATGATCTGCAGCCTGTCGGTGCACAACATATGTAACATGGCTGACTAAGCAGTGTATCGTGTCAAGTTTGTTTCTTTTAATGATGAGGAGCATAATGGGTTAGTGTCGCAATCAGATAGCACGATCCTATTTTATTTGTTCACTGTGGTCAAAACTACATTTCCTCTCGGGGTGTATCTTTACAGTTTGCCGAGTCGTGCATACCTGGATTCACAGATGTATACATTGTTTTTGCACTGTTGGCGTCATACATCAAATTGCCAGTGCCCTGTTCAACCACTTTTCTCAGCCCGACTGGCTATTTGAGCGCTTCGTTGAGTCTCATCTAATGTGAAAGAAGACTTGATATGAAACTGGCATGACCTGTTTCCCTTGCCAAGAAACATTGGAAAGTCTTTTGGCTACACGTTCCTTGGAACTGTTTTTATTAATGATCCCATGGTTGTTTTTTCTTGTTGATTTTTTGTTTGTTTGTTGTTTTTTGTTTGTTTGTTGTTTTTACTGAAGAAAGGATTAACATTTACTGTACTGGACTGGCATTTCAAAACAATTTATATTTGATTTTTTTTTCCTGATCGGTTCCTTTGATGCACTGAAGCAAAGAACATCAGATGTTAACAATGAACATGATCAGTCCGACATGTTCTTTGACAGTGATCCATTTTTTGCCTTCGAATCCCTTTCTGGGTGTACATTAGTGTATTTGTGTGGAATAATCACTGGAAAATGTAACGTGTAAATATATCACTATCAAATATTTTCTTATACTGGTTGTTGTGATGACAAGTGCGCGATGACCTATCTCTGAAACAGGGATTATTTTAGTCCAGTGTGTGTGTGCGCGCGCGCGCGCGCGTGTGTGTGTATGTGGTGTGTGTGTGTGTGTGTGTGTGTGCGCGCGTGCGTAAAGGACTTCTTGTCTGTCTCTGAATGAATGTCCTACGAGAGACAGGTCAGGTGTAACGGGAGCAGCTTGAACAAAAATTAGTCGTTGAGGGGTGGAGCTTTTGCCAAAGAATCTTAAATTTGAGATATTTCACTATGATTTGTGGATGAAAATAAACCGTCGTAGTTCATGTGCACACGCATGTACACAAACACACACACACACATACACACACGCATGCACGCACGCTCGCGCGCGCGCTCGCGCGGGCACACACACACACACACACACACACACACACAGAGAAAGATGTACTTAGTGTGTTGAAAAAAAACAAAAAACGCGTATGGCCATTTCTTCGCATTTGAAAAAAAAAAGGATTCGTAATCGTGGATACCTGTGGTCAGCAAGACAGTACATGAAAGCTGTTTGCTGACTATTGTGGTATCAACAAACATGATGTCTGACTTGGGACATAGCCAGACCTACCACAGCACCGATACTGCAGACCTAAGGCAGCCTAAGTTTGCTGAACATAATGCTCCAATGTCTCGCGGGCTTGTTTGGTTTCTCACATTGTAGGCTACCCGCACGAGAAACGTTCGTTTAGTGTTATTATTGGATTGGCATTTAGCAAAGTCACTGGTTCATGGATGTCCGTTCTGCTGAGTGACGTCATTGTTTTTCACCCGTCGTGTATAGCCTCCTTCCTCTCTCTCTCTCTCTCTCTGTAACACACACACACACACACACACACACACACACACACACACAGAGCGAGAGAGAGGCAAAACCATATTTGGTGCATTTTCATTTTGTTGATATTGTCTTTTAAGAAGATATCATTTCATTAGCACAGCTGCTTTTCCGAGGTTTTCTGGCCACCACTTACCACTGCCCCGATTACAGGACACAGAACTCAGACCTCACACCACTGTACGCCGTAAATCACGCCGCATGGAACGTTTCTTTTTTCGAACTTCATTGAGGTTTGTGGCCGAAAAAAAGGGGGTTTGCGTGGAATGTTTATTTATTTATTTTCTGCTGTCCAGAATCAAACAAAATATACTCATCAGGAAACGGCTGCATTATGCCATGAAAGAACAGGACTGTTTGGGGATATTGGGGCATTGTTCATGATGAAACACGTGGTGAAACTCAGAACGCAAACTGAGAATGTCAGCCATTACTCTCGCAGGGAAGACTGCAGGGTGCTGTACGGAACTAAAAACAGATTGTATCTTAAAAAAAACACAAAAAAACGCTGAAGCAATGGTATATATATCTTAAAAAAAACACAAAAAAACTGTGTTCCTGCAGCAACGAGTATTTTGCGTTTCATCTATAAGGATAGCTATTGTAATACTAAAGAAAGAACTTTAAAATTTTCCACTAGAGCCACCAACAGTGAACACGTCAATGTGAAAATCTTTGCTAGACTCGGAGAGATCGTCGAGTCTATAATCCTTATCGTCAAACCCGTTATTGCCAAAGCCATGGTCGTTGTTGCTGCCTTTTCCCGAATCATCCCTGTAGCTTGCGCTGAAATCAAACAGGCCTTTCAGGAACCCCACATCACCCTTGCCATTGTCGCCCCCGTCACCAAACATGTCACCCACGTCATCCTTGCCATTGCTGCCCCCCTCACCAAACACTTCTTCAAGGCCGTCTTTGTCATTGCCGACGTCGTCACTCCAATTAAACAATTCCTGTAAAGCACTTTGTATTTTCTGGTCATCTCCATTGTCGTCGAAGTAATCATCGTATCTGTCGTTGTCAAAAACATCATCATAACCATCATTATCCAGCACGTCTTCGAGAAGATCATCATAGAAATCATCATTGAAATCGAGGTCGCTGTCATCATTGACGTCATTGTCATCGTCAAAGTCAAACAAATCATCAAAAGTATCGAAAAGATCATGGAAGAGATCATCAAAATCAAAATCATCATCGTCGAGATCATCACTGTCATCGTTAAACAGCTTCTCGAAGAGTCCATCAAAGATATCGTCAAGAACCTCGTCCATATCATACCAGAGCCGGCTTCCAAGCCCGGCTTCTCTCAGCAGAGCTTTCTCAGCATTGAGAGAAGCTGAGGAGTCAGCGGAGTCTCCAGTAGACTGTCGCTGGAGGACTTGGGTCAGACTAGCTGCTGTCCTCTTCTGGGCCTGGCTCTGCGCCTTGACCTCTTCCATGGCTTGCTGTGCTTTCTGCTGGGCGGCCACAGCCTGGGCGCTCACCTGGGCCAGAGCGGAGGCCGTGGCTCGTGCCTGAACTTGGGCTTGAGTCTGTGCGTGTGCCAGGGCCCTGACTGCGGCGTTGGCTCTGGCTTCGGCACGGGCGATAGCTCGCGCCTGCATGACTGCCACGGCGCTGGCGCGTGCAGATGCTACAGCTTGTGACGAGATAGTCACAAATCCCCTCATACAGTCGTAGCTTGAACTCATACGAGGGTCTGCAAAGTAACGTACGGTATTGAGGTTGTTGAACATGCCCACATGTAGCATACAGGAGATACAGATTTTTTTTTTTTCAGATGGCGTAGAAGAGGTATAAAGATGTGAAACGGAGAAAAGAATGATGCATTTAGTACAGTGGACAGAGGAACAAGCAGGAGACATGCCTTCATAGTAGGAGTGCATAGAACAACAGACACGAGACATGTCTCCATAATAAAGGCGTGTAGAACAGACTGCAAGGAAAATGCCAGGCACAAAAGATGACAGCAACTTAGGAAAGACGAGTGTTACCTAAAGCAAGCAGGAACCGTGTCCTCACCGTGAAACGGAATGTCGCAAGAACAGGATAAGGGATTGTATCGTCTCCCCAGGGTACACTGACGCACTGAGACTCCAGACATGTGCTGCTCCTTGTAGCACACCCCCAACGGGTCTTTGATTGGGTACTTCTTACACACTGTGGAAAAAAACAACAACCAACACTGCATCCATGCTTCACATGCACACAAACAAAAAATACTTATCATCTGCTTGAAGTGAGTCGTTGTTTTGGGTTATTTGCCAAATATTTATGTACACAACACAACACAACACACACACACACACACACACACACACACAGTGAATTATTCAGACAGATCGTCTCTATTGTGAAGAAAAGGCGCCATTACACAATATTCGTTATTCTACCTTCAGTTTACAATTCCGAAATTCTGATGAAAATAATTCTAACTAATAAGTACACATATATGAAGCATACCAATGAATATGCAAACCGGAGGCCGGAATGCATTTATTTTCTATTCTGTTATCATTCATCCAAAAGGAAGGCGAATGCAAATTGCACTTTAAGCTAACATGTTCCTGTCTTCGTGCAAAGCAAAACAAAATCTCTGTCACACACACACACACACACACACACACACACACACACAAAGCGAGAGAGAGAGAGAGAGAATATAAGTATAAAGTATATCTGGGAGAAATTCGAAAGTATACTTGGTAATTTTAACTCAGAGTCCATAAACCACGAGGACATTGATAGTTTACATTCCATCTTTACCGACATCATTTTACGATCTGCCGACGCATCAATTCCAAAAGGTAGTTCACCTATATCGAACAACCATTCAGGAAATATTTAGTGGACACCAGCCTGTGAAGCATCGGTAAATAATAAACAATCAAAGTTTAAAACACATCCGAAAAACAAGTCACAAGAGAACATTACTGAAAAGAAAAGGTGACAGCATTTGAGCAACATGGTAATTGCACGGGATTAAAAAAAAAAAAGATACTGGTCCTTTTGTATTAATGAGATATCTGATCATAAAGATACTGGAAAGGTCTGGAAAAAAAAGTAACGAAATAAAAGAAGGTATAAGTTTACCATCTTGCCCAATTAAGATAGAAGACAAAGATTTTCCGTCCGATGCAGATAATGCAAAAACATTCGCAGAAATGTTCTCAAAGTCTATGTGCTTGGAAGGCCTATCACATAAAACACAGAAAACACAGAACCGAAGAAGAAGGCTAAAGCGATCATTCAGATCCAAGTCCGGATAACAGGCAAAATACCAATGATCCACTCACAGTGAGGTTAAGGATGCATTACTATCTCTATCTAAAAAGAAATTCTCTTTAGGGGTTGACTCAGTCTCAAATGATATGCTGAGACATTTACCAGAATTTTTTGTTGTCTTATTGTTTAAGCTTTTTCAAATTGCTGCTTTTTAATGCCAGCATAATGAAAACAATCTATTGTTATAAACAAGGAAAAAGCAAAACAGATAAGAACAGCTACAGGCCAGTTGCGCTAACATGACATACTGGTAAACTAATTGAAACACAGGACTTGGCGTGTTGCGCAGTGAAGTTTGAAGTCATGACTGATTTAAGTGAGGGAGAGTTGCGCAGGTCGTCAGCCTCACTCTCTCGTCCCGGCCCATCTGGACCCAGAGGTAAGACACAGTCGAGACGGCTGAAGACAGGTCAGGGAAGGCCGACAGTGTTCTGTATGTGTCTCACTGCACCCTTTTATCACTCCACAGCGCACTGCCCGTTGAACCAGTGGTTGTTTCTTCCGGTCAGTCCGCCGAACCCGAAACCAGGCTTCACACACAAGGCTAGACAATCCATAAATGTCGTGGGTCCACGGCAGTTCTTGCGGCGTGTTCGTAGGCCCTCCCTACCCATTGTTGGCATCCTCATCCGCCATTGCAGCCGTTTGGAGATGTCTCCCCTTCCGCCTGCTCCACCGTTGGGATGACCTCTTCGTATCTGACCCATACATGGGGGCTGGTTCGTGGGCGCCACGGCGTATCCACACACCGGTGGGCTATGCACGCCGCACGTTATGTATAGGGAACCAGCAACCACCTCCCTTAAAAGCCATCTTTCATGATGTTCCAAATCTGGCTGGGACTGTCCCTCTCCAGATCGGATTTTCATGTTGGGTTTATTCCCCACATGCGGCAGGTATTATCTTTCTCTTTTTTGTCACAACAGATTTCTCTGTGTGAAATTCGGGCTGCTCTCCCCAGGGTGAGCGCGTCAGTCGCTACACTGAGAGTGCCACCCATTTTTTGTGTTTTTTCCTGCCTGCAGTTTTATTTGTTTTTCCTATCGAAGTGGATTTTTCTACAGAATTTTGCCAGGGATAACCCTTTTGTTGCTGTGGGTTCTTTTACGTGCGCTAAGTGCATGCTGCACACGGGACCTCGGTTTATCGTCTCATCATGTCCGAATGACTAGCGTCCAAACCACCACTAGTGGAGGGGGAGAAAATATTGGCGACTGTACTATGATTCGAACCAGTGCGCTCAGATTCTCTCGCTTCCTCGGCGGACGCGTTACCTCTAGGCCATCACCCAGGTAGTACTGGATTACATGGTTTCCAGTAGCAGTGAAGAACCTCCTACCTAAAAAAAACAAAAAACAACTTCTTCAATGTATGGACTATAAAGTACACAGATTTGCCCTTAGTGTTCCTTTTCAGGCATCGATCCTCGAAACATACAAAGAAATAGGAGAATTGCCTTTGGATGAATACCGAAGCCTCGCATGTGCCAAATACGTACTGAGAAACGTACTGAAAACACTGCATCAGAAGAAGTAAGAATCACATCGGAAAACATCTTCCCAAAAAGAGCTAACAATATAACTTTTCTGTCGCCACTGGCACATTTGTGTCAAACCACTTCCGAAGTCTGAAATTATTTCAGGTGATGCAGACACACAGAAAACTGTAAGTCCATGCCCCTTTTGGGGAAGGAGTAAAGCACATTTTGATATTAATTATACTATATTAAAAATAATGACATTTCTAATACCATGGCAACGGAAGTCCGATTACAGCTCCAGAATGAATACCGCGATAATTTACAGATTTACACAGACGGCTGCCAAGCAGGTTCAGCTGTTGATCATACCAGAACTAGAAACTGAATGTTCTTACTATATTGGTAAAAATCGATCAATATTCACAGCTGAACTCACTGCTGTCCTTATGGCTCTAAATTATATCATTGATCTTCCAGTTTGCCTTTTACAAGTCTAATTAATATATATATATATCGCAGATAAGAACATTACCCAGACTTTTGAGTCCAGTTTGTCAAAAGGTTACCAAAAACAGATGAAAAGAAATTTGGCATTGGTTGTCATATACACTGAAGTCAAGGGGAGCTTAAGATTCATACTTAATTGCTGTTGAAATAAGACAACGGACATGGGATAGCGTGTATATGAGTATTCAAGTCAAAAGCTATGTATATCAGTTGTTGTTGGTGGTGTTGGTTTATCTTTATTTTCATTTTATTTTATTTTCGGATGAATGCATGTGTGCTGAACTAAGCCCCAACAAGACGCTGCAAACACAGTAACTGAGCAGAAGGAAGAAAGCAAAGAAGAAAGCAAGGAAGGGAACTTTAGTTCATGTGCCTACTGGGGCTTCGAAATATACGAGTACATTAACGTCTTCATAAATAGCAAGACGTGTTGTATAATAGTTCGGACAGCCCACCATCATACTTACCTGGCCGAGGTGTGACGTGGGCACGGCGAAAGGAGTAAAAGCCATAGCGGGGTTGATGACCATGGTACCCGGCACCCGCCCTTGCCGTCACTGTCACCACTGCCAACACTGCCAGCTGGATGAAGGTCCTCATCTTAACTGAGACTTTGCAGAACAGACTGACAGAAAACATCACACGTGCCGTATCAGTGAAAGGGTAAGCCCCATACTGAAGTGGATCCACAAAATTAATGATGATTGCGTAACTATAACTATTCACTGGTAGAAGAGAAAACACCTGACGAGAGAGAATCTCTGAGATATATGTTTATGTCGAGAAGCACTGATGGCAAGAGAAAACTCTCAGAAAAGGAAGGTGGTATTCGGCCACGTGGGACTCCTTCCTGGCACACAATCAATATGTGTTATGTACACGCGTCAAAATGGTATTCTGTCGTGTGCGTCAAAATGGTATTCTGTCGTGTTTTCAGTTGTACAAAGGGATTGACGAAAGGGATAACTTTTCACAAGTGAGTACATTTTATTGTTCATCACACATTTTACTTCAGATACAAGCGTTTTTCAGAATATACATATAATTCAACTCTCTTTGTCAGAAGTCTCTCTCAAGCTACACATTACATGGATGATGCTGCCAGTCAAGATATCAATCTTTCTTGAAAAAACAACAGAAGACAAAAAGCAGACTTTTTTATGTGTAAACTGTATTGACCATAGCTTTTAGTGTATTCATAATGTATTAAACATGTATTCATTAATCAGTTTATTTATTTATTTATTTAGGGGCCTATATTATAAGATCTACAAGTTTAGTGTTTGCTCTGTCTTCCATTTCTCTGTGTATTTTTTCCTGTCTGTTTATATCTTCCTTTGGTTGTCACAATGTTTGCCTCAACATGTCCGTCGTAATGAGACTACTGACAGAGTTGATTTTCGTTGTTGTTGTTGTATATTCTAATTTCTCGCAATCTCACGATTTCTCTCACTTTGAAAGAAATCGTGGGATTGCGACAGATCGTGGTCGTTCCCCTCCCACGTTGTGTGAGAAATCATAGGAAGTGCCCCTTATTTTAGTCAAGGGATCAAAAATCCACAGGGGACTAAAATAAAATCTTATTTAGAAAAAGGTTAGTGGTTTGTAGGTGGCTAACTGGGATTATCACATACAGAATAGTGACAGATTCATTCAATACAGAAAATTCAAATCATCACGTAGTGTGGAGTTATATTTATTGATGGATCTGAACAGATTTATTAGATATATTTCAACAAGAATGGGCTAAATTTGGTATATTTGATTTAGCAATTCATTGTTCAAGATATAAAAGAAATGGTGAAAATCAAATGAAATGTCCCGTGTGCAAGTCTGATACAGAAAATGAAATTCATTTTGTTCTTTCTTGTTCGGCTTTATATGATCTGAGACAAAGTTTGATACATTCAAAATATACTGTTAAAAAAAAAGAAATGCAACAACCCATTACATTGAACTGATCTTTATTCTTTTTGACAATCGGAAAGAAATGTAGAAAAATAACGGAAGAACCGAGAATGTCAAAACTTGTGAAGGATGTTCTTTTGACATTTCATTCAATTCAAACATGCGGTAATTGGACAGTAACTGTCCAGTGAGCCAAGTCAGAATCAGTATGGAGTGTGACCGCCCTCTGCAGCAATGACTGCTCGGCACCGACAGGACATGGAGTTGATGAGGTGGGTGATCTCTTGTTGCGGGATGGCATTCACCCTTCTTCGAGTGCCTGGAACAGATCCTGCAAGTTTTCCGGCGCGCTGACCCTGGCTCGGAGCCGTCTGTCCAGCTCGTCCCACATGAGCTCAATTGGATTGAGATCTGGAGACAGTGAGGGCCAGGGCAGCGTGTTAACGTTGTTGACAGCCAGGAAGGCCTGTGTATAACGTGCCGCGTGCGGTTTGGCATCATCTTGTATGAAAATGGCGTGTGGAGCGGCCAAAAGTGGGAGAGCATGAAGCTGCAGGATGTCAGCCACATAGCGTTGGTCGTTCAGAGCCCCGTCAACTCGCACCAGTTGACTACGCCCATTGTCACTGATGGCGCCCCAGACCATCACACCCCCACCACCCCGAGCAGGTGCTTGGTCAACGGAGTTTGCTGCATAGCGTTCGTTCATTTTTCGGAAGACTCGTCGTCTCCTGTCGTGACATTGCAAAAGAATTGTGATTCGTCACTGAATAGCACGTGGTGGCGCCTTGTGAGGACAGGTCCTCTGACCAGACGTTGAGTGTGCAGGCCAGCTGCGTGCAGCCGATTGGGGATGGTCTGGTCGGAGACATGTGGCACTCCATTCAGTGCCTGGACTGTGGATGATGCTGAAAGGAAGCTGTTTCACAGATATCATAGGCGAAGAAAGTGGTCCTGGGCTGCTGTCGTCGCTGTTGGTCGTCCAGAGCATTGCCTGTCTGCTGTGACACCAGTGGCTTCTAGTCAGGACCACAGCTGACCGATGGTTCGTGCCACGTTGAAATGTGCGACACCAGCTTGAGATTGTCCAGCCTGCAGTCGGCCAATGGCGTTGTTTCGTTGTGCTGGAGTCAGACGGGGCATTTTTGGCATTGGAATTTTTGCACTCAGATCCGATTTGACAGACTGCAATTTTTCTGGGTTTTAAAGCCATGGTGTGAGTAAACTGTTCATCGGCATTTCCAATCAAAAACATGACTGCCATGTGAAACACGCACAAAATAAGACAACGAGACATTTTCACTACAGGCTTCAGAATTTGCACGCATGTTCTGCGTAGGTATGCCTGCTGCTTAAAAAAAGTTACAAGTCACTTGACAAGCGAAATCGAAAACAAACCATACCCAACCCATTCAAGTTTCTATAGTGCAATAATATTACATTGCCTTCTTTCTTTTTTTGTTTTTTTAAACAGTATATTACAATAATCCCTGTGATTTCAAATTAACATTGCTGTTGGCATCAAAACGTGATTGTATCATTAGAAATCTTGCTGTGTCGTATTTCTACAAGGCATTTAAAACAAGAGAAATTGCTCTGTCTTAAATAACAGGTTTACATGGTACTCTTTGAATAACTGTGCCATGTTGTTATGAAGATGTTTTATTCTAAATTATGTTACTGTTATTATGCATTTCTATTTCATGTTACTTTCATACTTTTCTTGGATGACATGATCGTTCATAGTTATTAGTGAATTATTAACTACTTTGTTCACATACCTTCAAATGGGGCTTTGGCCTTAAACTGAATAAATTCAATTAAATTCAATTCAGTTCTCTCACACTCGCATACATACACTTAAACACACTCAGAAATACCGAGTGCTTTTGTGCAAGTAAGACAAAAAAGAAATGATAAAAATACATCGATAAAAATGTATGTTAATGTGTCCGTAATGATCGGATCAGCTATATTAAGAATCCGACTGTTTAATCTATCTAGTCCGCAGGTTCCTGTTTGTTTTAAATGGATAAGGTAGTTATAGACTTCATAGAATGACAGAGAGAGAGAGAGAGAGAGAGAGAGAGAGAGAGAGAGAGGGTATATGTTGAGAAAAAAAACCCCAATAATATTACCAAATATTTCCCAAAAGAAGGCACATTGTACAACAAAACTGCAGAGCGCGCACCTCCGCCAACTACAAGAAACTTGTCCGTTCCTTCTTTAAATATCATGCCAAATTCACTTCTTCCCAAATGGTCAAAAAATCCTGAAAAAAACCATAGATCCATATACAAATAAAAGGATCGCCAACAAATATTTCTTAGTCCTCCTTTGTCTTCTTTTGTCCTTTTTTCTGCGGCAACAAAAAGGACTCAAATTTCAGAATTTTTATGAAAAACATACATTGTCCTTGAAATTGTGTATATGCCTCAACAAGCAACAAGGAACCTGTTGGGGTTTTTTTTCGTCTGAGACTGATATATTATTTCACCTAAATCACGGTTTTGCAGTTAATATGAAACACTTTCTTTTATCAACAATTGCACTACGAAGTCTCATATTTTGTCTGTTCTCGTTTTCTTTGCCTTGACACTTCGTCTCAAAAATTCACCTTTTCCCTCAGCAATAAGTTCAGTTGTGTTAGTCCTTTGCGTTAGCTGTGCTTGACTATGTGTGTATATATATGTATGTGTACATAACTACATGCATGTATATGAATGTGTGTGTGTGTGTGTGTGTGTGTGTGTTCGTTCGTTCTTTGGTTTAACGTCTTTTCACTGCAAGTGATATTAGACGAATGTGTGCGTGTGTGTGTGTGTGTGTGTGTGTGTGTTACAATTTCTTGTATTAGTAATGATTAGAAACTTTTTCAAATCCTTTTTTTTATCATTTTTAATCTGGCAGAACAGCTCTTATCTGTACAAGACGGAAGTCAGTCTCCCTTTTGTTCGTCAAGGAAGCTCCATGTTCACACCCTCTGTTCTCCTCCCCTGCCTCCTTTCTTTGCTCAACCGGTGAGTTATCTTCATAATGGCCGACAAAAGGACAGTTTAGCAAACTGCAAATATGTTTCTCTGCTTATTAACTGATCCCTCTTTCTCAATCTACGGACGGACCAACAGACAACAGCAACAGCAACAAACACGAAAAGATCAAATGAACAGAACGTGGTTATACTGATTTCTTGTCAACGTTGAATGGAAAACACACACGCACACACACACACACACTTGTCAGTACTGAACTCACCTCCAGGCAAGATCTGTCTCGTCTGCAAACTTCCCGTGGGCCACAGAGAGTGCTCGTGTTTTGATTGGCTTTTTATACTGCTCAGTGCGGGGCCATGGCTGCTCACAACAAAGGAACTTCCCCATCAGTCGACAGTGGTCATTTACATAGCCGTTGTTTGATGTTGGGAGTTCGCGGATACTGTCAACGGACAAGGAAGAAGAAACAGAACTAATGACGCTTCGTTCACGGCAAAGACAGAAGCAAAACAGTTAAAATTTATGAACTGTGATTCGTCTTTCAGTGTGCTCGACATAAATACCGTGGCGGCAGTTGGGTTTTTTTTTTAATATGTTTGTTTGTTTGGGGTTTTTGTTGTTGTTTTGTTTGTTTTTGTTTGTTTGTTGTTGTTTTTTGTTGTTTTTTATTATGAACATTTAAATTTACTTTCTTAATTTTCTTCCTCATCTTATTCTTCCTTATCACATCATACTTAGACGTTAAGGTACGATATAGATCTATCGGCGGTTGAAAATGGAATGTGTCGTTGAAATACGTATGGATAGTTGAAATGAACTAGTAAACAAAGCCAGTCACTTAATTGAGTCACATGCACTTCTCTCTCATTCCGTACACTGTAACCCAACACCATGTATTATTCGCGTGCAAGTACTGACATGCCTACCTGCTTGAAGCCAGTGCAGTTTTCCATCAAGGCCGAAACGTGGAGCGGTGGCCTTGTGGTAAAGCCCCCGAATAGGTAGCGAGTGTCCACGTGTTCGACAGAGTCCCATATGCAGGACCGGAATTTTACTCCCCCTCCACTCGACCTTGAGAGATGGTCTCGGTGTGAAGTCTTTCTGATGAGCCGATAAACCGACGTCCCACGTGCAGCATGTATTTTGCGCATGTAAAAGAACCCACGGCAACAAAAGAGAAACGTGTTGTGACAAAAAACAAAACAGCACATACAAATATCAGTCGCGAATAAAAGCAATGATGATGTCACAAGGAGACCAGGGCATGATAGGAGCGACGTGCATGCGCGCGCAAACGTGTGTGTGTAGTGTGTGTGTGTGTGTGTGTGTGTGTTCGTGTGTGTGTGTGTGTGTGTGTGTGTGTGTGTGTTGTAATCGATCAGTAAGTGTGCAAGGAACTGGTTTATTCTGCGACAGACCTGCACTCTCTCTCTCTCTCTCTCTCTCTCTCTTTCTCTCTCTCTACGCATAGGAGCATGCGTGCGTGCGTGGGGTGTGTCTTTATATATGGGGGGAGGAATGGGGGGGTGGGGGGGGGGGCGAGGGGGCTGGGCAGGGAGACTGCGTGGAGTGAGTGTGCTGCATGGATGCATGTGTGTGGTGTGTGTGTGTGTGCGTGTGTGAGTGTGTGTGTGTGTATGCGTGTATGAGTGTTGATGAAAGTGATTGACTTAATTATTTAAGGTGATCGAAAAACTTAAATAGGTATACTCTTACTATGAAAACCTACTGGGGGAAATGAGGAAGGAACATTTCTCCGTTTTAATTTGATATTGAATCTTGTCCACCTTCACATTTATTATGTGTTGTTTGTTTGTTTTTTCAACACACTGAAGAGCTTTGCATTGTTACATTTACATGTTACTTTGCTACAGAATTCTAAGTGGGTCTCTACGAATTTAGTCGTCATACAAATGGACACCACAAGAGAAATGGAACACCCAGATAGACAACAAGCTCTTCCAGATCCGTCCGGACCTGGGGGAGACCCTCCCTTCGGGGGTGAAGAACAGAAAGGAGGAATCTGTGCTGTGCAGACTGCGTACGGGGCACACTTTTTTTACTCATTCTTACTTGTTGAAGGGGGAGGAGGCCCCTCGATGCGTTCCCTGTGACGAGCCTCTCACCGTGAAACACGTGCTCCTTGACTGTTGGGATCTGCATGACGTTAGACGCAGACATTACACGGCGGTTTCTTTGAAGACTTTGTTTCGTGATGTCCCTCCGTGGGCGCTGATGGACTTCTTAAAAGAAGTGAACCTTTTTAACCAGATTTGAAGGTTTTAAACTATGGAAGTTTTTTTTTAAACTTTGGAGTGGAAAGTTTGAAGTGGTGACTCATTTTAATTGGTTGTTTTTTTTAGCCTTGTAGTAGTAATTGACGCGGCGATAGCCTTGAGATGGCCTTAGTGGTCGGCGAGGCTCTAAGCACCATAATTTCAAATAAAGAAACCAAAAAACAAAAGCAAAAAACAAAAACAACAAAAAATCCCACACAAATGGGGCAGTGAGGTTAAGATCGATAAAGTAGCAATAATGTCTTTAGCCCAGACCTACCGCTCTGATGCCAGTTTTGGAGTTTCAAGCGTTGACAGCACAGTCTCATTGTGTACTATCCAATGAAATATTTGATGAATCAATAATCAATACATAAATCAAGATATAAAGAGATGAATTATTATTGTGCCCCCCCCCCCCCCCCCCCCCCCCCCCAAACACAAACCGTGGAGAAAACTGAGAGAGAAACAAGGAAAAGAGAAAGAGTGGGACACCGACAACGACAATCACGATAATGATTGTGACGTTACTGAAGACTGACGGTGATGGTACAGTGTTGGTTGAAAAAAATTGTGCATGTATGTGTATGTGAGTTAATGAGTAAGCGAGTGAGTGAGTGAGTGTTTGTGTGTGTGTGTGTGTGTGTGTGTGTGTGTGTGTGTGTGTGTGTGTGTGCTCTATCTGTTTGCTTGGCTGGTTGATTTGTTCTTCTTTCCCTTTGTTTTTGAAGTGTTATGTTCATGTTCGAAGAGTCTTTTCTGGAACGGAGAATCTATTTTCAGGGCAACCATGCATGCGAAAGGATGCTAACACAAACAGATGAACATATGAACAAGCATGAAATGAAGGTTGATTTGTTCTTCTTTCCCTTTGTTTTTGAAGTGTTATGTTCATGTTCGAAGAGTCTTTTCTGGAACGGAGAATCTATTTTCAGGGCAACCATGCATGCGAAAGGATGCTAACACAAACAGATGAACATATGAACAAGCATGAAATGAAGGAACAATCTAAAAACGTGTGACAGAAAAAGCTGTGTAACAACAAACATCAAACTTTATTTGGCCCCGTTTTCACGCTCCCAACGCGAGTGTAAAGCATTGCACAATAGCCTTTTCTTCACATTTATGCAGAAAGTTAAATCATTTCGATGTTATTCCCAACATCCCTCTGGAAAGATTCGGTTCAAGTCCCGGTATATTGTATTTCTGTTTGAGTTATGCACATTGCCTTAATTTTGATGTTTGCTGTTGATTCCGATGTTATTTGAGGTCGATGCATTTCAATGATCCATTTTCTGTGAAATACAATAAATACATGTAAGTTTCAGTGTCATTACTCACCTGACCCTCGCTATCGTGTCAGCGACTGTCTTCGCCCTGCCCACGATACTCCGCCTTGGCACGTTTTTCACGTGCTCCGCCCTCTCTTTCAGTCCGTCCGACTTCTGCTCTCGCTCTGCTACTATCACAATGGTGGACGTCAATTCCATTAGATTGTCATTGTCAAATTTGTCATGGCATAAACAACGCCGACTACACGATGACACGACTCAGCGCATCATCAGCCTGGACATCGGCAGACCAAAGACAGAGAGAGGAACCAGAGCGGGCAGACTTCGCCATTGGTGGGGCTCTGTTCCCTGCACTGATCGTTCTCCTGTCGACCCTGCTGTTGCTGTGACCGTCACTGACAACTTCACCATTCATGTTCAAGCTGACTCCTTTACCTTCCGTGACATTGTCCTCTCTGACACTGTTCCTAACTGTGGTGTATCCCCCGTGATTGGCTTTGCTCTGCTTCCTGCTCCTTCCACAGCTGCCTCAACTCCCGGACCTCTCGCTTCCTTCCCACTGTCCTCCACTGCTAAGTCACCACCGTCTCCTTCCGTTGCCTGACTCACCTGCTTCACCATTAAATTCATTTCATGCCTTTCTGTTCAATGCTCAATCTGTCTGTCCTGATCAAAGGACTTGACTATATGTCTTATTATATTTTTTGAAAATAACCTTGATATCGTATTTCTTACCGAAACCTGGCTAAAATCACAAGGTCACGAACCCAAACTGAAACAACTGCACCCCCACCCATCCCCGCCCCCCACTCCCACCCCCTGGATACAAAACTAAGTCACTTCCTCGACTGTCTCGTGGAGGTGGCATCGCCATCGTCTACAGAGACATCTTGGAGTCTTCCCTTTCCTTCTCCCATAACCATGCCTTTCCACATGACACTTTTGAAATGCTCGAAGTCACTCTCAGTGTTCCCGGTCACTCAATCATCTTCTGTTGTCTCTATCGTCCTCCTCCTAATCGTAAAAGCAACCTAACGTCTTCTCTGTTTCACAATGAGTTTCGAACACTACTTGATTACTACAACCTTCGTTCTGGCAAACTTATCTTCCTCGGAGATTTCAACTTTTATTTTGACAACCAAACTTCCACTGATGTCAAACGCCTATGTCAATCTCTGTCCTATCATTCTCTCTCTCAGCTCGTCACAGAACTGACACACAGATATGGCCATACGTTGGACTGGCTCATCACACGTGACTCTGATGCTATGATTGCGTCAGTGACTGTAACTGACGAACTTTCTTCTGACCATTCTGCTGTTATATTCTCGCTTAATATTTCAAAACCTACCAGAACCCAAAAAGTCCGTTGCTCGTCGCAACATGACATCCATCAACATTAACACTTTTTCTTCTCAGGCTGCTGAACGCCATTACAAAATTTCTTCCTGTACCGACCGTCTCTACATATTACAACACTGTCCTCTCTCAAATGCTGGACGAACACGCACTCCCCACTACCCGCATGCTGCCTGATAGGCCTTCCGCCCCATGGCACACACAAGACATTCGACTTGCAAAACGCAAGCGTCGCCAGTTGGAACGGCGATGGTGATCCACAAAACTTAAAGTCCACAATCAAATCTTCCGAAAACAAATAAATAAAATCAAACATATTATCTCATCACAGAAAACAAACTTCTTTTCTTCTCAAGTTCTCGATGCCACATCCACCAAATCTCTTTATTCTATCATGTCAAATTTTAGTACTGCTAAACAGTCTCCTCTTCTTTCTGCCTACACTTCATCTGGACTGCCTAATGTCTTCTCTTTTTTTTCGACAAATTCCAAAATATTCTTTCGAGCAAATCCCTTTCGAACCTCAACGGCACTCCTCTTCATTCCTTCAATCCATTGACTGAAACAAAAGTCCATGAAATCCTGAAATAAATGATGATAAAATTCTGTGAGCTCGATCCTATACCAGCATCTGTCTTTTCCCAGAGTGTCTCACAACTTCTCCCCACAATAACCAATATTGTCAACTCATCCCTTCTCACTGGAACGTTTCCATTCACTTTCAAAACTGCAATCGTTCGGCCTCTTCTGAAGAAACCCAACATTGATGCAAACATTTCGAAAAACCATCGACCAGTTTCTAACCTTCCTTTCCTGTCCACACTCCTTGAAAAAGCTGTCCTGAAGCAGCTCAACAACCACCTTTTTTCAACAATCTCCTCCACCCTTTTCAATCTGCCTATCGTGCTGACCACAGCACTGAAACCACTCTCCTCCACATCCTGAATAATCTGCCGCAAGCGTCCTTGTCACTCTTCTCGCCTTGTCAGCCGCCTTTGACACGATAGACCATTCAGTCCTTTCCGGTCTTCATTTTACATTTGGTATCAACGGCACTGTTCTCAGCTGGTTCAAATCGTATATCCAGTCTGTCATCATTGATATTTTCCAGTCTGAACCCGTTAAAATCAAACACGGAGTCCCACAATGATCTGTTTTAGGCCCAGTGCTCTTCACAGTGTATACTGCTCCTCTTGCTGAAATTATCAGCAACCACAATGTCGGTCATCATTCTTATGCTGATGACACTCATCTTCAGCGCATACAAAGCTCTGCTGCCCGATTCGTCCTCAGAAAGAAAAGATCCGAGCACATCACTCCTCTTTTGCAACATCTCCATTGGCTCCCTGTCTCACACAGAATAAAGTATAAGATCAGCACTCTATGTTATAAATGTGTTCACAAATCTGCCCCTTCCTATCTCTGTGGCCGCCTGTACACTCCATAAAATAAGATAAGATAAGATAAGAATAACTTTATTATTTCATTAAGAGAAATTACAGCAGGTGCGACAAAAACAATCGTAGACAATTACTCAACACAAAAACATAAACATGACTTAATTAAAAGAATCAATGAGATATAAGACGTTAATATAAAAACTATTGCATATATTCACTTAACTAAAATGTTGCAATTGATCATTATTGTAAACATACTGAAACACACCAAGGCTAACATTGCATGTATCATATTGCACATTAATTAAGATAAGATACGAAGAACTTATCATCACATAGTAATTATCAGTATAAGTATATCGAAAGACACGAACATTGCACAATTCCTACCGCACATTCATCCTGCACGCTGTCACACACATTTAAGTAAATGATTATCTAAGAAATTTAAACAAAGTGCAATGTATTATGCATGCACTTTTACACGTACCCGCATGCAAGCGCAAGCGCACGCACGCACGCGCGCACGCACGCACACACACACACACACACACACACACACACACACACACACACACACACACACATTGTGACGCATGCACGCGTACATAGTTCTCAAGAATTTAAAATGTGAATTGAACGTGGTGTAGAAGTCTTCTGAGCTCTGGATTTTACTTTAAACGTACTGTAGCGTCGTCCTGATGGCAGCAGTTCGTAATACTTTGCTAAAATATGTGAGTCGTCTGTTGTTATCTGTGTGGCTTTCTGAACCACTCGCCTTTGATACAGCTCTTGGATACTAGCTTGTCTCACTCCCATAACTTTACTGCTCACACTCACGACATCATTCACAATTCGCTTACTTCTCACTCCCAAACTTCCATACCAGCACATAACTGAAACTGTCAGCAAAGACTCAATACAACATCGATAATAGCTCTGGAGAATCTTTGAACTGACACCAATATTCCTTAACTCCTGCAAGCAAAATATTCTGGACTGACTTTTCTTATGAATACAATCAACATTCCTGTCAAAAAGCCAGATTATCATCTAAAATAGTCCATAAATATTTGTATTCATTAACTCTCTCCACGGTTTCACCATCTATGACAAGAGCAGGTACAGGCAAAGGGTCTTTTAGAATAGAATATGTCTTTATTACCATGAGGTTGTATAACATCAATGCCAACCTGACCCGAGTGATACAGAACCTCTACGACAAAGCCACCAGCGCAGTCTACTTCAATAGTAACATAGGGGACTGGTTCAGAACCACAGTCGGAGTGAGGCAAGGCTGTTTGCTCTCACCAACTCTCTTCAACATCTTCCTGGAAAGAATCATGACTGATGCACTTGAAAACCACAAAGGAACAGTCAACATCGGAGGCAGAGCAGTCACCAACTTACGTTTCGCCGACGATATTGATGGCCTAGCAGGAAAAGAAGAGGAGCTAGCTAGCTTAGTGGACCACCTTGATAAAACCTCTAGAGCCTATGGCATGCAGATCAGTGCAGAGAAGACCAAACTGATGACCAACAACACCAATGGCATCAGCACTGACATAAGAGTGGATGGCCAGAAGCTAGAAACTGTCCACAGCTTTAAATACCTGGGAGCAATTGTGACAGATGAGGGATCCAAACCCGAAGTACTCTCCAGGATTGCACAGGCGACAGCAGCGCTCACAAAACTGAGGTACATCTGGAACGACCGGAACATTGCACTCGGCTCAAAGATCAGACTGATGCGTACCCTGGTGACATCAATACTCTTGTATGCGTGTGAATCGTGGACCTTAACAGCTGAAATAGAAAAGAGAATACAGTCCACCGAGATGAGATGCTTTCGAAGACTCCTGGGCATCTCCTACAAAGATCATATCACGAACGAAGAAGTTCGAAACAGAATCAGGCAAGTCATTGGGCCCTACGAAGACCTGTTGACCTTGGTCAAGAGACGCAAGCTCAAATGGTATGGCCATGTCACGAGATCATCAGGGCTTGCCAAGACATTCCTGCAGGGCACAGTGCAAGGGGGGAGAAGGAGAGGCAGACAGAGGAAGAGATGGGAGGACAACATCCCAGAATGGACGGGCTTGAGGTTGAGCGATACAGTCAGGAGGTCAGAAGACCGAGAGGATTGGAGGATGCTAGTTGCCAGATCACCTGTGGCGCCCCAACGGTCCACAAGACTACGGGATAGGTGAAGGTGAAGGTGAAATGATACCCCCCCCCCAAAAAAGAAGAAGAAAATATCTTATCAAAGTGATTTTCTTCAAGTCTGCTTGTGTTTGACTCAGACCTGTTTACAATGCATTTTGTAAACAGTCCAAATTTGATTGTACAGATTTGACAACAAGCAATAAACAAGTATATATATATTTATAATTTTTTTAAATACAGGAAATAATGGGAGGTGGGGCATGCAAATGAAAATAAATGCAAATATTTCCACTAAGAATTTACAGCACTACCAGTTTCTAAAAAATGGCATCAAAGAGAAAACTGGTATGCATGCGTTAATCCTTTGGCCAGTTGTTAGATACAATGAACTTACAGGTTTCCGTAAAAGAAATACATATTTTAACCTGGTGAAAGTACAGACATATCCATTTTGGGTAAACAGGCCAGCTGATTGTACTAGACTGGTGTGTCTGAATGTCTGGGGGTCTTGAGAAGACTTATCAATGCATGTCACTTGTAATGATGTATGAGTGAGTACTGTATGCACACATGCATGCATGCTACACCACAAGATGAAATCATTCTTTACTTGCAGTTAATCATCAATGCATCTGTGATGAAACACACATGAATCAGTCTTGATGATTATTATCTTAAATCAAATTCCATGCACAGCTCCACCACTCTTCTCCCCACAATTTACATGCTAAGCTGCACCACTCATTTCCCCACAGATTTCCATGCTCAACTCCAAAACTCTCATCCCCAACAATATGTATCAAAGCTATTCCAATTTTTAAAAAAAGAAAAAAAGTAATGTGATAGAAAAACCAGAAAAAGACCAAATTCATTGGAACATCAATGGCCATTTTCTCAAGTCTGAAATCTGTTTTTAGAAGGCGCGCGCGCACGCACACACACACACACACACACACACACACACACACACTGCACACACACACACACACACCGACACACACACACACACTCATACTACTGTAGCAGCAATATGAAATGCTAGAATGTAATAGATTCTGAATGAAGGGGTCACACACAGGAGCGATACTTTTTTCTTCAGTTTAGTTGTTAAAAATCTGCAGAAGGTTGATGTCGGTGTGATAGAAGAAATGTCTCTGTGTCAGCAGAAACTGACTTGACTTCGCCTTCTTGTTTCTGGTTCCACGACAATTGAAAATCTTTGCACGACGAACAAGTTCAACTTTCGCGCCACTTATCTGTTGTCCGTTCTTTAAAAAAAAAAAAAATAAATAAAAATAAAAATTAAAAAAAGCTCTTTTGGTTCTTTAACTTTCATGGATTCAAATGGAAAAGTCGAGATTTTATATCAAATGACTCTAAAGCTTGTAACGCTGATTTTGAGTCAGTCAATTAAAAACCACTGTTTATACTGTTAGTGGGAGATTTATCAGATATTCTAAAGCATGCATAACAGCAACTAATTCAGCTGTAAATATTGTTAGCTTATTTCCATGATGAAATGACCTTTCAATTCTAAGTGTAGGAATAACAAAAGCCGCACCTGTGTCTTTAATTTCAAGCACTGATCCGTCTGTAAACACCTGAAGGTGGTTTTGATATTTTTCATAATAGACGGGTACGTGTTTCCATTCAATTTCATAACACTAATATTTTCAATCTTTTTCTTATCACAATAGTTTATATCAATTTTTTTTCTGTGTTTCCCATTATGACATGGGTGTGGAAATAGATGCAGTTAGTTGCCACGTTACACACACACTCTCTCTCTCTCTCTCTCTCTCTCTCTCTCACACACACACACACACTGGCCTTTTCCGGAAAGTCTCTAATTTTCAACTCCTCACCAATATAGTTATCACTTGTGCTATCTCTTTATACAAACTTTAATGTTGTAAGTTCTCGATATTCATCAAGTGGTAGAACTGATATCATCTTCTCTGTGTGTTTCCAAATTTGATGCGTGTATGTGTGTGTGAGTGTGTGTGTGTGTGTGTGTGTGTGTGTGTGTGTGTGTGTGTGTGTGTTAAAATGTCCATTCTCGGTTCAAGGATGATATGTCTGTTTGTGCCTCCACGATACCTCTTCTGATAAGGAAGAACCCTCCGAGTTGGACAGGTATGGAGTGAAGCTCTGTCACATGAGTGTCGGACACTGACAGTTCATCGAGTGCTGGGAGGTGAGGGCAGGAAGGGACACCACCTTGATCGTGCCCGCCAGTAACCGCTCCACACACCCCTCCCCCCTCCCCAACCCCTCTCCTTGACAGTGCGTTTGTGGTGGCCGTAAAAATTAATTAAGGTAGCAAGTGGACGAGAGGTGTGACAAACAGACGAGGGCAGAAAAAAGTTTGTGTAAGTGAGATTATCCACACACCTTAAATAAACATGGTCCTATTGTTTTTACACATGCTTGTTCCCGCTCTGTGTGTGTGTGTGTGTGTGTGTGTGTGTGTGTGTGTGTGTGTTCATTCGTTCTTTAACTGATGTTTTTGACTGATGATGTGAGACTGACGACGGAAATGAGTGTACGCGTGAGGAGTACTGACTTGCGTACCATGTGGATAATGGATGGAGGAGAGAGCCTTGTTCGTTAGGAAACCGGAAGTCAGTGAAAAGTTCAGCCCCTTCACCTTGGGACGTCCGGATAAGGCAACATGGCGACTCCGTCCACTGAAACTGAAAGTGCTCTTGAATCCATGAAAGTTAAAGAACCAAAAGAGTTGTTTGTTGTTGTTTTGGGGGTTGTTTTTTTTTAAAGAACGGACAACAGATAAGTGGCGCGAAAGTTGAACTTGTTCATCGTGCAAAGATTTTCAATTGTCGTGGAACCAGAAACAAGAAGGCGAAGTCAAGTCAGTTTCTGCTGACACAGAGACATTTCTTCTGTCACACCGACATCAACCTTCTGCAGATTTTTAACAACTAAACTGAAGAAAAAAGTATCGCTCCTGTGTGTGACCCCTTCATTCAGAATCTATTACATTCTAGCATTTCATATTGCTGCTACAGTAGTATGAGTGTGTGTGTGTGTGTGTGTGTGTGTGTGTGTCGGTGTGTGTGTGTGTGTGTGTGTGTGTGTGCAGTGTGTGTGTGTGTGTGTGTGTGTGTGTGTGTGTGTGTGTGTGTGTGTGTGTGTGTGTGCGCGCGCCTTCTAAAAACAGATTTCAGACTTGAGAAAATGGCCATCGATGCTCCAATGAATTTGGTCTTTTTCTGGTTTTTCTATCACATTACTTTTTTCTTTTTTAAAAAATTGGAATAGCTTTGATACATATTGTTGGGGATGAGAGTTTTGGAGTTGAGCATGGAAATCTGTGGGGAAATGAGTGGTGCAGCTTAGCATGTAAATTGTGGGGAGAAGAGTGGTGGAGTTGTGCATGGAATTTGATTTAAGATAATAATCATCAAGACTGATTCATGTGTGTTTCATCACAGATGCATTGATGATTAACTGCAAGTAAAGAATGATTTCATCTTGTGGTGTAGCATGCATGCATGTGTGCATACAGTACTCACTCATACATCATTACAAGTGACATGCATTGATAAGTCTTCTCAAGACCCCCAGACATTCAGACACACCAGTCTAGTACAATCAGCTGGCCTGTTTACCCAAAATGGATATGTCTGTACTTTCACCAGGTTAAAATATGTATTTCTTTTACGGAAACCTGTAAGTTCATTGTATCTAACAACTGGCCAAAGGATTAACGCATGCATACCAGTTTTCTCTTTGATGCCATTTTTTAGAAACTGGTAGTGCTGTAAATTCTTAGTGGAAATATTTGCATTTATTTTCATTTGCATGCCCCACCTCCCATTATTTCCTGTATTTTAAAAAAATTATAAATATATATATACTTGTTTATTGCTTGTTGTCAAATCTGTACAATCAAATTTGGACTGAGTCAAACACAAATAGACTTGAAGAAAATTACTTTGATAAGATATTCTTTTCTTTTCTTTTTTTCTTTCTTCTCTTTTCCTTTTCTTTTTTTTTTTTTTTTTTTTTTTTTTTTGGTATCATTTCACCTTCACCTTCACCTATCCCGTAGTCTTGTGGACCGTTGGGGCGCCACAGGTGATCTGGCAACTAGCATCCTCCAATCCTCTCGGTCTTCTGACCTCCTGACTGTATCGCTCAACCTCAAGCCCGTCCATTCTGGGATGTTGTCCTCCCATCTCTTCCTCTGTCTGCCTCTCCTTCTCCCCCCTTGCACTGTGCCCTGCAGGAATGTCTTGGCAAGCCCTGATGATCTCGTGACATGGCCATACCATTTGAGCTTGCGTCTCTTGACCAAGGTCAACAGGTCTTCGTAGGGCCCAATGACTTGCCTGATTCTGTTTCGAACTTCTTCGTTCGTGATATGATCTTTGTAGGAGATGCCCAGGAGTCTTCGAAAGCATCTCATCTCGGTGGACTGTATTCTCTTTTCTATTTCAGCTGTTAAGGTCCACGATTCACACGCATACAAGAGTATTGATGTCACCAGGGTACGCATCAGTCTGATCTTTGAGCCGAGTGCAATGTTCCGGTCGTTCCAGATGTACCTCAGTTTTGTGAGCGCTGCTGTCGCCTGTGCAATCCTGGAGAGTACTTCGGGTTTGGATCCCTCATCTGTCACAATTGCTCCCAGGTATTTAAAGCTGTGGACAGTTTCTAGCTTCTGGCCATCCACTCTTATGTCAGTGCTGATGCCATTGGTGTTGTTGGTCATCAGTTTGGTCTTCTCTGCACTGATCTGCATGCCATAGGCTCTAGAGGTTTTATCAAGGTGGTCCACTAAGCTAGCTAGCTCCTCTTCTTTTCCTGCTAGGCCATCAATATCGTCGGCGAAACGTAAGTTGGTGACTGCTCTGCCTCCGATGTTGACTGTTCCTTTGTGGTTTTCAAGTGCATCAGTCATGATTCTTTCCAGGAAGATGTTTTAGAGAGTTGGTATCATTTATTCATACCTAAATGCTGAACAATGAACAATTGTCCAAACAATCTGAGCTATTTATGATGTGAGCACCATTTAGTTTGGATGTTGTGCATGTGTGCATGTGTGTGTGTGTGTGTGTGTGTGTGTGTGTGTGTGTGTGTGTGTGTGTGTGTGTGTGTGTGTGTGTGTGATATACATCTATATTGAAGTGCAATGTCTGCATTCACAAAGTTTTGATTTTTTTCCATGATCAGAAAAAAAACCTCTGCAGTGAATCTTAACTGGTTTGAACCACACTGCACCCCTCCCCTCCCCCACCTTTCTCCCTCAAAGAGAAGAAGAAGAAGAAGAAAAAGAAGAAAAATCACAGCTACAGTTTCTGAAGTCTTATTTAAATGCACCATATGCTCAATATCATTAGTAAGCAGTGGGTATAAGCTTTGGCTGTTGAAATCAAATTATATCTCGTATACAAGTGATGTATATATTGCATATGAATCAACATTATATCAGACAAATATAAACAGTGTATAAACAGCTGCAATATTTGTTTACATCAGTATGAAAAAAATATCAGGAGCATTCAAACTCCACAATTCCCAAGAAGAAAGCTTTTAAAAACGTATTCATACACAGATGATAATCTGACTGTGTTACAAAATTTGTCAGTACCAATTAATGATCCTCCTGAATCAATCCGCTCTCACCTAACACACATACACACACTCTACAAATTGACACCCACTACTGTAACCCCGCTTCAGTCTAAATTTTATGACAAAACAGTCTTCAAGGCCTAATAAGTAAACTTTCACTGTGTCATCAGTGTCAGATTGGTGTAAAGGAGGAAGCAAAGCTGTCAGATCATTACATACTTTCACTTCCAAATTTGTTAAATTTTGTAAAATTACTCAATTTACTGTCAGCAGTATTCGTTTCCACTGCTGATGCAGAAGTAGCAGTGATGTCTTCTTGGACTTGCACATCTGACAGCTGTGACAAAAAAAAGAGAAAAGAATATATAATTATAGCTTGAATTGTTTTAGTTACACATTTTCAGTCAAACTCCATACAACCCCCAAAATGTGTCAGATCTATTCACTGCATTATGCATGTGCAGAATCTCAAGCCAGTGAGTTATTTAAATTTGCAACAATAACTATGCCTTATCTATCTATCTATCTATCTATCTATGTGTGTGTGTGTGTGTGTGGTGTGTGTGTGTTCTATCTATCCATCTATCTATCTACCTATCTATCTATCTATGTGTGTGTGTGTGTGTGTGTGTGTGTGTGTGTGTGTGTGTGAACATTCACACTGCCTGTGGAAGTAGCAAGGATCTCACTGTCTCAGTATCATTGTTACAGCACTTTCTGAAAATGTGCAAGCATTTCCACTTGAAAGAAGTATGCTCTGACAAATGTTGTATAGTGCAAATGCTTTGTAGTGTTTGTTTCAGGTGTACACAAGTCAGTTTTGTACTATGTGTCCAACACTCGGCTTATATCACAGATTGACATAAATTTACATTTGGGCCAACAGCAAAGTGAGAGCTGTATTATCAATGGTTTCTCCAGTCAATGGGAAATCATTTACAGCTTAGTCTTTTGTGAAGGACTATGACTCTCAAACTAGGAGGCGAAATTGCACTGGTTCTTAGTGCTGCAGCCTTGTGGGCGAGTTGGCCTTTGGGAACCATCCCAACGCCGACTGTCCTAAAACCCTGTTGGCCGAGAGTGTGGGGATGTAACTTGGGCAAGACATTCTCCGCTATAATCAAATTCTAGCCCAAATAGTCGGAACAGCAGCTGCCTCCTCTGCTGTTCTGATAGTCATAGTCGGACACGACAAGGTCTTGACTGACGAACAAAGACATCATCGAGCCGATCACCGAGTTTACTCACGCCTCAGCAATCGTTTTGTGTGTAGCCGAGGGCCGATGCAAAACTGCGCGTGATGGTCCAAATGTGTGCAACAAAACCGTTCTTTTTTACGAAAAAATATAATAAATTATACTGATCACACTGATATAAGCAGATAATATCATTTGGATTGATCAGTATATGTTGACACTATATAAGAGCTCGCTTATTCACATACAAGGTCAGTAAATGGATGAGATCTTTGAAGTTAAACACTGAGGATCTTATTGACCTGAGTAAGAAAGATGCTGCGTCAAACCACAGACACTAGAGATACTAGTGTCAAACTAACTGCCGAAGCTTATACCTTGCTTCAAAAGGCCACAATACTAACTAACTATTTATACCGTCTGAAGAGAGTAAATAAACAGCGGAGTTGTTACACACTTGTTCTTTCAGAACTGTGGAAAAACGATGGGAATCCCCAAACCAAAAGTATAGGATATTCTGTATTTCCAGAACTGTTCCATTTCATTTTACATGGGTTACTTTGTGACGTCAGTCAGCCATGGCATGACCACTTGCATGGTTATTCCACCAACCTGCTGCCCGTTCCTGTCAACTACAACAGCTATTTTTAGACAGGCGGCCAGCAGCGAAAACACCCTTCTGTACCTCGAAACATTACTGTCTGCTAGGAGTTGCTTGGCATAAGTGTACTTGGCCTCCGTACGATATGGAAAATAGACACATCAAAGATTAAGTTACTGTTAAAAATTTTAATACATCTTTCAAAGCTGGGTAATGCGTGTTTTACTTACTTCCACTCTTGGACTACTAAAAATAGACGCGCAGTTGGCAAAGGTCAGAGTTGTCTTCCTTCGTGGAAACGAAATGCGATGTGATGTAACTGACAAATTGTGCTTGGAAAATGTCAACTACATGTTATCGCGAATTATTGAGTGAATGCGGCACATTGTATTCCGAGATATCTGTCTACGTCGGGTCTGGGAAGAACTGATCATTGGCAGGCTATTTTTGTGCCGAATTTGTTCAGTACCAACTAAGTATTTCCAGACAAAATGACAATCTTAAAGTTTACCACACACACACACACACACACACACAACCGAACACCTGATTATTACGTTGACTCACTTTGTTTACACAAGTGAGTCAAAAAGGACATTTACGTCTTCTATCAATTTATTATGAGATACATGAAATTGAAAATGTTAATTGTTTCCTTTTGATCCAAAAGAGCTCTCTTACTTTCTGTACGGTATCTGCATGTTAATTACCGCCGGCAGTGTCCTGGTCACAGAGGTCAGCATCAGCGCGGCAACAGTCAGTCATATGTACTGTACCGCGCTAAACATTTCTCAGTGGACGCCGAGCCGCATTCCGCGCTTGCGTTACCTCCCCCATATGCTCTCGCCTTGTGACACTGTGAGGCGCTCTCTCACGGCCAGAAGTAATAAAACCACACGAATCTTTACATTAAAAATCAAAATTTATGTTTTCGCCCCCACACCTGCAGTTCAGTTCAGTTAAGGAGGCATCACTGCGTTCGGACAAATCCACATACCGCTACACCACATCTGCAAAGCAGATGCCTGACTAGCAACGTAACCCAACGCGCTTAGTCAGACCTTGAGAAAAAAAAAAGGTGCACAAACAAATAGATGGATACATCATTAAATCAATCAACAAACAAACAAAACGATAAATAAATACATACTTTATAAACAAATAACATAAAAGATAAAATAAACATTAAGCAGAGAGATAATGAAATACAGTGGTAAAGTCTATATCAGTGTGGTCAGTATGTTGTTGTTGTTTTTTTCTATTTCATCGTGAAAAGAACGGTTTTTCTTGCTCACATTTGGACCTAACGCAAATTTTAATCTAAATTTCCAGACTGATGTGTTCTAGGGCTCCCATTGTGAATAGTTTACTGAGGGGCTGCGCCGCGAGCAGTTTGCAAAACTAGTTATTGCAGTGGATAATTCTGTTATTTCTTTTTCAGTGGACTTTTACTTCAAGTTAAAAAAACAAACAAACAAAAAAAAACCCCAACAACTAAAACTATGGATTCCCCCTTTATTGACGTCAAGAGCTAAATCGCGTGATTACTCAGATGTCAGGTTCCGACCCTTGGAACATGGGAAAAAAAAATTAGTTATGACATACATAAAATCGAAAGATTTTGTTTCCTTGTGATCCAAAACATCAAACGCCTAAAAATAAAAAAAATAAAAAAAATAAATAAAAAAAATTAAGAAAAAAGATAGCCATCCCTATATCAAACGATCATGCTGGCATCTCCAAACCAACAATGCGCCGTCTTCAAAATCATGTGATGCATAGCTGAATGAAAACATGGCAGACGCAATACTGACGCTCGATCGAAGATCTTTGCCAACCCTTTTGCGCCAAAACTGTACTGAGCAGTAGACTTTGTATCGTGTATGTCACGTATGTCATGGGAACTGGAGTATCAAAGTTTATAGTCAGTGTTGTGTGATGTGACTTAAGTGTGTGTGTGTGTGTGTGTGTGTGTGTGTGTGCGCGCGCGCGCGCGCGCGTGACGGTGTCAGTTTCAGTTTCAGTAGCTCACTGAGGATGCGTCACTGCGTTCGGACAAATCCATATACGCTACACCACATCTGCCAAGCAGATGCCTGACCAGCAGCGTAACCCAACGCACTTAGTCAGGCCTTGAGAGAAAAAAAAAAGAAAAAAAGGTGAATAAATAATAGAAAAGCTTACATAAATAAATAATAATTATAAAAAAATTTTAAAAGTAGTAGTAATAATAAAATAAAATAAAAAATAAATAAATAAATAAGATAACAATGATGATAAATAAGCAAATAAATGTAAAACATGAAGACACACATTCACACATACACCCACACATGCATAACAGATATGCACCAAACATGCAGTTTCACAGATATGAAAGCACAGTTAAATACATATAAACGTACATGAGCTCCAACACACACACACACACACACACACACACCACATTACCCTGCACCTCCTCTACCCCCCTCCTCCACACACTCATTTCTAGTCTACGTATCGCAGCCTCCACGGCACACACACACACACACACACACACAGATGAACACTTACTTGTACAAGCACACACACATATGCCCATATCTCCCACCCCCAACCCCACACACATATATACAAAGATATATATATATACACGTTCCAATATCCTGTTGCTCCCACAGTGTAGGCATGCATACACTCACATACCTCATCCTCTACCCCACCTCCCCCCGCACCCCAACCTCCCCCTCACACACACACACACACACACGCACGCACGCACGCACGCACGTGCACAGAACTCTCCTGACACTTGTGTACACTTACACTCTCGCGCATGCACAAACGCACTCAAAAATACAGACCCACACATGCACACAAACACACACATACAACACACGCACAGAGGCTGCCACTGATTGGCCGCAAGAGGGATGGGAAAAGATCTCTGATGCCAAGAACATGGCGTCTAGTGTGTTGCTCAGTCTATTGTATTTAGAAAAGCCCACAGAGACTCTGTTCCGTTTTGAACGAAATTTGCGCAATGTTGGTTTGGAAATGATGCCGATATTTGTTTGATTTGCAAAGCATCGTGCTCTACCTTTTATGTTAGACTTACGGCCGCTCCCTCTCTCTGCTTTTATTTCTTTGAGGCTATCGATGGTGTGATGGCCTTGTACCTGTTCTTTTTGATATTCTTTGACTTTTCTGAGGATTTCCGATTTTCCTAGATGTAGGCCGCTCGTTGGTGTTGCGTTGCCAGCAAGTCTGTCAGCTTCCCTTAACACCTGCATGTCCCGGGCAGTATGACCATGTGAGTTTTTTAATCTGAAAGTTGCGCATTGCCTTATGCCACTCTGGGCTTCCCATTCCATTTTCAATTTTCTGTATGAGGTTCATTGAGTCGGTAGAATCATGGCATGTTGGTTTCGGGCGTATGGATGGACGATAGCCACTGGAGGGCATGTGTCACAGCTTCAACTTCCATCGTTGGCCTGGAGGTTGTGACTTTGTAGGAAGCATTCTCTTCCCTAACTGTTTTTCCATTTTGTTTCGCAGTGAATCCCCAACCGGATTGGTCTTTGGTGACTGAGCCATCTGTGTATATGATGATGTCCTCTTCTTTACTGTTTTCTTCTATGAGTAGCTTCACTTCCGCATCAGTTTTGCCCTCTGGCCATTCCCGACAATGTCTTCCTAGAGTGGGTGAAATGGCTGTGTTGAATAGATGGTTGAGGTTTTCGGGTTTTTCTCCCATTCTTTTGTTTCTTTCAGGTCTAGTAGTCGGCATACTAGCTGGATTGTGTCTTCTGCTTGCCCCATCCATGATCTTCCTCGTCCTAGACGGCTGCCCTTTTGGTTCTTTGACTGCATCATGCAGTGGGTTTTGAGGGTTTTCTAATGCTTTGAAGTAGGTCTTGACCTGTTCTAACTTGTTTCTGGCCTGCACTGAAGGAAGGTCAAGCAGGTATCACATGGTTTCTGTGGGCGTGTCTTTTGTTGTTCCAAGGATCAGCCTCATAGCTTCATTTTGAACTCTTTCTAATTTTAGGAGGTTGCTTTGAGACGGTGTTGTTAGCCCAAGTCCGTAGTCGATCACACTGAGGACGAGTGATTGGTATAGCAGGAAGAGGTGGCTTTGTTCAATACCTTTGGTTGCCATTGCTTTTAAGACTGAAAGGCCCTTTTTGCATTTGAGGAACAGTATTTTCCGTATGTTTTCTGAAGGTCAGCATCCTGTCGAAGTGTATTCCTAGGTAGCGTAGGCATTCAGTTTCTCGATCTGAAGCCCATCGAATGACACAGAAGGTGGTCATTTGCTCGCGGTTCTGTTGTTGAGGGTGCACAGCAACTTTTGGGGCTTTCCGCTGGATTGATGGAAGATCCTGTGTCTTTGCACCATTGAGCAATATTGTTTAGTTGTTTCTGGAACGGCTTTAGTTCTTTCCCTGTGGCATCTTTCGAAGTTTTGAAGACCAGGCCATCATCCACAAGAGTAGCCACCCGAGCTATTCCATTATTGTTTAAGTCTGCAAGAGAGCGGAGACCCTTGTGGGCAGTCCTATGGATAGTTTAGAAGGTGCAAACATCCAATCTCCGAGGCGTAGGACGACGGTTCTTTCCTGAAGCGCTGCTGCTATCCATCTTGTCAGTGTTCAAACTTACTCCATACCTTAGTAGCAGCTCCAGGAGATGCGCAACTGGACTTCATTGTAGGCATCTTCAAGTATCGATTGCTACTGCTAGTGTTTCTTCTTTCTTTGAAACCCTTCATACACCTTCATATGCAAAAGCAGCTGCGGTTTTCCCTGTGACTTGCCTGTTCTGTGACCACCTGGTTTGAAGGAGAATGTGCCTGTGTTCAAGATCCCTTGCAAGTTTCCTGGCTATCATGCGTTCCATGAGCTTTCCAGCAATATTTTGCATGGTTAGGATCCGTAGCCGCTTACCTGATGATGGTCCTTTCCTGGTTTTTGGTATGGTTTTAAGAAGCTGTGTGGCCAGTCCTCCGGCACATGTCCATTGTGGAAACTGTTTTGTTATAGATTGAAAAAGTTTGCTTCTGTCTTCCCGATAGTTCCTTGTTGTCCGAGTAGCGAACTTTGTCTGGGCCAGAGCTGATTCTTTCTTGCATTAGCTATTGCTTCGTTTAGATCATCTATTGTCAAGTCATCATCAGGTCCAGGTCTGCATAAGGGTTTGGTTAACCCCCAAAAATATTTCTTTTTTTCACCCAAGTTTTTTTTGATCGCCCCCCCCTGTTGTTTTGAAAAAGTTTGGGGCAGGGCGGAAACCTTTTTCTTCTTTTTTCCCTTTAACCCGGGGGCCGTCGGGGTTCCCAAGGGCGGGGTTTTTGTTGTGCACGTTTTTCCCTTCCTCCAACGAAAAACTGCCAGAAAAATTTTTTTCCCCTGTTGGGGTCATAAAATGATGCCTCGCCCAAAACTGTTTTCCCCTTGTCATTTTTGGGGCCCCTTGAGCCCAAAGATTTCAAACTGTTTTTTTTTTCTTTTTTTTTTTTTCAAAAACTTTTTCCGGAGAAAAAAGGGGGGTTTTTTTTTTCTTTTTTGCCAAAATTTGGACAGCCGCATGTTTTTCTATCCAGGCTCCCCTTTTGTGTCCCGGGAAATTCCCCCCATGGGGGGGTTTTAATAGTTTTCACCGTTTAGTGCCCTTCTTTTGTTTCTTCTGCTTTTTAAAATTTTTCGATGAGGTTGTCTCTTTGGTTTCTTTCTGAAATGGGCACCGGGGTTTTTTACAGGGGGGATTGGACGTTTCCCGTTGCCCGAACACTACCCGGAGGGGGTCACGCCCCTTTTGGGGGGAAGGTCCCCTGCATTCATTTTGCTCTGAATTTTGGAGATGTTAGAAACGATGTCAATCCCCAAAGTCATGCCCCCTTTTCTTGTCCAAGGGAGTTTTGGGGTTTTGGGGGGGGTTTTTTGGGGGGAAGAAGGAAATTTTTTCCCCATCATTTTCCCTTTAAGTGCAAGTCCTTTTGGGTTGGTTTTTTCCCTGGGGCCCCTAGCTTCGACTTGCATTTATCCCCCCAGTTTAAAACTGAGTTTTTCCCCAAATCGTTTTCCCATTCCCTTTAAAAAAGGGCCCATCCTCTTTTGTTTTTACAGGTTCCTGGGGAACATAGGGATTGGGTGAGCACGATGCTTTTGTGAATTTCCCTCAGGTTTTTCCCAACGCACCCCCCCGGGTTTACATGAGTTGCTACAAAACCCTTTCTCTAGTTTATGGGGAAACTTTGTTTTTTAGATTTTTTTTCGTATGAAATTTCTACTCCTCTTCCTTCATTCCTTTGAAAACTGTGAAAAATTCCCCAAAATGTATTGGTCCGGGCTGCACTTGTCCCGGGCTTTGGAAAATAAAAGGTCAAAATTTATATGCCCCTTTCTCAATTTTTGAGATTCCTTTTTCCCCGCGGGGAACCCAACCAATGCCGGGTTCTAAAGAAATTTTTTTCACAAACCCCCTTTCTTTTGTCTTCGGGGACCTAAAACACAGCTTTTTTCCCCCCTCTTTTGCCCCGCCTTTTTGGGGGGTTTTTGGGGGGCTGAATTTTTGTTCGTGCCAAAGCACTGATCCCCCAGGTGCACGCAAGACAAAAAGGGTTTTTTTATATCCATTAAAAAGGGGTTCCCCAAAGGGTGAGGGGGAAAAAAAATTTGGGCGCCCCCAAAGGCCCCTTTTATACCGAGCCCCGGAAAGGAACGCGTCGAAAAGCCACAACGCGAAAAGCGGGCTTTTGAGAAATTTTTCCCTTCAAATAGAGCCGAACCCGAACCGGGAAAAAAAGTTTGACGGCTTTCGAGGGGGCTTTGTTCTTTTTCTTGCGTGAGAGATAAAAAAATTTGGGCCAAATTTTTTAAACCCTGGCAGACATTTTTTTTTTTTTAAAAGTTCCAAACATTGTTTTGAAAAAAGGTTTAAAAAAAAAATTTTTTTTTTAAACAATACCTTTTCAGGGCCGACTTTTTGCCATTGGGGTTTCCATATGTAAAAAGGTGTTTTGTTTTTTTTTCCCTTTTGGTTTTTTGGTTCGATTTTAATAAAGAGAGAGGGGGGGAACCCGGAAAAAGGGGGGTTTTAGGATCAACTAATGTTGGGCCCCACTTTTCTCCTCAAAAACAATAGCAGGGCCACATGGAGGGGTTTTTTTAAAAGGGGGTTTACTTTTTTTTTACAAACCACAAAACAAACATTTACCCAACTTAGCAAAAGCATCACACCTAAGGCAGCACACACTGCCTACTTCCAACTTCCCTACAAGCAGCGCCCGTTAAAAAAAATCATCCCACACCTAAAAGCAGCACCTAAAGCAGCCCCACCTGGGAAAACCAAAAAACCCCAACCAAAAACCCCGGGCCCGATAAAACTCAAATATCCTGACATCACCCGCATGAAAAAAGGGTTAAAACCCCACAGCCCCCTTTTTACACTGTTCACCAGTGTGCAAATCTCAAAGCCTTTGATTTTATGTGGGAAAAAACCAGCTTCATCAAGCTTTCCCGGGCCCCGGGAGTGACATTTCCAAAATTTCCATACGGTTTTACCAAAAAAATACACTGACCCAAAACAACCCTGGGGTTCCAAACCCCTTTTTACCAATCATTCCTGAACTTTTGGGGTTACCAGAACCCAAAAAAATTTTCCTCTTTGCCTTTAAAAAAGTGTCCCCTGACACAAACACATGTGTGGAAATATTTCTTCCCAAAATTTTTCCCTGGGGGAAAAAAAACAATATGCAACCAATAGCACGGGCCCCCCCCGTGCTTTTCCCTTGTTAAACCCCAAACCCTTTAAACTCATTAAAATTGCTTTTTCCCCCTTTGTCGAACAAAGTAAACCACTAACCCCAAACAAAAACTCCTACACGGGTTTCCACAACTTACCAACAAATCAAACAGGGGGTTTCCCCAACACTTTCGGGTTTCCCCCCAAAGTGCACACAAAACACACCTGAAAAACCCCCAGCAACACTGACAATGTTTTCCTATAGATTGTTTTCGTTCCAAATGAACCAAAACCCCCCCTACTATATTAAAAAAAGTAAATAATACATCAAAAAACAGAAAAAGATATCGTAACCAAATAGAAAGGGGGGGGGGGGACCAAAATTTTAGGCCATACTTTTCCCTGGGGACTTTCACACATTTTAACCCCCTTTTTTTTCCCAAAAAGCCGCAAGATTTAAAAACCTTTTTAAACCTGGCTGTCCACTGACAAAACATTTTCCCAACACAACCTAAGGTTATCAACATAACATAAACCATTACAATCATTACTCACAGCCCCTCAACAGGGATTTTCTTGAACCTCACATCACTGTTCAGGTCAGTCAGCCTGTGTCAGTCAGTTCTTCTTGGGAGACAGCTGAGATCTTGCTGTGCTGACTGTTTTTATTCCCTTCCCATGACATACTATGCATACTAAATTCAAGCTACAACACTCACTCCCCCAACTACTGAACTGAAATAACCAAATCATTGCTTGTCCTAATGACGCTATGGTGAATGGACTGACTGATTCACTGCGGGAGCTCAATCGTCAATTCAACAGATTGATCCCATTCGCTACAATTCACCCACTTGTCTATACACATTCTATGATGACAAGTCCACCCATTTACGTCACAAAGAGATTGGGGAGACAGGACAATACAGCTCTCGGCCTGTTAGCCGGCTTGATCAAAGTTCGCATTAGCATAAATTCTCCCTAGCTTACGTTCCGAAGTCCCGCCATCTACGTCAGCTGCGTTCGTGGAAGGGGAGATCGGGAACGACTTGAAAGACAGGCCGCCACACGGGACGTTCTGCTCAGCACGGGAATTGCGGCAGACGTCGCACAACCGCACGTGTTCCTACAACTGGGACTGGTGACGCGTTGTCGCGGACCAAAGGCGCCGACTAGGGAGTGAGGTGAGGAGGTGGAGGGGTGGAAGGGGGGAGGATGGCGTGGTGTCGGCACAACCTCAAAGACTAGACTTGGGATGGAGCGGGAAGGGAGATAAGAAGGAGGGGGTGGGGGGGGGGGGGGGGGGGAAGGGGACAGAGTGTGGGTGGTGGGGGTGACACTGCTGGCACACTATAACACATAGTCTCTTTTTTTCATGATGTCTTTGTAATCTTTGTCTGCTTTGTCATACAGTACATGATTCTTCTCATTTCAAGAATCATGGCTTCTGTCTTGTCCATTGTCTTGTCCATTCTTCTCCAAACTTCACAAGCAAAGTAGACTGACGCTAGTGCCTAGCTTTTTCTTGGAACTGTCAGGCGTACAAGTTTCTATTTGTGGAAATGATGCAAGGGAAGTACCTGCTGATTGGTTGATAGCAAAAAAGCCGCGCGACCTTCTGAGAAAATTCGCTCTGGGGGCAATCAAGGCGGTCGTTCGCGCGTTCGCGTTCGCACTCTATTTGAACGGTTCCTCTACAAATGACTAAAATATTCCAGACGAAAAACCGCGTTCGCTTTCGCGTTCGCGTTCGCGCTCTGTATAAACGGATCTTAACAGAGCCTCTTATCAGGGAAGGGCAATGGATGTCCATCTGTGTGGAGTCCATCAGCCTGGTGTCGCCCTAAGGCCAGACTGCATACAGTTAGTGACTGTTTAACCCAACAGCCATTCATCCCATTGGTACTGTATGAAAGCCGTGGGGTTGGGGATTTTTGTCAGGTTGTCTCCTCTTAGCCAGTGGAAGGGTGCATCTGGGTATTGTTGCGTAGCAAATTTTATTTTGCAGATTAATACAGGTCCTTCTGTGATATATATACACTGACCAGGGTGATCTTAACACCTGGTAGTTTCAGCCACACTACACAATTTCAAATACTGCCTACACAGACCTCTCTCATGATGGGTCCACTAAGCGTTGCATAACTACAACGGTCAACTTGCGCGTGGTTTCGCCCGGTGCTTTTCTGTTTCTGGGCCCTCTCTGTCATTCACTAATAATTCAATAATTAAACAATAACGCGATGACAAATTATCAGTCAATCACACAGAAAAATCACTCTGTCCAAAACAAAGATAAGCGATTTTTCCGTGCATTTGACGGACAATCTATCTTTGAGCCCTCTCAATAATTTACTAATAATTCAAACATTAAACAATAACGCGATGACAAATTATTAATCAAATTCACAGAAAAATCACTTATCTTTGTTCTGAGGCTTGTAGACTGTCTGTCACACACTGACCAGCGTGATCTTAACACTGGTAGTTTCAAACCACACTACACAATTTCAAATACTGGTGTCAGTGTGTGCATGCATTGCATAGTGCCAGTGCGTGGTGTGTGTGCCGGTGCGTACGGTAGTAGCCTACGGTGGTGTGCCGGGAGCGTGTCGATACTCCCCCGTGTCGATACTCCCCCGCGTCAATACTCCCCCGCGTCAATACTCCCCCGTGGCGATACTCCCCGTGTGTGTGTGTGTGTGTGTGTGTGTGTGTGGTCGTTGTTGCTGCTGCAGTTGTTTGTATTTTTCTTTTTCTTCAGTTTAGCGTCTTTCAACCATAAGTGTTATTTGACGAACATAGAGGAAAAAGACAGCTACTGGTGAGGGAAAAGTAACTGTTCACGCAGTGTGTGTGTGTGTGTGTGTGTGTGTGTGTGTGTGTGTTAGATAACTTATAATTGGTGAAATTTGTGTAAAAATATGAGATTACAATATAACATCCTTAGAACGAAATACTAATGATAACAGTAAGCGAACTTGACTAATCAACAATTAAAGATTTGAATCGTATCATTAAGCACTGATGAGCAATATCATGTAACTTGATGTGATTTGCAACATATAAACAGGGGAAAAGATATTAATTGATTTGTTTGATATATCTAAGGCATATGTTTTTGGGGGGTAGGGTTATACGTATTTACATGCCGTGGATTGTTCATGTTTCGATTTTATTTATTGATTGTTTTCACACACACACACACACACACACACACACACACACACACACACACACACACACACACACACAGACTGAGAGACAGTCGGAGAGAGAGAGAGAGAGAGAGAGAGAGAGAGCGTTCCACCGCTGTAAAATTTAGCACGGATAATTCATGTGCGCGTATATACACTGTTGGACTTCGATATGTTATCACCAACCCGTAAAGTTTACCCCCGCACCCACCCCCCACCTCCCAACCTTCGGCCAAGCCGCCGCACTATGCTTTGATCCCGCTGCCTGAAACAAACCTTCCAAACTTTTATGAGCCACTGTTATGACACTTTTATGGCCCCATCTTGGAGCGCCGCACCCCAGATGCAGATGTTTAGGGCCAACGAGGAGACGTCACACATAAGACAAAGACCTACAGTTGAGAACACACACACACACACACACACACACACACACAGGCGCGCGCCACACACATACACACACACACACACACACACGAACGCACACACAAACGCACACACAATCACATACACACACGGACCACCTGACGCCTCCCCCCCCCCCCCCGCCCCCACGTCATACATACCCATCGCCCACATGCACACCCACCAACAACATACACATCCACGCACTTTCCACACACACACACACACAGATAAACAGAAACGCGGACAGACAGACAGACAGACAGACGCCACCCACCCACCCACACACACACCGCGCGAGCGTACACACACATGTATACACACATCCACACACACGCGCGCGCGCACGCACAACGCATGTATACCTGCATGTGTAAATAAAAAAGACCAAAACAACATATTTATGATATTCATATGCCGAAACCGAAGGTACTTCAGACAAGTAGATTATATATATATATATATATATATATATATATATATATATATACACTGGTGTACTGAAGGATACATATGCTAGCTTTATCAGTGGACTGGTGACATTTCATTTGATTTGGCGACATTTCAGCGATCACTTAGTACCCGTTGGTTTGTCGTCTTTATTTCTTTCACTGACAGTCCATGACTTCAACCGTTTGCTTTGCTTTGTGGGGCACGTGGGGTGGGAAGCTATTCATGTATTTGAATAGTAATTAAGCTCGAAAGCATGTCTATGTTCCCCCATGTCTATATTCTCCCCGTTAGGCAGGTCAGGGGCATAGCCCTTGCTACTGGTACCATGTAACCCAGTACTCCCTGCCGCATGTGAAGTCTCCCAACGACGGGACTAGGCGGAGGAGGAAACGGAAGAGGATGACCAAAGGGCAGGGGGAGCTCTTATCCTTGGCTGGAAATCCTCCTAGGAGACGGAACTCCGAAGAAAAAACCTGCACCTGCCGAGGCCGTTCTACACGCGGCACTATCTGCACCTGTGGGACTCTGAGTGTCGGTAGGCGAGAGAGTGGGGAAGGGACTGCACAACTCTTCACTAAAAAAAAAAGTCACCTATGCTGGTCAGGCAACCAGGCTAATGTCGGAACGAGCTAGTGGTAATGGGGACAAGCAGAGGATGCTGCTGGTAGTTCCTAGTCACGACTCTGCACGCAGGCGGCTGTGGGTGACGGTCGTCCGCCATAGACTGGGGCAGATGCGGCGCCCGTATCCTCCCGCAGCGTCAGAGCAGCCCTTTTTAGGGACAGCACTGCTCTTCCCACACGGGGATGGGGAGATAAAAGGGTCCCTAAACAAAGCCTGCATCACCTAGTACCTAGTAGGAAACCGCACCTACTTGGACACCCAACACTGGCGGTCGAAAACAACAGAAGAAAAGAACCAGGAGTCATTCCCTGACTCTGGGTGCCTGGATTGTTCGCACCCTTTGGGACAGAGACGACAGACCAGAAAGGCGCACAGCGCTCATTGCTAGAATGCTTGATCGCTGCCAGGTGGACATAGCAGCCCTGAGCGAAACCAGGTTTGCCAGTGAAACCCAGCTGGAGGAAGTTGGAGGGGGCTACACCTTCTACTGCACTGGGTAGCCAGAAGGCACCCCAAGAACCTCAGGCGTGGGCTTTGCCATACAAACCAAACTTGCACGACAGCTGACAGCCTTCCACGTGGGATAAACGATAGGCTGATGACCCTGCGTCTGAAGCTGTCCGAGGATCGCTTCGCCACAGTCATCAGCTGCTATGCCCCGATGATGACCAACCCTGACGACATCAAAGAAGCCTTCCACGAGGAGCTCAGCCACACCATTTCAGTGGTAGACAGAAAGGACAGGCTGGTTATTCCTTGGGGATTTCAATGCCCACGTCGGCGTGGACTTCTCCTCGTGGCCAAAAGTCCTAGGACAGCACGGCACTGGTAAGTGCAACGCCAACGGACTGCTTTTGCTCTCGCTCTGCGCGCAGCATGGACTGACCATCACCAACAGCCTCTACCAACAAGCGGACAAGTACAAGAACACATGGATGCACCCCCGCTCCAAGCAGTGGCACATGCTGGACTATGTGATTGTCCGGCAGAGGGACAGAGGTGATGTTTCCAGTACACGCTGCATGAGAGGAGCAGTCTGTTGTCGGACCATCGCCTTGTACGCATTAAGATGAACATCAGACTTGCATGCAAGCTCCAACCAGCCAGGCAGAAACCCCCTAGGAAGCTGAACATCCACAGCCTCCCCATCACCAAGGATGTGCTGCAGCAGCAAATCCAAGCAGCTCTCCAACAAATTCCTGCATCGACTGATGTAGAAGTATGAAGCACCTTTAGAGATGCTGTGTACGCAGCAGCAGCTGGCACACTCGGCTTTGTACAGGGGAGCCACAAAGACTGGTTTGACGAGAACGACTCTGGAATCTCCAAGCTCCTGAACACATTGCATATACGCATCAGGATCACATTTCCGATAAAGACTGCCAGAGGAAGAATAACCAGTACTTGCAAACCAAGCAACTCGTACAGAAGAGGCTGCGTGAGAGGAAGAACACCTGGTGGGAGAGAAAGTCCGAAGAGCTTCAGTCCGCTGCTGATGCTCGCGACACGAAGACCTTCCATGATGGTCTCCGAGCTGTGTATGGGCCGAGAGTCACAGGATCAACCCCTGTCCGAGCCTTGGACCAGACCACCCTCCTGACAGACATCCTTGCCCGCTGGGCAGAAAACTTCAACACCCTCCTCAACAGGGACTCGTCCGTATCTGACGAGGTAATTGCAGCCCTCCCACAGCTACCAGTCAATGACTCGCTAGCTGCCCCTCCCACCAAGGCCGAGACCCGGAAGGCCCTGAAGCTGACAACGTCAGGGAAAAGCACCAGGAGCGGATGGAATCCAGGCCGACATCTACAAGTATGGACAGGTTCTCAACCTCCTGCAGGAGCTTTGGACTCACCATCAGCCTCAGCAAGACCGAGTCCATGTATCAACCAGCTAGCTCACAGAACGCCAGTGCCTTCCCCCCACCTGCAGTCAAGATCGATGACACAGAGATCAAGTCAGTCGACAAGTTTTGCTACCTGGGCAGCACCCTATGCAGCAACGGAGCCCTTGGTGCAGAAGTGACGCTGTGCATCGCCAAGGCCAGCTCCGCCTTTGGCAGACTCAACAACAGGCTGTGGAACAACAAAGGCATTAGGATCAGCACCAAAATCAAAACCTACAGAGCTGTTGTGCTGACCACCTTGTTGTACTGTTGTGAAACATGGACGACGTATCGCCGTCACATTCAACAACTTGAGCAGTTTCACCAGAGATGCCTACGAAATATACTCGGCATAAAGTGGCAAGACAGGGTCTCAACCTCCAGGTCCTAGAGAGGAGCGGCCTGCCTAGCATCGAAAGCCTGCTGATCCAGTGCCAGCTATGCTGGACAGGACACGTTCTCCGCATGACAGACAGCAGGATCCCGAAGATGCTACTGTATGAACAGCTGAAGGAAGGCCACCGCGAACTTGGAAGACCCTGCAAGCGCTTTAAAGGACACCTTGAAGACAAACCTCAAAGCCTGTGACATAGACATCGCTTCCTGAGAAACTGATGCCTTTGACCGCTCTCGCTGGAGGATGCTGTGCTCTAGTGGCATCAAGACGTTTGAAAACAAGAGAACGCTGGCCATAAAGGAGAAGCATGAGCAAAGGAAGCAGGGCTCAACTTCTGGGGACGTTTTCCCTTGCAACACCTGTGGGAAGTGCTGCGCATCCAGAATCGGCCTCTTCTCCCATATGAGGACACACACCCACAGATAATCCTGCCTGCCTACTCATCCGACGGGAGACTCCATCATCATCATCATTATGTTCTTCCAGGTCAGCGACGGTCAGTGGTCAGCAATGGTCATTGGTGGTAGACCTTCAAGTGACCATACCCCCCACTCCCACCCCCACCCCAGCCACACACATACACACACATTACCCAGGCGGGAGGAGGGGTTCATAATGATTTCCCGAAAGTTTTATGAATTTGCCATTCAAATATACTTGTCTGCCAAAAACGAATTACGGTATGAATATACCAGGGTATGATTAAAAAAGACACTGTTTTTATATTGTCGAGAAAGTGTGTGATCAATAAAAATGGTGTGTTGTTATTAAAGAAGTGTCCTATTTGTCTGAGATTAGGTTTGTAGAGCTTCATATTATATTACTCAGTCTTTTACTATCAAGAATGACCAGAGCTAAAATGTACCCTAGCGTTACAGGCGTTCTGTTACTGACCTATTTCTTTTCAGTGGTATTTTTCTTTCCAGTTAGAACTTTTTCCATAAAGTCCTTCTTGGGTTTCTTTGTAAATTGTGACAAATTACACTGATTAACTTTAAAACCATCATCAATACTGAATATCATATCGCGGCAAAACAGTGTGAACGTGTGTGTGTGTGTGTGTGGGTGTTCACCGAATAATGTATTTACTGTGTGTCAGCGGGATGCACACAACGTATATGTCTATGTATAAGTGTGTGTGCGGGCAGAGAGAGAGAGAGAGTAAGAGAGAGAATGAGAGATAGTGGCAGAGAGGGGGAGAGATTAGAAAACAGAAAATGAGAGACGGAGAGAGAGAGAGGGAGACTAACAGAGGGAAGAGAGAGAATGACAGATACAGAGAGAGAGAGAGAGAGAGAGAGAGTGGCAGAGATCGGGAGACAGAGAGAGAGACAGAGTGGCAGAGAGGGGGAGACAGAGAGAGACAGAGAGAGAGAGAAAGACAGAGAGAGAGAGTGGCAGAGAGGGGGAGACAGAGAGAGAGAGACACACACACACAGAGTGGCAGAGAGAGAGAGAGTGGCAGAGAGGGGGAGACAGAGAGACAGAGAGAGACAGAGAGAGAGAGTGGCAGAGAGGGGGAGACAGAGAGACAGAGACAGAGAGAGAGTGGCAGAGAGGGGGAGACAGAGAGAGAGAGAGAGTGGCAGAGATGGGGAGACACAGACAGAGTGGCAGAGAGGGAGAGACAGAGAGAGACACGAACACAGAGAGACACAGAGAGAGAGAGAGTGGCAGAGATGGGGAGACAGAGAGAGACACAGAGAGAGAGAGTGGCGGAGAGGGGGAGACAGAGAGAGACAGAGAGAGAGAGAGAGAGTGGCAGAGAGGGAGAGACACACAGAGAGAGACAGAGAGAGAGAGAGAGTGGCAGAGATGGGGAGACAGAAAGAGACAGAGAGAGAGAGTGGCAGAGAAGGGGAGACAGAGAGAGACACAGAGAGAGAGAGAGAGTGGCAGAGATGGGGAGACAGAGAGAGAGACACAGAGAGAGAGACTGGCAGAGATGGGGAGACAGAGAGAGGAGAGAGAGAGTGTGGCAGAGAGGGGGAGACAGAGAGAGAGGGAGGGAGACAGAGAGAGATAGAGAGTGGCAGAGAGGGGGGTACGCAGAGAGAGAGAGAGAGACAGAGAGAGAGAGTGGCAGAGAGGGGGGGACAGATAGAGAGTGGCAGAGAGAGAGAGAGGCAGAGAGGGGGAGAGACAGAGAAACAGAAAATGAGAGACGGAGAGTGAGAGAGAGAGAGAGAGAGAGAGACTGACAGAGAGAGAGACTGACAGAGAGAGAGAGAGAGACTGACAGAAAGAGACACAGAGAGAGTGGCAGAGAGGGGGAGAGACAGAGAAACAGAAAATGAGAGACGAAGAGAGAGAGAGAGCGAGCTTTTGCCACCAGACTGAGTCGTGATGAAAAAGTCCGTGTAACACGGCCCGTACTACAAGGCAGCGAGCCCACACAACAGCAGGCCCAACACACACAAGTCGCTGCTCAACTCTGAACGCGGACGGCTGTTATGAAGAGAACACATAACACATTCATCATTCCACAACACAACTTTGATCAAGCAGAAAGCATTAACAATCACAAATATATACATTCATCTGTATTTGATTGTTTTTGGATCTTTGTGAGAGGGACTATTGACACGGGGGGAGTATCGACACGGGGGAGTATTGACGCGGGGGAGTATCGACACGGGGGAGTATTGACGCGGGGAGTATCGACACGGGGGAGTATCGGGCCTGACCCCGTGTGTGCCCAGTGGTGTGTGTGTGTGTGTTTGTGTGTGTGTGTGTGTGTGTGTCCCGGTGTGTGTGTGTGTGTGTCGGTGCCGTACGACGGTCAGTGTGTGTGTCCGAGTCAGTGGACTGAACTGGGGAACTTCAGTGACATAATTCGTGTGTGTGTCAGTCAGTGTGTGTGTGTGTGTTTGTGTGTGTCAGTCAGTGTGTGTGTGTGTGTGTGTGTGTCACTGATTGTGTGTGTGTGTGTGTGTGTGTGTGTGCGTGTGTGTGTGTAGGAAGATAGAAAAGTGAGGCAAATGACAGAACTCCGTCACTCCGAAAACATCCTGTCACCACCAGAGCCGGGCCCGCATGATCGTAAAACGCTCATACATACACATTCTCACCTCCCTAACACTCACAATCACCAACTGCACGTGCATCACAAACGCCACAGCAAACAGAAACATCACACACAGCACGCACAAGGCAAACATACCCAGTCACTCTTGCGACAAATTCTCTGGGGGTAAAGCAACGCTCCCTGTGTGGGGGGTGAATGTGTGAAAGTGAGTGTAGATCGACTGATTGCCAGTTGTTCTGAATCTGTGGTCTAGGACAACAGTTTCTGAAGGCTGTGGACAAATTCTTAAACGATGGCTTTAATATAATGTGTTGCAATTCTTAATTAATTGACTAAAGAAATACACATGGTAAACTTCAGATACTTTCCTTTTAAAGAAAAATATAATAAAGAGGAAACAGACTGATTGCGGGACACAACCGCAAATCACTTCCGCTTTATTGGGGTAAACAGACACATTGTGGCCTTCACGACGAGAAATGATTTTTTTTTTATGTATCATATATATATATATAAATATATATATATATATATCGAAGACTAAATATTCCAAGTGATGTCTAAAGACATTTCAAAGAACCAGAATCATTGGTTTTGAAATTTAAAGAAAAAACAAAAGTTTTATGTTCGTTTGGGTCGTTGTATGATCCGAGACTATCCTTTTATGGACAGTTCCGGAAATCACTCCTGGCAACGCGATAGTGTACACTCATACAACATGGTAGCAAGCACTTGAGGTGCGAAGTACTTCAGACGATTATTTAAACTTTTGGAAGCAGCTTTCTTGTATCTGGCAGATCCATCAATATGGCAGAAGTGGTTTCGACAAAGACGGTCCTTGCGGATTCTCATGACAAGACACGTCCCCACTTCAAGACGTATTTGATGACGGATGCAAACGCAGGCGGCCACTCAGTCGCACAGATTGAAGCCAAGCGGAAAATCCGGCAGATGAAGTTCCCGTCTTTAAAAGGCAGACATGACGCGGACTCATTCCAGACCGAGCTTCAGAACAAGGCCTTTAAGGTGCTCTTTGCTTCTATCCACAGCTTCAGCGTTGTTTCTCAGTGTTCTGTTTGATGTAAGATGAACGTTACTGTTTCTACAACTGAAATCTTTGTTACGAGGTTCTGACAAAGTCAGTTGTGATGTTAAAAGAACAGTTTGATACAGAATAATATTAGGGGGTTTTTGGTTTGGTTTTGTTGCTGTTGTTGGGTTTGTTTGTTTGTTTTTGTTTGTTTGTTTTTTGTTTTTGTTTTTTTCGTTTCTTTGTTTGTTTTCTTGTTACTTAGATTAATCAAATAAATTATCAAAATCTATTCGTTTTACTTTTGTTTACAAATGCTATAACTGGATAATATAAGTATCAGGATTTATTTGTTTGCACAGATACAATCATATTAGTCAGCATTGCAAAGGCAGGTATACCCATTTATCAGCACAATAGACCACTGGAGAGTTCCATGGCCATCTCTTGATAATTGCACATGCACATGTAACTTCTAATCATGAACAGTGCCAAAGATGATCGACACAGACAAAAGCAGCAAACCTATGTTGTCCTTCATTTCTTCAATTGATTACAACAACCAAACACTGTACAATGAAGCACCATTGCATACACAATAAAAAAAAAAAATAAAAAAAAATGAAGTAAAAAACTTGAGGAAAAAAACCCAGCAGTTTTGCACGTTCTGTCTTATGTGATCGTCTTTGTTGCTGGCAAGTTTGGAGACCCAATCAACTTGAAAGCACAGATGTGACATGCCTCTACAAGTCATTAAGTCATGTATGCACGGAACGCTCCAGTGGTCTATTTTTTTCATATGTGTTAGCTATTGCTGAAAAAGTCTTCATGTAAAGACATGCACATATCTATACAATACCACTCTGCAAGAGCATATAACTTTTATTTCAAAATTTTTGTTGTTAACCTTTTCACTTCCGGAACTATTTGTGATTTTTGCAAAATATTCACCAACCTAAAAAAAAAAAATTTTAATTTTAAAAAATCACAAAAGTCAAAATTGTGCTGAAAAGTATGTAAAAATATGTTTCCTTGGAGGAAAATGATTGGAGAATACAATTATCATAAGTTCAATGTAGACAGGATGAGAAAACTCCCAACCTGGGGAAATAACTCAGATAACACACACACACACACACACACACACACACACACACACAATATATATATATAGATATATATATATATATATATATATACGAGGTGTGTCATCAAAGTTCCAGGACTGATATCACAAAAGATTTATTTCAAACCCAAACTGCACACTAAGAGTTTTCTCCTTTAAAGTAATCCCCCTGAAGTCCAATGCACTTTTCCATCCTTTTCTGCCATGCTTGCATGCACTCCTGGAAGGATTCCTCCGGGATCCTCCGCAGTTCTGTCGTCACTGCCTTTTTGATGTCGTCCACGTCTTCAAAACAGGTCCCCTTGATGACCCCCTTGAGCTTGAGGAATAGGAAAAAATCACACGGAGCCAGGTCGGGGGAGTAGGGAGGTTGCTCCAGCACGGCGATGTTCTTCTCAGCCAGGAACTGTCGGATGCTCAGGGCATTGTGAGCAGGCACGTTGTCATGGTCATGGTGAAGCAGCCACAAGTTGTCCTGCCACAAATCTCGCCTCTTCTCACGCACTGAACGAAGCAAACGTTGCAGTATCTCTTTGTAGACATGTTGGTTGATCGTCTGGCCCTGTGGCAAGAACTCGCAGTGGACGATCCCCCTCACATCGAATAATGTGATCAACATAACCTTGACTTTGGACTTCGACTGTCGTGCTTTCTTCGGCCTTGGCGACGACGGATTCTTCCACTGAAGGCTCTGGCGTTTGGTTTCCGGGTCGTACTCGAAGATCCATGACTCATCACCGGTGATGACTGTCCCTAGCAAGTCTGGCTTGGTTTCAAGACGCTCGAGGATGTCCTGGCACACTTGCATGCGTCGACCCTTCTGGTCATCGTTCAGCAGTTTTGGCACCATCTTCGCGCAGACTTTCCGCATGTCCAAATCTTCAGTGAGAATCTTCCAGACGCTGTCCTGATTCATGCCCAGCTCATTTGCCATCAGTCGAACAGTCAGCCGATGATCGCTACGCACCATCTGCCTGACGCGCTCAACGTTGACCTCAGTCCTGGTTGTTGAGGGCCTTCCGCTCCTGCTGTCATCTTCCACGTCCTTGCGTCCTTCTTTAAACCTCTTGCACCACTCAAAAACACGTGAGCGTGACATCGTCTCATCTCCATACACTTGCTGCAGCAATCCCAGTGCTTCTGACGGAGTTTTCCCCAAACTTCAAGTTTGTTCATTGCTCTGTGCTCATTGTTTGACGATCTGAAACAGAGGACATGTATATAAAATTATGAAGAAAAAAGTTTGATCGCCACAGAGATTACAGTTACATACTCCAGGGGGATTACTTTGTAGGAGAAAACTCTTAGTGTGAAGTTTGGGTTTGAAATAAATCTTTTTGGACATCAGTCCTGGAACTTTTCTGACACACCTCGTATGTATATATATATATATATATATATATATATATATATATATATATATATATATATATATATATATATATATATAAAGAAAATCAGAGTTTGTTTATTTTATGGGTGGAAATGGTGCTATGATATTAGCAAATGTATTACACACAACAACCAAGTGCAGTTATGTTGTTTCCTCCACTATCATGTTGTTTTAGACATAAACACTATATATGTAAACACTCACATACATTTATACACACATCCTCTGACCCAAACACTCACAAACACTATCACACAATAGTACAACATACTACTTACTGTAAACAATATTTCAGATTGGAGCTTTCATCTGGAGGGTTTCATTGTGAATGAAAACCCCAAAATGAAGGTTTCAAGCGAAAATAATGGGGGTTTTCTATACCCACCTCTAACATGACCCCGCCCCCTTCCTGTTGATGTACCATGTAGCAAGTAATAATCATCAGGATAACCAGAACCACTTTATTTGATCAACAGCAACATTACTACTTTCATTTTCTATCATGTTTGCATAGTTGCTATTGTTGACATTGTGCAGAAAATCAAACAAAATTCTACTTCTAGCCACCTTTTCTGTACTGTACATCCTGGCATCCATGTTGACATGCTCAATAACGTTTTGCTTCACAAAACGCATAAAAACGCATCAAAATTGAACCAAAACTTGCTGAGATATTGCTTCAAACGCTCATCAAGGCACTCACCATTTGCAATGAAGTAAGCAGTTTCAAATGAGTGGCTGGACAGTTGGTAATGCAGTTACCCCTAAACAGCAGATATATCAATAGTCAGAAGTGAAAGACTTAACAGTTTTGCACCACTATGGATTAAGTTATAAGACTGAGAAAACTTAGAAAGGATACAACATTTAAAAGTTGTTAAACTTATGAACCTAGTCAGTGCAAAGAAATAAAATGAAAAAAACAAATTCTATTAACAGGTTTTTTTTCTTGAAGATCATCAACTGACTGTAGTTGGTATTTGATAACCTACATTAAAATGGGATCTATAGACAAGCTCTCAGACTATATTAACTGAATGGTTCTTTGCTCCCATTGGTTGAACTGAATTGTCAGTTGGTATTATATGTTACATAAAGATGGGATCTGTATAAAAGCTGCCTTGAGGCTACATAAACTGTTCAAGTCTTTAGTCCCACTGGTAGAACAAATTCTCACAAGGATGCAGACAGGCTTGATCTGGAGTCAGGTCACATATGAATTTTATATACTTTTAAAATTGTTTAACGTGCAAAAACTAGTGATTATTGTCTTACTTTATTAATGCAAAACCAGTAATAATGATGATGATAGTAACAATATGAATAATGATTACAATAATGACAGTACTCATGATAATAACAATAATAATACATTGAAACATGTATCTTTTTCATTATTTCTGGCAGTAGGATCAATGGTTTCTGCCTGTCTTTTGTCTCTCTTTCTGTCAGTGTAATGAAAGATATATTTAGACAGATTATTTTACACAGGTGTGATTTTTTTTTATTATGATGCGGAGAGGGGTTTTGCTACTTTGTTCAATCTTGAAATTAACGTGTTTGTCAGTCATGAATTGTTTGAACAATATAATTCTTATTTTGTTTCTTTGTTTTAACTGCTTGTTGTTTAAGCACATGTGTGTGGCTACGTATCGCAGCTTCCATGGCACACACCCACACCCACACCCACACACACACATTCTTGGATCAATGCATTTGAGTACATGCATGTCTGAAAATGTGCCTTAATTGGTTCAATGCCAGAAATGGAATGATGATGGAGATCACCATGCAGAAGCACCCTACCGTAGCTTTGACAACATTATCGACCCTGTCTCCGGATTTGTGAGTGTTGGAGGGGATGTGGATCGCAACACAAGCCATGACAGAATCCATTCCCTTGTTCAACTGAATCGCACACCCCAGTCAGCTGCCCCTGTCAGTCAGAATTCTGTGCGTGCCAATGAACCTGCAGCACCCCCTGAGCTGCGCAGGGAGAACACTTGGGCCCCAGGTGCTCCCACAGCCTGGAACAGCCGCAAATGCTCAGACATCTGGATCCGCTCGCAGCTGGGAGGTCAGGGCATTGCAATGTACAGCTTTCTTCAGGCTGGTGTACCAGTGAAAATTTGCAAAATCACAACCACATGATTTAACCCATTCAACCCTGGGGAGTTTACCACCTTGGCAGGCTTCCCTGTCATTTTAATGCAGAAAAACAAAGAAAATATATTGAATTCTATCAGTTTTTCCTTCAAATTGACATGTGTCAACACTGCTGGAGGTTAGTTCCCTTTGCGTGCAGTTAATGCATGTGTATGAACATGGAAACTCATTCAATGAAATGTATTTTGACGTCATAGCAATGCTTAGGCACAGGGTTGAATGAGTTAAAGATATGAATAAATTACTGTTGATTTGAACTGATTTTTATATTCTACTGTATACAGTGCTTACATATATATATACATATATATATATATATATATAGATATAGATATAGATATATATATATATAATGTGTGTGAGTGTGTATGTGTAGCCAAGTGCATCTTAGCTCCCATGCACAGAAACCATGGCGTACTGTGGTTACACAGTAACATTTAGCAGACATCAGTCTCACAATGACTATGTCCAACCATTGATCTGCTCATGTAATTTGTGTGGCGCGACGCCATTCAAAATTTGAAAGAAAGCCCATTCTAAACAAATGCTCCAAACATTTAGTAAGCTAGATCTATATGTATCAGTCACTGCCAGATTTTGCCTGTTGTGTTTACATACAAATAGATCAGTTAGAATCTTACTCAGATTTTATTCTAATCTTTCATCAGCCAAAATGGTTTGATGTTGAAGCTTACATCATTTTAGTTCTTTGACACATACGATGCTACATTCTTTAATCTTATATATGATCGTTTGTTGACAAACCACAAACCCACTTTTATGATTTGTTGACTGAAAATAATCAGGCATTTACAAAATACAAAGCAGATTTTCATTGTTGACCCAGTGACAGTGACTACACACATTTGGCATTGCTTGTCAGTTTGGGCCAGTTTTGAGTCAAAATCTGTGCTTCTGACACACACTATTCATTTCATTATCTCTTTCATCAGATCAGAAAACAACAAGTATTATATACTGGCAGAATTGTCACAATTCCTTTTTAGAATCTAAACCTTTAATGTTTGCCTACAATAAACTGATATAACGCAAGTTGCAATTTTCAGCTACAAAGTCGTTAAAAGTGCTCAGTTTCAGGTATCTTGAAATAAGTTTATGAATCAACCTGTCACAATCAACACTCCATTTTATACTTATTAGAAAAGGTGGTGTTGAGCACTGTATTTTGCGACAAATCCAACTGAAATCAGTTCTGGGATTATTTAGAAATCTATTATTGAACACCAAACACAAGTTTTGCCATTTCTGGCCCCACCAGTGGCAGTTTGTTTGCAGCCATACAGTGTTGTCACTGTGGTTTAGTCATTAGTCATTTTCAGTAGGTGTTGCTCTTGAACACGCATTCAGTGGTTCACTCACAGGGTCAGCTGCCTAACATTCTACTGTAAGTGTTTTGTGTTATGATAATTTGTAAATTGTAAGTTCGGACACATTGTGTTCATATAAGTATGTTGATAGCATCTAAGGTTTGTAAATTTGTTTTGTTTTTGTTTTTTTTCTGGGTTTTTTTTTGTTTTGTTTTGTTTTTTTGTTTGACACACAGGCTCATGATCAATCTAGATAATCATCAGGTCATCATGATAAGATCATAGGCAGTGTTCCATTTATTTATTTTAAACATGACAGTCGAGTGTTGACATAGTTTTGACATGGAAATCTTTTCATCTCCGCTCACTGATCTAGTGTTCAGACACATTTGAACTATTCAAGAACATTCAAAAGATAATGCATTCTTTCTCATCCACAACACTGATCAGCATAGGTGTAGCAGTAAATCTGTTTTATTAAAGGCCAGGCTTTATGCACCCCATGCTCAGTGGAGGAAAATTGAAAAGTAGAACACAGGCCATACTTAGCTGTGTTGATGTTTGGCTTCTTCGGTGCAACCAGATAACTTGTGTAAGTCCATTCACTAGCTGCACCACTTAATAGTCAAACCATGCTAGTTCTTTCAATCATTGTATGGAGCATTGACTTACTATATGATCTCTTAGGTTGTCAACATTTGATATAAAAGCCACTCATTCTGTAATCTCGTTTATTATTCATGTGTCTCTTCATATACTGATGTTATTACTGCTTTAGTGCTTCCAGTATATAAACGAAAGTAACACAGGGATAGGTCAAGTCTAATACACATAGTCTTCTATAATATGTATAGTACTCTGCTGTGATGATTTCAAGATAATGTTGAATTGATATCAGCTGTTGATGAAGACAGTATGATATGTATATTAGTCAGGTAATTGTAGTTAGCTATCATGCTTTTTTCCAAAACAGCTTACTCCAGTACAGTGCTACATGATAACTGATTCATTTGAGTCACTTTGACTCAGTAAAAGCTTTACATAATCAGTATTGTCAATGTACCGGTACTTTCACTAAATCAGCTTAGCTTCATCCACTTTAATTACACTGCTTAAATGTATTAGGAATGTTTTTTGCTGCCAGTGTTTGGTCTTCACATATAATTATGCATTGTGTTATGTTATGTTGTTGCTCATTCACACCCAGTGGTAGTCTTTCCATTGTAACATGTGCTTACTATCCACTTGCATTACTGACATGTTGTATTTATGACATTTGTGTCTTCCAGGTACTGTCTTAACTTCTTTTCTCTTTCTCCTTATTCTCTCCTGATATTATAATAAAACAGTAGAAAACACTTTTTGACTGGCCTCTATATGTCCTTGGCCTGTGCAAGGATCTTTCTATTCTTTCACTATTTTAATCCCCGTAATTTATTATTCCTTTAATCCCCTTTATCTACCACCCCAGTTCACAGTTTACAATTTTTGGTGTTGCCGACAGGATATTATTTTAATGTTTTAATTCTTAAATCCTTTTATCCAAACTTAAACCACAGCATTAAACCCCCCCTGACCACTAAGGTGTTACATGAATGCACATATATATATATATATAGAGAGAGAGAGAGAGATTCAAAAACTTAATTACTCAAGGATAAAGGTTTTAGGCATTGCCTAGTCTTCCAATCTGTCCGTGTGACAGCAAAAACAATAATGATAAGACACAACAATAATAATGATGGTAAATACTACTAATAATAATCATACTTATAATACTACCACCACAACTACTAATGATAATGACAATCAGAGAGAGAGAGATGGAGAGATGTATGTAGATATACAAGAAGATCACACTCACTCAGTATCCTTGGCTCCACTCCTTGTACCATAAACTCAAGTGACTACCGAAAGCGGTAAACTATGAAGATAAAAACAACAGTAGTCTTTGCATGTCTTTAAAACTTGTAATTAAAATGCAGCAAAACAGTACGGCTTCTTCAAGCTAGGACACATAAAGCTGTATATTAGTGTAAAAACAATGTGTATTGTTGATTCCTTGCTTGGATAGCTTTCTGATCATTTGGGTGGTTGTTTGACTGGTATACTGATTTGTTTCCAGCTTTCTAGTTCATATTAATTTATGTTCATTTGTTTCACGAGTTGGCTAATTCATAAGTGTTTTCATGGATTCTTCCACATAATGTCAACAGGCTGGACCAGTGACTCTGATCCTAGGAAACCAACACCAGAACTGTCCAGATCAAAGGTGGGCAGATCTAACACACCATTCATTTTCATTTATATTGATGATAATGAAAATAAGAATGAAGTATTTAGCTTTTGATAAGGTATTTTTGGACAAGCCAGTTTGTTATGACAGAATGTCTTCATACAAGCCAGTTTGTTTTGATAAGATGTTTTTGGACAAGCCAGTTTGTTTTGAGAAGCTGTTTTCAGAAAACCTAGTTTGTTTGATAAACTGTTTTGTGACATTCTAAATGTTTTAGTGAGCTGTTTTCTGACAGCCAATTTGTTTTGATTAGCTGTTTTCTGGCAACACAGTTAGTTAAGCTGTTTTCTGGCAATAAGTTTGTTTTGATAAGCTGTTTTCTGTCAACCCAGTTTGCTTTAACAAGCTGCTGCTGTGTGTGACAGTCAATGTTCATCCCCATGCCTCCATCAGAAGTAAGCAAGACGTCCCGTGATCACCTGGCTCTGCAGTACATGTACAGCCCTTCTACACAAAGGTACGTACCTGAACATGTCTCATTTATTCAAACATCACTCATCTGCTGCTGCTAATTGTTTTGAGACTTCTTATTTGTTCCCCACATATTCAGTCAGTCTCATGTCTGTTCTCAATGCACTTTCAGATGGAAGAAAGGGGTTGAAGCAACCCCTGTGCACTCTCAATGATCTCACTCAGTGACATTGCCAACAGTCAAACTGGTGAAGGCTGCTGCATTCCCTTCTTTTGATAGCATTTAACATGTGCTTTCGCTGTGTGCAGGCCAGATGATAACATGGCTTCCTGTCAGTTCACACGGCTCACTTTACAATATGTGGCGATGGTAATAACACACAGCACCAGTCAGTTTAAAGGCATATTTCTGTTGTGCTATCATGCACAAGCCATGAGATAGCATGAAAGCCAGTACATTAAACTTTCTTTTGACACCAAACACAATGGAAGAAGGTTTATACAACATGCTTTGGAGTGAAAAAGAGAGAAACAATGCATCCATTGGCCGGACTTCACACTTCCATGTTAAAAAACATGCGTTTTTAACTTACCGTTACACACACTTTTGTTAGCATCAAAACCAATATCATGCACTTTATACAAGCACACACAGCACGATGTGACAAATTTAATGTTATAAATGATTCCATGATTTTCGTTACGGAGACAAACTTCAGTACAGTGCAAATCCATTGTTCAGACAGTTCAGTGGATTTATGCAGGATCATATCACTGATGTATATGGGGAATGTGTGTGAGATCATATGAAGCTTAAAAACAATTCTTGATTTTATTGCTATTTTTGTTGCTTAAAGTCCAGCCAACCACACAGAGCTACATCAGGACCCAAGTATATAAATCTGTTAAACGCATATATATGTTAAAAAGGTGGTGGTAGGGGTGTAGGGGGAAGAAGGAAGAAGGGGTAGAGTAGGATAACAGGCAGAGGTTAGGTACACAACCCACTCACTCCTCATACCACAGCAGGGTCTTTTGGTAAGGTGAACTGAGGTGTTTATTTCCCTAACTTTAAACAGCACACCTGGAACACACACAATATCAAAACCCAGGTTAAATCAATACAAAATGTATGCTAGACGTCATTGCTGTATGTAACAGAAACATCAATATGTTGTCTGGACAAATTAAACAACTCCACAGATAACCTTTCTCCATTCTGACACTCAGTGTCTAACCGTACACTCTCTTCTCAAAGAGATCTATATAAGATGTAAAACAAGCTTCATTTGGCTTACCATCAACAATCAGTGACACATAAGTTAATGTGCACCAAACATATGACTGACAAATACTAACTCCCAGTGTTTAACTCCTGTCAAACCACCATACAATAATAGCTGTCACACCAAGTATGAGGCAGACAGTTACAAACTCCCAGTCTTTAACTCCTGTTAAATCACCATACAATAATAGCTGCTGCACCAAATATATGGCAGACAGTTACAAACTCCCAATGTTTAACTCCAGTTAAATCACCATAGTGTAACAGCTGTTTCCATTAAGACTGAACAAATCTGTAGTTTGTCTATGCAAAGTTTTTCACTGGTAAAATGATTACATGGGAATCATACAGTTACCAAGTAATTTGGCAAATATATAGCAACCTGTGTGCACCAACATAAGACTGCCTCTCAGTGGTCTCAAATCTTATTGAACACATACAGCTATGTGTTACCCCACTGGCGTATAACACAAGACAACAGCACATGGTGATCACAACTATCAACAAGTCAGACATGTTCCCCATGTTGCATTATCACCCATGTGCACACGCATGGAAAAGCATGAACATACAGTTATTCTGTAGATTTGTTCACCTTGAATATAACCATCACCACCTAACATACAAAATAGGTATGTCATACCTCAAAATAACTCCAACTGTTGCAACCAAAACATTCTACACAGATGCAACACACACATAATCTCTGTTTCTTTGTGACTAAATGCTTACATTGTTCCCACAGTATGTCAACAATTGACACATCATTGACATGTTACTGAACATTATCATTTATGTAAGCCAAGATACACCATGTAAACCCAAACATGATATTCAAGCATCATACCATAATACCAACCTGTAGCAAACAGGAAAGGGAGGGGGGTACCCAAAACCAGTACTCCATTCAGTCAAGGAAGGAAGGAATTTTTGTTTAATGTCCCGTCACACATATCGGTGATTGAAGACATTTTGTGAAAGTATTTATGAATACACCTGTGTATTATCGGTTAGAAGGGGTGGGAGATGTGGATGAATGGAGGGTTGGGGGAAACTGGGCAAATGAGGGTAAAAATGTGGGTGAAATTTGAAAGAAAAACAAAACAAACAAACAAACAAACAAAAAACCCTCTAAATACAGTTACAGGAAATTACTTAAAGGACTTCATAAAAGAGAAGTCGTTAAACTGACAAGCGAAACAACTGATAATGAATGCAAAAAGTCAAAAACATCAACGTTCTCAGTCACTTGTGAAGACACACTTTCGTGTACAAAAGGCTTCATCAAGCTACAGTGAAAAATTATATGCTCAATTGTCAGGTTATTAAAGCATATACACTTGACATTAGAACAATACTTGGTCCGTAATGAATTTGATAATAGTCTGAGAGCTAAGCTCAGAATTGGTCTGCGAATCGGACCAAAGTCTGAGAGAGTCAACTGACGAAGTTTTAGACTTGAATTCAAGCACCAATAAAAGTCTCTTTCTAGTATATTGCTTATTTCCTTGTATGACAATGGGCAATATACTTTTATACTATCTATATGATTTTTTGCTCCCCTTTTTGCTGCCCTGTCTGCTTGGTCGTTATAACGGAATCCAGTGTGGGATGGTATCCAACAAAAATCAACATTTGTACCCTTCACAAATAGGGAGTGCAATAAATACCTAATTTCAAAAAATAAATCTTCTCTTTGATTATTCTCAAAAAGGAGCAAACCTTTTAAGACAGATTGAGAATCAACACAAAATAGGATATTACTTATTATGATTGGTATATCAACAAGATGATTTAAAGCCATAAGGATGGCCACCAATTCAGCTGTAAAAATTGAATGTCCCTTACCTAAATAATATGATTTTTCTGTTTTTAGGTCAGGAATGACAAAAGCAGATCCTGCACTGCTATCATCCAGGACCGAGCCATCAGTGTAAACTTTTAAATGATAATCAAAATTTTCTTCTAATTCAATTCTGACAGATGCTGCTATTATATGTGGAGATTCTCCTTTTGTTGTGTCAGAAGCACATATGTTGACGTTTGCTTTTGTTAACTCCCAGGGAGGGACAGGTGGCACCAGAACACGAGGTGCCATATCATGCAGATCAATGTCTGAAGAATTTAAAATATCTGACACATATGTGCGAATGGTTTGTAGATTTGAATTATTTTGAGCATTTTTTGGAAAATCAATATCAGACCTAATATTTAATTCCTCAAAATCATCCACTGCTGTACATCTCACAATATATTTAGCAGAACTTAATTTTCTGATTTCATCTAGTGGTAGAATACCCGCAAGCTTATAGGCTTCTGAGGTCTTAGTATGCACAGGTACCCCTAAAGCCAGTTTCACAGCTTTACTGTCAATTATTCGCAGCTTCTTTAGGAACGTCGGCGGAGCAGAAAAGAAAATTTCTTGACCGTACGTCAATCTTGATCTTACGAGAGATGTCGCTAAATGTAAAAGAATTTTGGAGTCTTGTCCCCAAGGAGAGTGACTTACAATTTTTAAGAAATTTAAACTTTTAACTGCTTTAGTCACCATTGAATCAATGTGTTTCTTCCAGTTTAGTTTTGAAGTAAATAGGATCCCAAGAAATTTGATTTCCGACTTGAAAAATATTTCACGTCCTCCTAAAAAAAAAACGTGGTAGTTTGCTGGGATTATAACCATTATTAAAGAGGATCAAATGTGTTTTTTCTACAGAAAACTCAAAACCATTAGATTGCATATAGCTACTCAGTCTATCGAGTTCACCCTGAAAATGTTTCTGTACATAATTTATGTTATGTAGGCTTGTCCTTTTCCTCAAGGATGTCTGAATCCATATAGCAATATCATCAGCATATTGAGCCAGCTTGGTAGATGATGAAAAACATGTATGTAAATCATAAAGCATAATGTTGAACAGCAATGGAGAAATAATGGAACCCTGCGGGATTCCCATGTTTATAGGCCTAGAGGTTGATAAAGTTACTCCCACTTTTGCCACTATATATCTCCCACTTAAAAAGGATTTAACATAGTCATAAACATGACCCGACAGACCAATTTGTTTCAGCTTAAATAACAGTCTGCTATGCCATACTCGGTCATAAGCTTTAGTAAGATCGAAGAAGGACGCAAGGATACTTTTTTGCTTAGAAAACTTTTTTAATTTGGGTAGTGAGACGGGTCAGATGATCAATTGTAGATCTTCCTTTCCGGAATCCAGTTTGAGCTGACGGAATTATGTTATTTTTGTCACAGAAATACACCATTCTAATGTTTACAATTTTCTCCATGACTTTCCCAACGTGGGAGGTAACCGAAATAGGTCTATAACTCGAAGCTTCTTTCAAGGTTTACTCTGTTTTAATACAGGGGTTACAATGGAAGTTTTCCATACCTCAGGGATTTGTCCACATTCCCAGCACTTTTGAAATAATGTATGTAATATAATCATCCAGTTTTCTGGCAAATGGTTTAACATGGTGTAAGATACTACATCCTTACCAACTGACACATTTTTGTTACTCAACAAATGAATAGCGTTCTTTACCTCATGTAAAGTTATTGCCGAATTGATTGTATTATCATTTTGTGGGGTAGGATCTCTATATTTGTCACTGATTTCTTCTTCCTCTCTTAAAGTCTTTTGTTTAGTTGACAAACTATCTACACTGCCTGTTTTAGAATACATACAAACAAATTCTTCAGCCTTCTCTTGAGGGGACAGAAACTCTTTATCTTTAGTTTTAATAGGATAGTCTTGCAGAACAATGCCTGATTTCATTTCTTTCATTTTGGCCCACACTTTCTTCATATCCTTATGGTCAGATATTTCATTCAAACAGAATTGTGACCAGTATTGTCTTTTTTCTCGGGCTATGATTCTATTCGCCTTGATTTTTGTGTAACACATTTCTTTATGAGCGGCTTCTTTTACATCTTTATCAGGTACTTTTCTGAGTTTTAACCATGTTAAGTATGCTAGTTTCTTTGTATTTACAGCCTCCGCACATGCATCATTCCACCAAACATTTCCAGAAAAAATGTCACTCCTCTTTGAACCTTTTTTGGGAATTGCTATTTCAGCAGCTCCAATAATTGATTTTTGAAAGTTGTTATAAAAAACATTTAAATCTTCACAAAAAATTTCACTTTCAGAAATGTTCGTAAGATAGTTTTGAAATGTTTCCCAGTTTGCATATTTGTAATTGAATTTTGGGATTTCGTCTTCTCCGCTGTATTTAGATATATTACAATCCTTAAAAGACAGTGTGATTGGCACATGATCACTGCCTAGTGGATCATCACCAGTATCCCACTGTACTGTTAAAGCTAGAGATGGTGATATGAAGGTTAGGTCAAGTGCCGATGCTCTATGATGAGCCACATCTGGAATACGTGTAATCCTCCCATCGTTAAGTAAATGCAATGATGAATCAACAATATTTTCAACAAAGTCAGGATGAGATATTATTTGACAATCACAATCCCAGAAGGGAGCATGGGAATTAAAATCTCCCCCGACGATCCATCTTTCTTTTGAGCAATTTAATGTTCGCAACCAATTTGTATTTTGCTTACTTGGACCTTTGGGATAGTAGACTGACGTAAAATGTATGATTTGATTATTAGAGACATGCAATTTTACAAACGTAGCTGACAATATAGTTTGAAATAGGAGATGGATGGACACTTGCGTAATTCAAACCACACTGTACGTAAATAGCTGTACTAATCTTGTCAGAATCCTCGCTTATATGATAAACCGGAGGATAATAATAACCTTTCAGATTCGGTAACTTATTTTTAGTAACATTCAAGGATTGAAAAAGGAGAATATGATGAGAATTTTCAAAAAGGTAAGCACGCAGATTATCGATATTTGTACTCAAAGAGCGGGAGTTCCATTGCAAGACTGATAGATTCCTACATGTTATTTGCAACTTCTTAGTCATTTATCAGCTAGAATGAATCGTAGAAAAAAATATCATCAGATAATGAGATATCCGAATTTAAAACTAAGATAATGATAGATAAAGGGCCTTATACTATCAAAATACAAGGTGATGAGGTGTTCTTCGTGTAGACAATGTGATGACTGATTTGATGCAATGTTAGGTAGTTAACAAGCTGTTGTTTCATCTCCTCGGATGACGACGTAAAAAGGTCTTCATATAGACCAGTCGTTGTCTCCGCTGATGACGACCTCTGGTAGTCATCATACAGTCCAGGTGTTGTCTCCCCAGATGGCGACGTCTCGTGGTCGTCTTGTAGACTAGGTGATGACTGCTTAGATGGTGATGTTATGTATTCATGTGGACTAAGTGATGACTGTTCTGATGATGACGGCAGGTGGTGGTCATGTGTATCAGGAGTTGTCTCCCCAGTTGGCGCCGTCAGGTGGTCGTCTTGTAGAGTATGTAATGTCTGCTGAGGTGATGCTGTTGGAAGGCTTTCATGTATACCCGATGATGTCTTTACAGATGACGACGTCAGGTGGTCATCGTGCAGAACACGTGAAGCATTTTCAGATGATGATGTCATATGGTCATTGTGGAGAACAGGTGATGACTCCTCTGATGACGATTTCAGAAAATATTCATGTAGATCAAGTGATGTCTCCTCCGATGACAATGTCAGATGACCGTCTTGCAAACCAGATGATGTCTCCTTTGATGACGATGTCGGGTGATCGTCATGTAGATTAGGTAATGTCTCCTCAGATGATGATGGCAGGTGGTTGTTGTGAAGACCAGGTTTTGTTGCAGATGACAAATGGACGTCATGTAGACCGGAAGTTTTACGTTCTGATGATACCGTGTAATCATCATATACATTTTTCAACATTAATTTTCCATCAAAGACCTCAGTCTGTGTTGACACATTCAGTCAAGTATTGGCTACATTGTGTACTTTTAACCACTTTTCCCTCAGTCACTAGCCTCAAATACAGTTAAGCCATATACATGCTGGCTATGCTCTCTCACAAGTCATGGTATCTGCATCAACATATTCCAGTTACATTAACTGTGAAATGCCACATCAGCTAAAAAAAAAAAAAAAAGGGTCTCTCAACGCTCTTGTGACACAACATCACAATTCTACAAACTCAAAACTGTTTTCTGACACAACATCACAATTCTACAAACTGTTTTCAAAAACCATAAAGTAAATTGCCAACAAAGCATTGTTCAAAAACCATAAAGTAAATTGCCAACAAAGCATTGTTCAAAAACCATAAAGTAAATTGCCAACAAAGCAAATTATCAGTACAAGCATTACTCACAGCCCCCAACGTTTCAGGGTTCACTTTATATTCATGTAGCAGAACACAATCCCACTGAGCCAGTGTGTTAGTCACAGAATCCAAATGTACCATAAATCAAGCATTCAACTAAGTCTGAAAAATAGATGCTAGTTTGACACTCACAGCCCCCATGGTACTGTCTTGTACGTCTGGCTCTCCGGCCTGCTGCAAGGAAGGAAAAAGGAAGAAACTCCACTTGCCTATTCATTTTATCCTCTTCCCAAGCTGGTGCTGTATGCAAACTATCTTCCGACCCAGAGCATTCCCAATTGGTTGAAGAAGTTAACACACCAGTCTGGGACCAACAGTGCTAGACTTGCAAATCCAGCACTTTTCTCATGGAACCCAGCACTGCCAAGGAGAAGGGGACAGGAGGGGGGGGGGTGATGAAAAGAGGGAGGGAAGGAGGAGGAAAGATCGCCCAGTAGTCTACCGAAACTAATTTCTCAATGGAAATCGCTGCAATATAATTTTTTTCTGCTCAAAAGTTAGAATAAAGTCACCTATAACAAGAAAAATACCCTAGGATACACAAAAGTTTCGTATGTGGTCATAATTAACAAATTAAGTTTTCGAATGCTGTGATCTGCTAAAATACTGACCGCTCTGGTACGCCATACAACTCGCGGCAAGCGCACCAGCCGCAGTTGAGATAATGAGGTGTTGACACAGTGTGTGAATGGTGGCATCTGCTACCCAGAAAAGCGTAGTTCTTATCTTGGCATTGCGCTTGCCACGATATACGGACAGGCGTACACTCGCTGGTAACTGACCTTGAAAAACTATGGCCGACCAAGAAATTCAAAATCCCATGGAATTGGCGGATCTCCCCGAAGAAGAAAACTAGTAAGAGTAATGTGCTTTCTTGAATGTTTTCATTCTTTTACACAAACGAAATATGACACAGCTCGCCATGTAACCCATTAATTTTATGTAATTGTATTTTGATATCTCGATAAGGTAATTATGATGAAATTGTTAAGTTAGTAGGAATGCTTTAACTATGTTTCATTTATAGCGTTTGTTGTTGGAGTTCTAGGTTTATTTTCTTTATCAGCATGGATATGGAAATGTGATAAAAGCTGATTATTTTTCCATGCAAACTTTTAAAACTGTGATTATTATTCTGGCTAATGGATGCATGCGTGTGTGTGTGTGTGTGTGTGTTAATGATAAATGTGAGAACAAATAAGGTCAATATCACTGAACAAGTAAAAGGGTAATAAGATGGTCTATACTCTGTGTGTTACAGGTGAAAGAGAAGCAAAGTGCATCATGTGCTAAGAATTCCATGATAATACTCAGCCAAATTAGGTGAGACTGGATCTAAGACTGTCAATCGGTACAGTGTATAGTATGGTGACATTTTAAAGTGTGCAGGACAGAGATTACGTACAAAAGGCTGGCTTGTCTTTACAAATGCGAAAACAATTATGACATATCCAGAGACGAAACAAAATGCCTGTACAGATGGCCATCCAGACGGTCAGCCTGCCTATGATCTAAGGATCCACTGTCTGTTTTGTGGTATCCTTGCTAATGTCGATAATCGGAGAAAAATACATAAAGCCTTCCCAGTAAAAACCAGACCACAAGAAGGATTTCAGGTAGCTATTCTAGGTGTCCCCAAAGATCGAGATAACAACAGGGCAAAAACAGTATCTGACAGAATTTGGTAAGCACGTATGGAGGACCTTTTTGCAAGGGATGCTGTGTACCATGCTGCCCACAGTGCCAGCCTCAAAACACAGGAACATTCCTGCTTGATTTACCGACGCAAAAGACCCAAACCGTCCCTGTCCTTTGAGGATCCTTAAGAGGCCAGGTTGCACACTATCTTCAAAATATGTCAACATTTGGAAATAAATAATGCTGAATAAGCCACGTTGTCTGATCTTGTATCCAAAACGCAAGAGTTTTGCGGGGATAGAGTTGATGCATACACTACAAAACACGTATAAAAGAACAAACTTCCTGAACACGTTGAGGCAGATATTTTGATATTAAGATGAGGCAAAAATACCAATGTAGTAACCCTCAGAACAGTTTCTTGGAAGATCCTCAACCTGTAGTTTGACATCCTGGAGACAGAAGATTCAGAGTCAAAAATTTTCGGAATCGAAACAGCAGCAAAACTTAACAGAGGTGATATAGAATAGAGGTTTTGCCACCAATTAAGTGTATCCAGGATCATAAAACATGAAGTCTATTCCAGGGAACATGAATTTAGCCCTCTGTCATTGTTTCTTGTGGCTATGGAACTGATCAGTCCACAAAAGACATGGCCCATCTTTGTCGGTCAGTGCGTGTTGTTTGAACCACAGTCAACTTCAATACCAACATCGTTTTATCATTAAAAAATGGAGTATTTCTGGCAAACCTTGTGAACAAGCTGAGACTTATAACTGTGCTTTGTGATATGTTTGTGGCAAATGGACACCCAACACTTCACAGCCTAATTGATGCAGACACCCTGATCGTTGAAAATGTTGAAACTGCCATCAGACATACAGCTGATCATCCTGTTGTGGTCATTGGTGAAGACACCAACCTGCTGATTTTGCTCTGATACCATGTCGGCCCAAATTTTCAGATCAGGTTCAAAGTCATAGATAAAGAAACAACGAGTGTGGGTCATCCAAAGGCTACAACAGGCACTTAGAGAGAATATATGCCTGGCATTACTGTTTGTGCATGCCATCACATAATAATTATGCACAACCTGCTCCAGACACACTTCTTTAAGTAATTGGATACAGCTGCCGGTTAGACTACAATTCAAGGTGGTGGAGCTGCAAGAAACATGGACTGGCCTGCTCTGTTACATGTGGTAACTGCCGCAGTGTTACTTCTGCAAATTCTCCTGTGATTATCTTTGTAGGAAGTGACCGAAGAATACCAGGGCAAACTGATCTTATGCTTACTGGTGACTGACACACAAATAAACCTTTTATTGTTGTGATTTATGTTACGAATATGATTTGATGACAGATTTGAACATAGTTTTTCAAGACTTTTCCAATGAGGTGCAACTTCGGCATGTTCCTGCGAGAATTTGTAAAGTAGGTCATTTGTACATGGTATCACATAATATGACCTAATTTTCAGCTAGTAAGACAGTGACCTGTGGGTCCTAGGGTTGTTTTCAGATTCTACAAACCATGTAGAGTCATTTTCAGCAAAAGAAAATATATTACAGCAAACTCTTCTGTGATATCTTTGGAGGAGCTGTTCCCATAAGAATTTGTAAAGTAGGTCATTTGTACAAGGTATCATGTAATGTGACCTAATTTTCAGCTAGTAGGACAGTGACCTGTGGGTCCTAGGGTTGATTTTCAGATTCTATAAACCAAGTAGAGTAATATTCAGCAAAAGGAAATTACAGCAAACTCTCCTGTGATATCTTTGGAGGAGCTGACCGAGGAATACTCAGTTAAGCGGATCTTATATTGACTGACACACAAATAAGCCTTTTACTGTTGTATTTTATCATAGGAATATGGTCTGATGACAGATTTGAACGTAATTTTTCAAGACCTTTCCAACGAAGTGCAACTTCTGCATGTTCCCGCAAGGATTTGTAAAGTAGGTCATTTGTACAAGGTATTGCGTAATGTGACCTATTTTTCAGCTACTAGGACAGAGACCTGTGCATCCTAGGGTTGATTTTCAGATTCTACAAACCATGTAGAGTAATATTCAGCAAACAAAAATTTATATTGCAGCAATTTCCACTTTAAGCATATTTTTCGTTAATTTAGGTAGCCTACAGCCCTGATTCTGTTCTAAACAGCTCATGATAAACACACCATACCATGCCTCTCACTGACCACTGAGGCAGATGCCATCCTGCCAGAGGGGGGTAAGGAGGGGGGGTTGGGGAGGAGGGCAGAACGGGGTTGAGGGTGATGGAAGTGGAAGGGAAAGGGGCAGGGGAGTGTATAGGAAGAGAATGGTCAGAGGAGATACCATCTTTACTTAGTATTTCTTGATAACTTGCTCCCTCTGCACTTGGCCAAGGGAGAGAGGGTATGGGGAGGGGTGTTGGTGGGGATAGATGCCATGGAAGGAGGATGGGGGGGAGAAGAGTAGGGAGGTAGGAAGGAGGGGTCAATCAGTGAGCAGTGTGTCTGAGAAAATCCCACACTTCCACCATAGGCGCCTGACACACTATAACATACATATATATATATATATATATATATAAAGAATCATTTAGATAAACCTAAACAACACAGTTCATGACACATTATCTTAACCATTTAGCTCCTCAGGCAGATAAAACTAGCCCTTCCTCTTAATTTATCATCCCCAGATTTTAAAAAAAAATGTAAACAAAGAAAAACAAAACAACTTCAAAGCCAAACAAAAAATACATTAAAAAGGCCATGTGGGCAAATAACACGAGAATGGACAGTTAGTGCCCACCCCAATGTTTACAATTTTACTACCTCATTGCCAGAGCAAAACAGCACAGACAGTACATCACAGACTGCGGAAAAGGGAGAAAAGTGTCAAGGCGTGCTTAAAAAAAAAGAAAGGGGAATGGACTGGGAAGGCAGAAAAAGGAGACAACAGTGAAGGCAGAAACAAAGATAGCAATAGAAAAGAGGAAATTTCTAGCACAGGATTTCAGAAGGTGGGGATACTATTTATACTGAAAGACGCCCTGGCATCCACCAGGAGAAACAATGCTTGAAGTCAGAGAATTCCACACAGTTTCAGCACAATAATAAGATGGGGAGATCAAAGAGCAGGACTGGTAGGGTAAATTCTTTCTTTTCTTTTCTTTTTTTTTTCTTTTGTCTTCAATGTCAGCATGGGGAGTGCTCCTTGAAGCTCTGGAGATACCAATACTAATTGTTCTTTCGTTACAACTTTTAGCATTTCTGTTTGGTTTCTCCATGCTCTTCTCATCAGTCTGTTCACAGTAGAGTGCACTTCTTCACTGCCCTGCTTTCCATGAGTTCACAGTCAAGGACAATACTTTTCAATAAACTGTACATATTGGTGTTTCAGTAAATGTTCTTTTGGTGTCGCTTCCTTCTGGGGAAATTCTTTCCAGTATTGTTGATTGTATCTGTCCAGTGTCTCAGTGTTTTTTCTGTCATTGGTTGTGAGTGTGACATGAGGGTGTTATGCTGGAGTAAATTGTGTTGAATGTTTTGAACTTCTGACTGATTGCCCTAGCCCTGACTCTTATGTGACTGTTTTCCACATGCTTACTTGTTTTGTGTAGAGCACTATCACAGAGAACGGCGATTGTGTCTGCTTACATCTATTTGTGACAGTGGTTGCCAGTGAATGATCTGCCATGGCAGATACTATATTCACAAAGTACAGTGTCCAGGTGTTTGGTAATGGAGCCTGACAAGCATGGCAAATTTAGCTTTGATATTTGCTCTTTATTTCTTCTTCTTTTTCATGTATTCTTTCTTGAAGCTATTCCTGCTGTGTTTGAATGTTGTTTCTTTGTTTGGTTCATTCCAAACATGCTGTGTTTCTAGGTGTCTCATCTCCTCTTCTTTTTGTTCGCTGCCCTTCAGTTGTTGCATGTAATCAGTGAACATAGTCCCTTCCTCAGATGACCCATCGCTATTTATTGATGCGATCACCAATGCTGTACAGCATCCAGACACTGCGTTTGCTGTCATTACTACCAACACAGAGAAAGATATCTGTTTCAAATTTGACACTGGTTCACAAGTCAGTGTCATACCTGCATCTGTATATATTTTTTTTAAATGTGTGAGGCACCACTGTCAAAATCAAGCTTTAGCAAGATATTCAGCTACAGTGGACACAGAGTACCAGTCACAGGCGACATCACCATGGAATGCAAATACAAAGAACATTCCTATACAGGCGTATTTGACCTTACTGATACACCTCCAGTTTCACAGCCCATTCTTGGTCTGCTAGCATGTTTAGAGCTCAAACTCAATCAGCTGGTCTTGTCTGTTGATTCCAACTCTTCATTGACAAAGAATACCTCAGAACCGTGGACAAAAAAACATTGTTATTGAAGAGTACAAACACCTCTTTTCAGGTCTTGGTGATCTTGAAGGTGAAATCACTGTACATCTGAAAGAAAAAGCAATGCCTGTTGTTCATCCTCCACGCTGTGTACTACACGCTATCACACAGAGACTAAAGGAAGAGCTGGACAAGAAAGAAACCAGTGGAGTCATCAAAAAAGTCACCACTCCAACAGACTGGGTGAATTCCCTTGCTGTTGAAAAAGAGAATGGGAAGCTGTGAATCTGCCTTGATCCAAGGGACTTAAATGCTGCCATCAAGAGACCTCACTACCCTATACCTACCCTTGAAGATGCACTTGCCAAGTTGACTGGTGCAAAGTACTTCACGCTTGACGCATGTTAGGGTTACTGGCAACTGAAACTGGATGATGAATCATCATATTGCACCACATTTGATACTCTTTTTGGAAGGTACCGCTTCAAATGATTGCCATTTGGTCTCATCAGTGCACAAGATGAATTTCAGCACAAGTTGGATGAAAGTTTTTAGGGTCGTCCAGGAGTCACACCTGATGTACTCATCTCAGGAAGAATTCGGCAAGAGCATGACAGAAACTTGTGAGGTGCACTGGAGCATGCCAGCACAAAAAACTTGAAGCTGAACTCAGACAAGCTGGTTTTGGGAGCAACTGAAGTCCAGTAATTCGGACACATCATTTCATCTGAAGGCTTGAAACCAGATCCAGCAAGGGTTAAAGCGGTGCACGATATGTCACCACCAAACAATAAAAAGGAACTCAAGAACATGCTTGGTATGTTAAATTACCTTGCAAAATTTGCTCCACAGTTGTCAGATATCCGAACCCATGTGAGATCTACTCAAGGACAAAAAAGAGTTCATCTGGGATCACAAACAAGATGAAGCCCTAAAGAAAGCCAAAACAGTAATCCTGAGTCAACCTGTACTCACTTACTTTGACCCCAGCAAACCCATCTCACTCCAGGTTGATGCTAGTAAGCATGGAGTCAGAGGTGCGCTCTTCCAAGAACAATAACCAATTGCATTTGCATCAAAGGGCTTCACCAAATCAGAAGAAAAGTACGCTCATATAGAAAAAGAACTGTGTGCCATACTTTTCGGCTGCAAATGATTCCACCAGTACATCTATGGACACAAAATTACGCTCTAGACAGACACAAGCGTTAGAAAGCATCATGAAGAGGCCTCATCGACTGGCACCGCCATGTCTGCAAAGAATGTTATTTCAGTTACAGAAGTATGACTTGGAAGTTCATCATGTTCCAGGCAAGAACATCCCTATTGCAGACACATTGTCATGCAAGTCCTTGCCAGCTGAAGCAGATGATCAGTCTACTGAAGATCTTGATGTCCAGGTCCATGCCATCATCTCTAGTCTGCCTGTCTCAGACAGTAAGATGGAAAAGACATGTCTTGCCACCTCAGAGGACTCTCAGATGCAAGACCTTAAAGTGGCTGTGTAAAAAGGTTTGCCTCAACATCAACAAGACTGCAAGAAATCAGTTCTGGATTGTTGGAACTTCCGTGACGAAATATCTGTCATAGATGGCATTATTTTCAAATGCCAGAAGATCTTTGTTCCCACATCACTCAGACCAGAGATGTTGGATAAGATCCACAAGTACATCTTGGGATTGAAAAAAACATTAAATTGAGCCCAAGAAATGCCCTTTTGGCCACAGATGGTAACTGATATTCAGAACAAAGTTGCCCCCTGCCCAATCTGTACCACCACCAGAACATCAAATCCTCATGAACCCATGAAATCTCATGAGATTCCCAATCACCCCTGGCAAGAAGTAGGCACAGACCTGTTCACTATGGACAACAGACAGTATTTGATAAATGTTAAATACTATAGCTGTTATTTTGAAGTGGATAAAACTGACCAGCACCGCCTCAAATGCAGTTGCAAGAAAACTTTTTGTCCATTTTGCCAGACATGGAATCCCTGAAATTATAATCAGTGACAATGGACCCCAATTTTCCTCTGAAGAAATTGCTAAGTTTGCACAAAACTGAGATTTCAAACATATCACGAGCAGTCCAGGCTATCCACAATCAAATGGACAGGTTGAAAGAACAATACAAACCATGAAGAACATTTTCAAACATGTAAAAACAGAAAGTGAAAATGCTTTACTTAGTATCCTGGAGTATCGAACCACTCCTGTGGATGGACTGGCATCCCCTGCCCAACTCCTCATGGGTCGTCAGCTCAGATCTGTTCTACCATCTACCTCCAAACATCTGGAACCCAAGACTATCAACCCTGATGTGGTCAGAACCAAGCGTCAACACCTTCAAACCTCACAGAAAAACTTTTATGACAGGTCCAATCATCTTATGCCACATGTCAGAAAGGGTGACAATATATATGTGAACTGACTAAAGAAGAGGATTGGAAACCAGCCCAGCAGCACTCCTAGGTCATTCTCAGCACAGACAGAAGATGGTCAGATCTACAGAAGAAACCGTCGGCACATCAGACATGCTGTGCAACCACACCGGCACACATGACAACAGTCAGAGTCAAGTGGTCCCCATACCCATCCGAATGCTGTGCAACACTCACCAAGACAGCTCTCAACCAACTACCCACAGACAACCCGGTCTGGAAGAAGAGTGCAACCACCCCCACAGACTTGATTTATAAATACATTAACTGTGCTAGAGACAAACCACATTCACATAAACATTAAGGTTTATTTTTTCTGTTTACCAAAGAAAGGGGGATGTAGCATATATCTGGATGTTGATCATCTGCCAAACCCTGTTCCTGAATGCATAGTACATGTTAGTAACATCCTCTGAATGGGATTGAAGTTAGACCCTTTGGCTAACCAACTGCTGAATCAGTGAACACTTCTGTGAAATGAACTCACATCTAGATTCGAGATCTACTGTATACACAGATACACAGAACATATTACAGTCACCACATAAAACAGGCTCCCCCCCCCCCCCCCCCCCCCCCATTCCATGACATGTTTTCCACTTGTTCTGTCTGATCATTGTATGGCTTCAGCAAATGTAGCAGGTTTTCAGGCCTGTCTTTATAGTTACATATCACCAACAGACACATGTTGAGTTTGGAATTAGGATTGCTGATGTTTACAATTTGTAATGTTAGTTTGAATGACCCACCCCCATGATACCCACCTGTTTTCACCCAGACTTCATCAGATGGAATTATAGAGTCATGCCAAGTTCCAAATTCTGGTACATTTCCAACACTTTTGACTGGTGTGAACTTTTCTTCCTTACCTTTGTCATATTCATTGTCAGAAACTGATTTCACTAGCACTGTTTCGTCTGTCTGCACATGTGGCTTCAGCTTGTTCCCTTCTTTCTTTGTTTTCACTTTTGTATGTCCTGTATTTGTGACTAAATCATGTTCAGTTGGATTCTCATAGCAGAACCATGTTTGCTAGACACAGGTGTTTGGCCACACCCAGCAGCTTTCAGTATCTTTAGTCTGGCCTCTGTGCCTTTGTTTCAAAGAGAAGGTGAGAGAAAGAAAGCACGAAAGAGAGGAAAGAGAGGAGGCGTGAAGAGAAGACTGAGAAAAAATAAAACTAAGCCCCCACTGCCATCTATGATTTTATCCAATGTCAGATCTCTTAATCCAAACGGCAGAAACTGTAATTTAGATGAAGTACGAGCAAACTGTCGATTTTTAAATGATTTTAGAAACTCGTGTGTGCTTTGTTTTACCGAAACCTGGTTTAGTGAGAAAGTGTCGAATGAATGTGTTGCGATTGATGGTTTTAACACTCCGTACAGAATGGACAGAGACTGCAAGAAAGTGGGGAAGAAAATGGGTGGTGGCGTGTGCCTGTATGTCAATGAGAAGTGGTGTGACAGTGCGAATGTGTGTGTGAAGAAGCAACTGTGTACACAGGAACTTGAACTCATATCAGTGTCGCTGAGGCCTCGATACCTGCCACGTGAGTTCGGCCGTATTTTCTTGACTGTTGTGTACGCCCCAGTCTTTGACCAGGCATCTGCTGCACGTGCAGGAAGGACGATCGCAGGTGTTGTTCGCGCCCTTCAACTCATCTCTGCCGACGCCCCGTGTTTTATTGTTGGAGATTTTAATCATTGTGATTTAAAGAAAGCCTTACCTTCTTTTAAACAATATGTTACCTGCCAGACCAGACTGGACAAGACAATCGATCTGTGTTACGGGAACATTCCTAATGCCTACAAATCTGTTCCCCTTGCACCAGTGGGTGTATCTGATCATGATGTTGTTCATTTAATCCCAGCCTACAGACCAAAGATACAGACAGAGCCGATTGTGAAAAAGAGTGTGAAAGTTTGGACGTCAGAGAGTGTGGATGAACTGAGAGGATGTTTTGATTGTACTGATTGGAGTGTGTTGACTGACCCATGTGAGAATGTTCATGAAGCAGCTGATGTTGTTACATCTTATATCAGTTTCTGTGAAGACATGATAATTCCGACAAAAATAATTAAACTTTTCCCCAACAACAAACCATGGATCTCAAAGTCTCTCAAAACAATTTTAAACGAGAAAAAGGTAGCGTTTCAGTCAGGGAACAAGAAGGATAGGAAATTGATACAAAAGAAGCTTAGAGGTGAATTACGAAGGGGACAGAGGGAATTCAAGTCAACAGTAGAGCAACAGTTTCAGACGGGAAGAATGGCAGATGCATGGGATGGGTTAAAAATTATCACTGGAGAAACGAAAAGGAAAACTGTAGCTTGTAAAATGGAAAAGGATGAACAGATTGATTTTTCAAATAAACTGAATGATTTCTACTGTCGCTTTGAAAGGAATGATCTGGGAAGGGAACTGGATAGTGTTATCTCACAGTTGCAGGAAAAGATCAAAGATAGGAACACAGGTGAAGACTTTGAGATCGATGCAAAAGTTGTTGAATCTTTATTTTTAAAACTGAATGTCACGAAGGCAATTGGCCCCGACAATATCTGCGGAAAATTACTGAAAACATGTGCTTCCCAGTCGTGTGACGTGTTCTGGTCTCTGAAGGACTGCTCTGTCCCCAGCATCTGGAAAAAATCTACTATCTGTCCTATCCCCAAGAAAAAGAACCCAGCCGCACTAAATGATTACCATCCTGTTGCCCTGACTTCAGTAGTGATGAAATGCTTTGAAAAAATTATTCTCCGACATCTTCTTTCTTTCACTGAACAGCAGCTTGACTCTCTTCAGTTTGCTTATAAAGCACACAGAAGTACTGACGATGCTATCCTAACTCTCCTTCATAATGCTTTCCTTCATTTGAATAACACGGGATCTTTCGTTCGTATCCTTTTTGTTGACTTCTCTTCTGCTTTTAACACAATACAACCTCATCTCCTTGCCCTCAAACTGCTAGGCATGGATGTTGATCCGAAGCTTACTCTTTGGATAATAAGTTTTCTTCTCAATAGAACTCAGTCCGTCCGCTTTCATTCTGCCCGCTCTTCTCTAAAATCTACTTCTACTGGTGCACCCCAAGGTACAGTGCTGTCCCCTGTTCTTTTTACACTGTACACAGATGACTGCAGAGGCACGGAGGAAACTCCTGTCATAAAATATTCTGATGATTCAGCAGTTGAAGATCTGTCCAACTCTGATGCTATTTATTTCAGTGAAATTAAAAAGTTCTGTTCCTGGTGTGAGAAAAACTATCTGGATCTCAACGTATTGAAAACAAAAGAAATGTTAATAGATTTTCGGAAAGACCCCTTGCCTGTAGCTGACCTTGTTATTGATGGTCAAACAGTGGAGAGGGTCAATGAATATAGATATTTAGGGACCATCTTAGACAATAAGCTGACTTTTGACAGAAATGTTGATTCCATTCATAAGAAATGTCAATCTAGAATTTTTTGTTTACAGAAGCTTAGAAATGTTGGTATAAATTCAAATATTCTTCAAAGTTATTATCGATGTTGTATCGAGTCTGTGCTTACAGTTTCATTTATGTGCTGGTATGGAAGTTTGGGAGTGAGGAGTAAGCGTGTTTTGAACGATGTCATGAGTGTATGCAGTAAAATTGTGGGAGTGAAACAAGCTAGTATGCAAGAGCTGTATGAAAGTCGAGTGGTTAAAAAAAGCAGGCAGATAGCAACTGACGACACCCATATTTTAGCAAAGTATTATGAGCTATTGCCATCAGGACGACGCTACAGAACTTTTAAGTTGAAATCCAGAGCTCTGAAGACTTTTATTCCACGTTCAATCCACCTTTTAAATTCTTGAGAACTGTGTGTGTGTGTGTGTGTGCGAGCGCGCACTCTCATGTGAGACGTGTGAAAGTCCGTGCATGATAGGCTGTACCTTGTTCTAGTTGTGGGGTGTGTGTGTGTGTGTGTGTGTGTGTGTGTGTGTGTGTGTGTGTGTGTGTTTACTGAGCTTAAAACGTGACAATTGGTTATAATGAATGTGCAATATGTAGGAAGAATAATGTGCAATATGCAGGATGAATGTACAATGAATATGTCTAATGCTAACGTCCATATTCTAAATATATTTCTGTTTAATAATTACGATGTAATAATTAATTGCAATGTTTTTAAAAGCGAATATGTGAAATGCTTTTATTTGAGAACATATGTTTATTACTCTTGTTTAATCAAGTTATCCGCGTGTGTGGGGTGGGGGTGGGGGGGGCGGGGGGGGGGGGCGGTGAAGGTGTGTGCTGATTATCTGGTTGTGGTTTTCCGCAATTCATCTTTATTCTTATCTTATCTGTCTATTATAATCAATGTGCAGTATAGTAGGCTATGTTTATAATTATATTCAAATAATGTTTCTTAATTCTTTCTGTTTTTACATTAAGAATACTAGTTATTACCTGCAGTGTGTGGATGTATGTATGAAACGATGTATGTGATATTTTTTTACATTTGTATCTTCATAATATTTGTTGGGGCTGTTGTTGGCTTGTACAGTTATGGTCCCCATGTTGTTTACTTGTCTATGTTGTGATAATGCACCTGACCAAATTTCTCCAGTTGGAGATAATAAAGTTATTCTTATCTTATCTTATCTTATCTTAGCTGTTTTGTAACACCAAGTCATCTGTATTGAAATGTCCATCCAGAAATGCCAGAAGTGTCCATCCTCAGCTGTTGCAGAATCTTTTATCCTTTTTTTTTCTTCTTTTTTTTTTTTTTTTTTTTTCGCAAGGGAGAAGAACCAGCAAGCACAGATGTTTTGAGTGGCTGTGAGACATTTTGAAAACAAGGACTGACCCTCCAAGTTTTGCATTTTAATGCTTTTTTTGTCTATTGAAACATTTACCATAGTTTTGGCCAGCTTAGTAAGAAATCATTCATCAGTTTTTGTGAGTCATGCCTTAATGTGTACAACTGGTCTAAGATTAACCATGGTGTTTTTTCTGTATTGGGATCTTCCACATGTTTTGCAGTGAGTTTTTGTCACATCTGGAGGTGTCTTGGTTGTCAGTGCTTTGCTTTTCAGTGGTGGTGTTCTGTTTGTTTGTGTTTTGGGGAGTGTGTGGGGGGTGGGGGGTAGGGGGTGGAGATGTCTGTGTATTGATGGTTTTGAACTTCATGATGTGTGTTGAAGTTGATGGTTCTGTCATCATACTGCTGTCAAAATCTGTGTAGCCTGTTGTGGCCAGGTCTTTGTCATTGACTTTCTTTTATTTGAGGAGTTTCTGGACCAGCCACCACTCTTTTGTGTTTCATAATAATGACACACTGTACATTGATAGACTTTGAGTGTGCCATCAAAATTGGATCACAAGTTCTGTGTTGTTCACATGTCAGTGTGTGCATGAGCGTTTGTCATTGTGTTATCAGAAACAGCACACTTTGCTCAGGCAGTGCTGTCAGTCTTGCATTGAACGTGGTGCAGAAAGCAGCTGGATGTTGTCTTTTAAGTAGTGAAAATGAAACATGAGTATAAGAAATGAACAAGCTAGCACTGGCAAAAGTTAATCCCGCTTTTTTTTTTTTCTTCTAAAGGCTGTTTTAAGATATGACCATTTGAATTCAGCATTTGCTGTGTTTTAAAAAAAGACCAAGGGTGAAGAATGCACAATACTGTGTTGAAGGTCATATGCTGAAGTGCCATGGGACACTATGTTGGCCCCCAAGCTGTGGCCTCCAGTCAGCACAGCTGAAGGCAAACCTGACATGATCTCACACTGCTGGTCCAACAAAAAGTATGACCCTGCTGCTCAGGAATGGCAGGTCAGTCACCTCAGTGTCAAAGTCTCCACATCACACATCTGTGATCATGGTCTGACATGGTTAGCTCCAATAGCATGTGATGTTTTCTGTTAAGAATTGAGTAGTTTTAGATGTACCTGTAAGTACAAACAAAACAAAAAAAGGTTTGAATTTTGATTTTTTTTCTTATTGTAGTTGTTTATTATTAACTCTTTCTATACTAAGATACGCTAGATGTACCTGTAAGTACAAACAAAACAAAAAAAGTTTTGAATTTTGATTTTTTTTCTTATTGTAGTTGTTTATTATTAACTCTTTCTATACTAAGATACGCTATAGTGTACCTCATGTGCACAACGCTTTGTTACTGGGGTACGCTATAGCATACCACAAGTTAAAAAATTCATAGTTCATAGGTAAATGGTCTTGTGCGAAACTAAATGGCACAGCTCTGTTCTACAGTCATCCAAAAGTGCACCTGTACTTTTATTGTGGCTGAGAATGCCTTTGTTTGAGTACTATATATGCGAGTATACAGTCACCCAACTCTTCCTTCCCGCTCGCTCACTCGACAAGATGGCGTCTCTGTCAGCTTCAGCAAGTACTGTGGCTCAAAGTCGAATACAAACTGATTTTATAGTGGATATCCACTGTGCATATGCAATTGCCCATTCAATTGCTTCAGTTAGGAAGTGTCTATGTTACAAAAGACCACATTTGTAAAATATCTATTATATGAGAAGAACGCACCCCCTTTATGTCAGTAGTAAAAAAACATGTATTTTTTTCAAAATATGATAAATCAGTCAATAATAAAGTGAGTGCTTTGAAACTTTGCCAAATGTTAGTCCATTCTATTCTTTATATCAGTACCAAATTTCACAGCTGTGTGTACTTGCATTCTTTTTTAGATATTTTTCTTGTAGCGTAAAGAAACGGCCAGAACAGAGAGTATAATGAAGGAAGTCACCTGGCAATATAGAATGAGTTAATTTGGTTGCTACTGACAAAAACTATGGTTGGATGTGTGTTTTTTCTGACAGACAAAAAGCAGTTTTGGGCGTTTTTGTCAATATGACTTTATATTTTAAAGAAAAACATGTTCATCATGACTGAGAAGATACTTTAGCAGTGTGGTATCCACCAAAGTTTAAGTATCAAAAAAAAAAAAAAAGTTTATTAGGGGAGGGAAGAGGGGTGTATTAGAATAATGGATACATTGTTCTGATATAAATTTACGGGGAAATGAATCTTTGAAGTATGTGACAATGATAATAGTGTGTGACCAGTTTTGTTTGTATCGTCAGTGCACTGGACGAGCATGGGACTGGTTCCAGAAAAGGCATGGATATTACAAGACCCAGCCCATCAACTTGTGAGTGGTTCTGCTATCCTCCACTCCTCTGCTTCCATTAGTATTTTTGATCAGAGTGTGTTTACCTAGTTTTCTGTGAACATGGGTTATAAAACACATCTGCATTTAATTCACAGCATTTTATTTTAAGAGGAAGGAAAAAAGGGGAAACGACCACCCCATGCCCCCCCTACCCCCCCCCCCCCCCCCCCATTTCCCCCTTGACCCCTTTGTCAGTTTTACAAATTATGTGTGGACAATGTCTGGTCATGTGAATGTGTGTGTATTTGTGCATGTAAATTCTGTGTGAGTGTGTGAGAGAGAGAGAGAGAGAGAGAGAGAATTTTAAGGCCAGTTTATATCAGACTTCATGTATCGTTAACTAAATGCACAAAAGCAATTGCTGAATGACAAATTAACTCTGTTTACAGTGCTACAAAAGTATGTTTTTCCTGTTCACTGATATTACCCTCCCTCCTGAATGCCTCTTGTCATGCGAGTTATTTCCAGACAGTTTTGGTATGACATGGAAAGAGATGGAAAAGGCTCAATGAAAGCATAAAGAAGAACAAGTGGCTTGAATGTGGGAACCACTGGCAAGAGCAAACAGAATGGGAATATAAGAAAGTATTGAAGAATCAAATATGTGTTAAAAGGGTGGTGGTGGGGATAGGGGTGTAGTGGTTGTACGGGTAGGTGTAGAAGGTGAAGAGGTATAGTAGGATAACAGGCAGAGGATAGGTGCACAATCCGCTCTCTCCTCGTACCACAGCAGGGTCTTTTAGAAAGAGGAATTGAGGTGTTTATTTCTCTAACTTTAAACAGCACACCTGGAACACACACAATATTAAAACCCAGGTTAAATCAATACCAAAACATATGCTAGACATAATTGCACTGATGTAACAGAAACATCATTATGTTGTCTGGACAAGTAAACAATTCCACAGATAACCTTTCTCCATTCTGACACTCAATGTCTAGCCGTACACTCTCTTCTCAAAGAGATCTATGTAAAGATGTAAAACAAGCTTCATATAGCTTACCATCAACAATCAGTGGCACATAAGTTAATGTGCACCAAATATATGACTAACAAATACTAACTCCCAGTGTTTAACTCCTGTTAAATCACCATACATTAATAGCTATCGCACCAAGTATGTGGCAGACAATTACAAACTCCCAGTGTTTAACTCCAGTTAAATCACCATACAGTAATAACTGTTTCCATTAAGACTGAACAAATCTGTACTTTGTCTCTGCAAAGTATCTCACTGGTAAAATTTTTACATGGGAATCATATAGTTACCAAGTAATTTGGTAAATATATAGCAACCTGTGTGCACCAACATAGGACTGCCTCTCAGTGGTCTCAAATCTTATTGAACACACACAGCTATGTGTTACCCCACTGGCATATAACACATGACTACAGCACATGGTAATCACAACTACCAAGTCACACATGTTCCCCATGTTGCATTATCACCCATGTGCACAAACACATGGAAACACATGAACATACAGTTAGCCTGTAGATTTGTTCACCTTGAATATAACCATCACCACCTAACATACAAAATAGGTATGTCATACCTCAGCATACTGCTGCAACCAAAACATTCTACACAGATGCAACCCACACATAATCTGTGTTTCTTTGTGACTGAATGCTTACATTGTTCCCACAGTATGTCAACAATTGACACACCACTGACATGTTACTGAACATTATCATTTATGTAAGCCAAGATGCACAACATGTAAACCCAAACATGATGTCCAAGCATCATACCATAATATCAACCTGTAGGAAACAGGAAAAGGGGGGGGGGATACCCAAATACCCTAAACCAGTACTCCATTTAGTCATGTATTGACTACATTGTGTATTTTAACCACTTTTCCCTCAGTCACTAGCCTCAAATACAGTTAAGCCATACACATGCTGGCTATGCTCTCTCACAAGTCATGGTATCTGCATCAACATATTCCAGTTACATTAACTGTGAAATACCACATCAGCTAAAAAGGATCTCTCAACGCTCTTGTGACACAACATCACAATTCTACAAACTCCAAACTGTTTCCAAAAACCAGAAAGTAAATTGTCAACAAAGCAAATTACTAGTACAAGCATTACTCACAGCCCCAAACGTTTCAGGGTTCACTTTATATTCATGTAGCAGAACACAATCCCACTGAGCCAGTGTGTTAGTCACAGAATCCAAGTATACCATAAATCAAGCATTCAACTAAGTCTGAAAAATAGATGCAAGTTTGACACTCACATGGTACTGTCTTGTCTGTCTGGCTCTCTGGCCTGCTGCAAGGAAGAAAAAAGGAAGAAACCCCACTTGCCTGTTCATTTTATCCTCTTCACAAGTTGGCGCTGTATGCAAACTATCTTCCGACCCAGAACGTTTCCAATTGGCTGAAGTTAACAGACCAATCTGGGACCAACAGTGCTAGATTTGCACATCAGCACTTTTCTCACAGAACCCAGCATTGTCAAGGAGAAGGGGAGTGGAGGGGGGGGGGTGAAAAGAGGAAGGGAAGGAGGAGGAAAGATCGCCCAGCCCTGATTCTGTTCTAAACAGCTCATGATAAACACACCACACCATGTGGTGACCATTGAGGCAGATGCCATCCTGCCAGAGATCAACATGGATAGCACACACACACTGCTGGTAGTGTCATGTGTGGTAAATATCAGAATCAGAGAGGAAGGGTCAACAAAGGAGAAAGCGGGTTTGATGTTGATGGAAAGGAAAGGAAAAAGGGCAGGGGACTGTAAACAGCTGTGGCCTGACATCCCAGGAGACATCACATTTAATTAGTATTTATATTCCACAATAACTTGCTTCCTCTGGACTCAGTGCTAGAGGGGGTGAGGAGGGAGAGAGGGTGTAAGCAGGGATAGATGCCAGGGAGGGGGCCTGTGGGGGGAAGGGGGGTGAAAAGGAGAGGGGGGGGCTTAGGATAAATGGGGTGCCATACTATGAAGTATCAACCCCCATAAATTCTGGTCTTGCTATCTCTGCACTCTGTGGCCAAGGGTAAAGGGGATGGGGGAAGGGAGAGATGGTAGAAAAGGGAGGGGGGTTGGCGGGGGTTTACAGCCTGTCCGAGGAAGGAGTTCATTTAGTGTATTGGTAAGAAGAGAAGGGGGAAGGAAGGAGAGGAGGGGGGATGGGAGTAGGAGGGGTCTGTCAGTAAGCAGCGTGTGCTGCAAAATCTCTACCATTGGTGCCTGACACACTATAACATATGGAATCAATGTTTACCATACAACATGCATCAGACAAGCACAGTAACTGATTTCACCTCTAGAGAGGCATGCAGTGTGACAGAATGATGTCCACTCAGAATAACTGACCACACCCTGACTCATGAAGTTGAGTTCAAGTAGTAGACTGACAAAAGCAGTCTCTACACAGTGTTTACCATTTTTATGAAGGAGACGTTAGTTTTGATTTACTTCTGATTTCAGTTCATGTAACTATGACAAATCTATACTTATTATTTTTCACACATGTCTAGTACTGGGGACTGCTGAACTTCAGCAGAGATATCCATGAGGAACTTGGTTGTGAAACAAGTCAATGCTGTTTATGCTACCAATTCAGCTAGCACACAGGTAAATAGAAAGTACAAAGGAACAAACCCAGACACACACGAAAGGATATTGTGGTCCTGTCCCAAAACCCATCATCTGACATGTGCACACAGCAACAATGACAGAAGAAATGTGTTTACACAAATTAGCTTTTATCTATGCCAGTATAGCCTTTTAGTCTTGAATATGCAACACAGAATATACAAACAATACAGAATAAATACATGGTTGCCTCAATGGACTTTTGATTTGAAATGAAAGAGTAGTGAGGGAGGAGAGGGAGGTATTAACTCACTTAGTTATGCTGGTTAGCTCCCCTGAATTTCCCCACAGATGACCCATTTGTATGGGTAAGAAATAAAATCGCCAAAAGAAACAAATGTTGGAATTTATGAACTGAAAACTTCAAAACTGATCAGTAAGATAACAAGTGAGTTGGGGACAAAATATAAAATTTTCTCCCTTATGCTATTGTACAGTGAGATGATGAAAGTATCCATATTTTTTATTCAAAATTTGCACACACTGATGGCTTTAATCCAGGAAAGCACAAAGAGTTTGAAATAGATTAAACCCAGAATGTTATACAGCCTTGATAGATCCAGTTCATCTAAATCTGTTGTCTGCATTGTGACTGAGATGAAACTGGATCAAATGCCATTGTTGAAACACACTGTACACGTGAACCAGTCACCGCGAAAATAACTGCTCTGCTCGCAAGCACAGCAACACACTCTGCGTTTACTGGTTGCAGTGGAGAGTGGTAAGATCAGTTAAGATATTCTTAGCTCATAACATCATTATGGAAATTAGGTGCCACTCCAAAAATTCAAAAGTATCTAAGGCCCTTATCAGGGCCCTTCGTCTGAAACACTTGTAAACAGAAGGGCCCTGAATTGGGGGCCTTTCGTTTGGAGTTAGTAAACAACAATAAAGAGAAGTAATTCTCCATTCAAAGGGTACACAACTTCAAGTCAATGCTGATCATCATGTTACCATTTCAGCTGGCTCACAGGCATGTAAAAGGTATATTGGAACAAATCCAGACACTGATCAGTTGACGTGCAGACAGCAGCAATGAGAGAAGAAATGTATAAACACAAATTAGATTTTATTCAAGACTGGTATAAGTTTTCAGTTTTGAATACTACACAGAATATACAGACAATACAAAACAAATACACGGTTGCCTCGATGGATTTTTTTTTATATTCAAAATGAAAGAATAACGAGACTAGGAAAGTAAAGTACTTTATTTTTGTAGCTAGGAGTGTTGTTAATGCTGCTGTTTTAAAATTCTCTTGTTTTTATGAATATTTTCTGTAATTTCCTTTCACTTCATTCAAACAATTTTTGTTTTTGTTGCTATTATATATCAATATTGTTGTTAGCATTGAAAGGAACAATGATTGATTGACAGTGCAAGCCCCTGCCCAAGAGTACATCAGATACCACTGTATGGGTAAGTATATGATCAATCACACTCGTTGAGAAAGAGAGAGAGAGAGAGGGGGGGGGGAACTCATCATGAATCATATTCAAGATTGATTGTATACAGTTTAGTGTTTTTTAATTCATTGTACTGTCCACTGCACTGTATGAAGATGTGTTTATTTGTGAATGTTTGTCCTTCTGCTTCTTATTTATTCATAGGCTGCAACTCCCACATTCACTTGTGTGTACACAAGTGGGCCTTTATGTGTATGAACGTTTTTACCCCGCCATGTAGGCAGCCATACTCCATTTTTGGGGGCGTGCATGCTGGGTATTTTCTTGTTTCCATGACCCACCGAACACTGACATGGATTACAGGATGTTTAACATACATATTTGATCTTCTGCTTGTATATACACATGAATGGGGTTCAGGCACAAGCAGGTTTGCAGGTCTGCACATATGTTGACCTGGAAAGATCTCCACTCTTTACCCACCAGGCACCGTTATGGAGATTCGAACCCGGGACCCTAAGATTGAAGGTCCAAAGCTTTAACCACTTGGGTGTTGCGCCTGTCAAATGTTTGTCCATTTGTGGACATAGTGTGCATGTATGTGTGTATAAATGTATGTATATTTATGTTTGCTATATTTTCTATATAATACATATACTATTTTCTTTCTTGTGTGATCTGAATAAGCAACTGTGTGTGGCTATGCATGTGAAAATAGCAGCACATGTGAACACACACATGCACCCCTGAGCACTGTTCTATCCACAGAGGGTGCATAGGCGGTCAAAACCTGGAGGAGGTGGACAACCCTGGGGAGCCCTTCCACCCCTTCACCATCAAGAGGGTGTCCCTGCCCCGCCCTTCTGACACTGCCCAGTAAGTGCAGTGCCATCACATCATCATTCTTACACTCCATGAACACCACCCTGGTCATAGAGCTAAGAATGATACAAAGTGAATGATAGAAAAGAGGCACCTTCAGGCAGAAAATTTCCAGAAAATGGATAAATTCTTTACACTGGAAAAGCCCCAAGCATCATCATCAAGAGGGATGGTGCAGGGGAGGCAAGGAAATGGGGTGTGTGGGTTAAGGCCTCTTGTTCCTGATTGGAGCAGATTTTGCTGATGATGAGTGTTTAAGGAGCACCCAGCTTGATACTGCTGCATTTATTTGAACACCAGTTACCTCACACACCCTTGCTTTTGTGCATGTATTGTTGAAAGCAAAAAACGTTGCAGTTCAGTGTATATCAAACATAACTGTTGCATCCATGTTGTCATGATTAAATATTATATTATTTTTCTGAGTCAAGTTTGAACCAAAGGCACTGATACTGGGTATGGTTTAGCATCTGCCATATTTATTCTGTGAGCTATGGGGAGTTAAATCAGACATGGTTTATTGTGACATGAACATGTCCAGATCAATAACAATACCAGGTACATCGGGGCTGTAACATTTGTATGTTTATAGGAAAACCAGTTTAATTGCAGTGTTTGTGAAAGTTCTAAGTGCATATTATATTACCATTTAATTACCAAGAGTCTGATTAATCAAAATGGAAGCATAAAAGAAAGTAAGAACACAAACCAAAGGCTAGTGCAGTGCAATTTTTGAAACTTTTTTTTTTTTTTTTTTTTTACATTGAATCAGTAAAAGATGAGCGTTGTTCCCCTATGTTATCTAGCCGTCCCAACATTCCTGGATACAAAGGCTGTACCCTGTGGCAAGGTCGCTATGCTCCAGCGAACACACATCCACCCCCTCAACCCTCCACTCAACCAACCACCTCACTGATCCACAGGTATGTTATTATTTTTCTCAATATATGTGTGTTTTTGTTCATGTGAATGTGTTTATGTGTGTGTTTATGTGTGTGTTTATGTGTGTCTGTCTGTCTGTTTCTGTCTGTTTGTTGGTCCCTGTCATGCATGTGTGTGTGTGTGTGTGTGTGTGTGTGTGTGTGTTATGTCAGATGCTGATGTGTGTTTTCACCATATGTTTACAGTATAGCAAATAATTCAAGTAATTGTACTGTAATACATCTTGATGCTTCATGCTACCACAATAATGAAGGTCCTCAAAGTTGTTGTTCTGCTGCCTGCGCTACTTTATATCTTTCTGTCTAGCTGTTTTTCTTGATCTCTTTCCATCATTTCTATGTGATCTCTGTTGTTTTCACAGGCCATTCCCACCTGCTCAGAACTCAGGAGCCAAACGTGAAGCAGAGATGTCACGCATGGTCACTCTGGTTCCTCCCTGTAACCCTTTCAACACCATTGAAAAACAAGAGGTTGTCACCGCGTGACCTGTGACAGCTATATTTACATTCCTGAAGTGATAATCCCCCCTTCCCCCTTTCAACCAATTATACTGTTGGAGGTTGGTGTGCACTGAGATCCTTGTTTTCCTGTACATATAATAATTCATGAGCAGCAGCTCTCCACAAGACTGTCCTGTGTTATTAAACTGACATTTTTCAATGTTTCAAGTCTGATGAAAAGATTCTTATTTGTGCAAACTTGTCCTAACTATTCAGCGGATTAAATGACTCCTCATCAGCAATTAACCCCTAGGCTGCCTATATGATGAGATAACTCGTCATGGCAAGCATGTATGCTTCGCTGCCACAATGACGAGATAACTCGTCATCGAAATATTCTGACTTTTCCCTGGTTTGCATTCACTTTGTTGACAAAAATAGTGGTAGCTTTAGCCTGGTGAATCTTTCTAGATTCTATTCATAGCT